>NC_092165.1:17359364-17674364 GCF_045791955.1 Oncorhynchus clarkii lewisi
GCGTTGCACATCACAACCAGTACGCTTCCACGTCTGTATCAACCTCTTTGTCTTTCTCTGTCTGGACCTTTTTCTCTCCATCTCTTCCTGTCTCTGATGGGAGATGGCATTTTGTCTGACAGCTGTGCCAGCAACCTGCCAGTCACTGCCCAACAAAACAGCGAAATAATAAGTTGACCTGTCTGGTTGCAAAATTGCGACGCAACCGAAAATGCCAGAGGCAAACTTTTGACTACTGATTATACATTAGATTCATAGCTCACATTGTCTCCGTCCCTGGTGATGCACCTCATACCGTACCCCCCCCTACCTCACCACAGAAAATATCTAACTGTAGACTGGTATCTTCATTAACATACCACTCATCAGTAGCGTAGAGAAGTTTCGCAGAGCCCACCAAAGAGGGCTACTGCAAGAAACTACATCAGGTCATGTTTTCAGTTAATATCCATTCTTTTAAGCACTTTTTTGGAGAGTTTGACATTGGGATCCTTTTTCTCCGGACAAGGACTTTTCTGGGCAGAGCCGACATGGAAGTGAATAATATTTAAAGTATATTGAGGGGGTATGTAGCTATGCCAGTGCCACTCATACTTAACAAGTTCACAACCACCCTAATACCTCTCGCCTTTTCCTTAGGGGCGTACGTTACAATTTATTACGTAACATCTTCCTTCACATTTTCCCATGTGTTTTATTCAGCTTCACCAAAAGGTCCTGTTCATTCGGCACGGAACGGGAGAAAACTGAAGAAAAAAAAAATGAAACAGGGAGGGAATACCTGAACTTTTTGTCTTCTGTTGCAAAATGTTTTCTGAAATATTTGCCGTAATGAACACAACCCAGGACTTCACACCAACACCCCCTGTCAGATGGTGCACTGTAGTGCAGTTTTGTCACACGTCTAATTTTACCACCCTCTTCACCCACCTCTCCCCTCCACACCTTGCTCTCTGGGAGACTTGCGCGCACACACACACACACACACACACACACACACACACACACACCTTACCTTTTTCTCTGGGAGAGGTCTGATTGCTGACTGGCTCAATAAGTGGAGGTTGGCTGAGAGGATGGGGCATACTGTGCCTTCAAAAAGTATTCAGACCCCTTGACATTTTCCACATTTTGTAAGGTTACAGATTTATTCAAAAATGTATTAAGTTGTGTATTTTTCTTGTCAATCTATAGACATTACCCCATAATGAAAATGCAAAAACTGTTTGCTAATTTATATAAAAAAAAGAGGAAATATCACATTTACATAAGTATTCAGACCCTTTACTCAGTACTTTCTTCTTGGGTATGACGATACAAGCTTGGCGCACCTGTATTTGGGGAGTTTCTCCCATTCTTCTTTGCAGATCCTCTCAAGCTGTGTCAGGTTGGATGGGGAGCGTCGCTGCACAGCTATTTTCATGTCTCTCCAGAGATGTTCGATCAGGTGTAAGTCCGGGCTCTGGCTGGGCCCCTCAAAGACATTCAGAGAATTGTCCGAAGCCATTCCTGGGTTGTCTTATTTGTGTGCTTAGGTTCATTGTTCTGATGGAAGGTGAACCTTCGCCACAGTCTGAGATCCTGAGCACTATGGAGAAGGTTTTCCATCAAGGATCTCTCTCTGTACTTTGCTCTGTTCAACTTTGCCTCGATACCTGACTAGTCTCCCAGTCCCTGCTGCTGAAAAAGGTGCCAGGTTTCCTCCAGACGTGACGCTTGGCATTCATTTTACTGAGGAGTGGCTTCCGTATATACAGTGGGGGAAAAAGTATTTAGTCAGCCACCAATTGTGCAAGTTCTCCCACTTAAAAAGATGGGAGAGGCCTGTAATTTTCATCATAGGTACACTTCAACTATGACAGACAAAATGGGGGAAAAAATCCAGAAAATCACATTGTAGGATTTTTTATAAATTTATTTGCAAATTATGGTGGAAAATAAGTATTTGGTCAATAACAAAAGTTTCTCAATACTTTGTTATAAACCCTTTGTTGGCAATGACAGAGGTCAAACGTTTTCTGTAAGTCTTCACAAGGTTTTCACACACTGTTGCTGGTATTTTGGTCCATTCCTCCATGCAGATCTCCTCTAGAGCAGTGATGTTTTGGGGCTGTTGCTGGGCAACAAGGACTTTCAACTCCCTCCAAAGATTTTCTATGGGGTTGAGATCTGGAGACTGGCTAGGCCACTCCAGGACCTGAAATGCTTCCTACGAACCCACTCCTTCGTTGCCCGGGCAGTGTGTTTGGGATCATTGTCATGCTGAAAAGACCCAGCCACGTTTCATCTTCAATGCCCTTGCTGATGGAAGGAGGTTTTCACTCAAAATCTCACGATACATGGCCCCATTCATTCTTTCCTTTACACGGATCAGTCGTCCTGGTCCCTTTGCAGAAAAACAGCACCAAAGCATGATGTTTTCACCCCCATGCTTCACAGTAGGTATGGTGTTCTTTGGATGCAACTCAGCATTCTTAGTCCTCCAAACACGACGAGTTGAGTTTTTACCAAAAAGTTCTATTTTGGTTCCATCTGACCATATGACATTCTCCCAATCTTCTTCTGGATCATCCAAATGCTCTCTAGCAAACTTCAGACAGGCCTGGACATGTACTGGCTTAAGCAGGGGGACACGTCTGGCACTGCAGGATTTTAGTCCATGGCGGCGGTGTGTTACTGATGGTAGGCTTTGTTACTTTGGTCCCAGCTCTCTGCAGGTCATTCACTAGGTCCCCCCGTGTGGTTCTGGGATTTTTGCTCACCGTTCTTGTGATCATTTTTACCCCACGGGGTGAGATCTTGCGTGGAGCCCCAGATCGAGGGAGATTATCAGTGGTCTTGTATGTCTTCCATTTCCTAATAATTGCTCCCACAGTTGATTTCTTCAAACCAAGCTACTTACCTATTGCAGATTCAGTCTTCCCAGCCTGGTGCAGGTCTACAATTTTGTTTCTGGTGTCCTTTGGCAGCTCTTTGGTCTTGGCCATAGTGGAGTTTGGAGTGTGTGACTGTTGGAGGTTGTGGACAGGTGTCTTTTATACTGATAACAAGTTCAAACAGGTGCCATTAATACAGGTGACGAGTGGAGGACAGAGGAGCCTTTTAAAGAAGAAGGTACAGGTCTGTGAAAGCCAAAAATCTTGCTTGTTTGTAGGAGACCAAATACTTATTTTCCAACTGAATTTGAAAATAAATTCATAAAAAAATCCTACAATGTGATTATCTGGATTTTTTTTTCTCATTTTGTCTGTCATAGTAGAAGTGTACCTATGATGACAATTACAGGCCTCTCTCATCTTTTTATGTGGGAGAACTTGCACAATTGGTGTCTGACAAAATACTTTTTTGCCCCACTGTATATACAGTATATATATCAACGAGGTTGGCTGGGGGCTGGTTCAGTAGTGTATCAGTTTGGCTCCAATGGCTTTTGGTTTCACATGTCTTGTGTCTTCCTCACGTTCACACTGCCGCTTGAATCGCTTAGTGGGAACACAAGCACACACGAGGCTGCTGAGTAGAGGATGGCTCGTAATGTCTGGAATAGAGTTAATGGAACTGTATCAAACATGTCATGAGTTTGATACCATTCCGTTTCAGCCATTACTATGAGCCCGTTCTCTGCAATTAAGGAGCTTTCAACCTCCTGTGATGCGCGCGCGCGCACACACACACACACACACACACACACACACACACACACACACACAGCCTGTGATAAAAACATGGATGCCTGCTGTTGAATTTGAGATGGACAGCATGCCAGGTAGTGCCAGGGCAGAACAGAATAGGGTGGCACAGATAGACCCAGAAGCCATTGGCATGGGGCACAAAACAAGCACCGGTTGGTGAGGGTACAACCTTAACAGTTGAAGTTGCTGGCTAACTACTTGGGGCTAGTGCTGTGCATCTCTTTTTTCAAATTTCAAAATAAATATACATTCCTGCAACCCGCCTCACCCAACGTGGTACGGATCAGCTTTTTTTTTTACCTAGCTCTGAAGGAACCGCTATCAGACCTAGCCAGCTAATTAGCTACTAGCTATTTAGTCATTGTTTGCCTCTGCTAGCGGTCTTTACCTTTAGCTCGGACTCCTGCCACTTTAACCTGGATAGCCCAGATAATATCTGCCAGTCTGCACAGCGCGATACCAGCCCTGAGCATATTGCTCTTTTCCACTACATCACCAGACTCCTGCCGCAAGCTCTGGACCATTACATCAGATCTACGCAGCTAGCTAGTTGCTACCGATGAGCTAATTGTGGCTAACGCCCTTGTCCAGTAGCATGCACCAGCTCGCCCCGAGCTAGGCCCATCTCCCGGCTAGCAAACAAAGTACACCAACTACAACACTTCTCTTGCCAATTTGCCTGGACCCTTTGTCGAAACGGAGCCCCGCCAATCCATCATGACTAGTCTGCTGGTCTGCTGACGTAGCTCGAAAGATTTGCTCTCAACCGGTCTCTGCGTCGTGGATGTTGGGTGATGATCCATCTGCTAGCCCCGGCCTGCTAGCTCCCTGAACGCTGTGTCTCCCGCTCGCTCAACATAGTGATTGACTACCGAACTGTTCCCTGTTTCATCTAGTGCTGCTCATTGGACCCTATGATCACTCAGCTATTCAGCCGATGCCTGCTGGATTGTCCATTAACACGAACCGGAACCCCCAACAGAAGCTAGCCAGCTAACTAGCTACTAGTCAGTTAGCCACTGCTTGTGGTCATCAGCTAACCTTAGCCCAGTCAACTCCTGACAGTCTGCAGAACGCGATTCAACCCAGAGCATACCAGACTGCTTTTTCTCCACCAAATCTCCATATCTCCGGATTCCTACCGCAAGCTCTGAACCTTTTCATCTGGATCAGCGCAAATAGCCAGCTGCTATCCGAGTGGCTACTCCTGCCAGGGAGAGAGCAGCTCTATTCAGCTAGAGCCAGAGCTACGCTATGAAAAAGGCTGCCAGGGAGAGAGCAGCTCTATTCAGCTAGAGCCAGAGCTACGCTATGAAAAAGGCTGCCAGGGAAAGAGCAGCTCTATTCAGCTATAGCCAGAGCTACGCTATGAAAAAGGCTGCCAGGGAGAGAGCAGCTCTATTCAGCTATAGCCAGAGCTACGCTATGAAAAAGGATGCCAGGGAGAGAGCAGCTCTATTCAGCTAGAGCCAGAGCTACGCTATAAAAAAGGCTGCCAGGGAGAGAGCAGCTCTATTCATCTAGAGCCAGAGCAACGCTATGAAAAAGGCTGCCAGGGAGAGAGCAGCTCTATTCAGCTAGAGCCAGAGCTACGCTATGAAAAAGGCTGCCAGGGAGAGAGCAGCTCTATTCAGCTAGAGCCAGAGCAACGTTAGGGAACAAGCCAGGCATAGGCCTACAGTGGTGTTGGTACCAGGTAGAATTCTACATGGTCAATTTATTTTAAGGTATTTTGACCGAAAGGAAATCAGAATGGGGATGGATACAGGCAGGTTGGAGAAACAGTGGGAAGGGTGGACGCTGGGATTTACCCTTGTCTCTGCTGGGAAGCAGTATGAGTCGGGCCAGAAGTGTCACAACAGCTCTGCATGGCAATGTCATTTTAAACTGCCCTCTACCACTGTCTATGCAGCTTTGCAGATGGCTGCAGGTGATGAACAATGCAATTTAGTTTGTACTAAAGCACCTTAGGTCTTAATGCCTGGCTTTGGGGAATTAAAATGTACTCTTAATAACAGACACGATTTAAATAATTAAAAATGACCCAGCGGCTTACGCTTATGTCAACTGGAAAAGGGGGATGGGGAGCAGAAGCAAGAGAGGTGGTGTTAAAAATTAAGAGTGGGGGACGGGGGTGAAGAGAGGGAGGGTGGAGAGAGAGAAAAAAGAAAGACACTGGGTTAAGGGAGGAAAAGAGAGAGCGAGAGAGGAAGATAAAAAACATGTGAGAAGAGACAGAGGTGGTCAAAAGGTAAACGAGGGAGAGAGACAAATACGGCAGACGGAAGAGAAGAGTATGGCAGACGGAAGAGGAGAGACGAAGAAGAGGTATGAAATTAAATAAAACTGGGTAAAATACCCCTGCAAACCCACCACAATCAATGTCTTCTGTGCGATTTTTGGGGACAGTTGAGTCTTACAGCATACATTTGTAGGATTGGGAGTTCAAACATTCCTTTCTCCTCTCTTTTTCTCCTTCTTTGGTATCAACATTCCCTCAGTTAAAAAGAGATCTAAATCTGGTCGCACCATGACCAAAAAGGGATGGATTCCCTGAAGCGGAATGAAAAGGAGGAAAAATGCTATGAATGATGGATTTCTTCTCAGAACGAGCTTTCGCATTCCAAACGGAATGAGCTCGGAATCTGTTGGGAGGAACCGATTTGACTGTTATGTAAATTCCAGCACCTCGGTTAAAAGTATTAAGACATAAAAAAAAGGCAACTGTTCTGAACCCACAGAGTGATAAAAGAGAATAAATATTGCTCCTCTTTCGCCTCCTCCGCTGAATGAATACCCCTCCTCCTTTTAGACCAACAGGCTTTGATAGAGCTTAATAATTGCTGTAACGGATGTCGTCTGGAGATAGAGAGGAGGACCAAGGTGCAGCGTGGTAAGTGTTCATATTAAAACGGTTTTAATGAACCCTGAAACAAAACACGACAAACGAACAGAACGGTGCAACAAAACACAGAACAGAAAATAAACACCCACAAAACACAGGTGGAAAAAGGCTACCTAAGTATGATTCTCAATCAGAGACAACTAACGACACCTGCCTCTGATTGAGAACCATACTAGGCCGAACACAGAAACCAAACATAGAAAAACAAACATAGACTGCCCACCCCAACTCACACCCTGACCATATAAACAAAGGCAAAAACAAAGGAACCAAGGTCAGAACGTGACAATTGCGTTAAATCCCAGAGCTAATGCCTAGACTTTAGCTCAGCAGGGTAACACTGAGTGGTAACTAAACACGGTGGTATGTAGGTGACCTGGGTTTGAACCAACACTCTTAGAACAGTTGTTTTAAAAACAACAGATGTTGTGCTATTTTTTTAAACATATCCGTGTGTCTAGTTAGTTGACGATGGATGTTGTGTTACTTTTAACACAATAACCTGTGTCGGCACATTTAACACAATATGTTGTCATGTTAAAAGTAACACAGCATGTGTTGTCCCTAACTAGACACCGCCCACAGACGTCAGTTCAACGTTTAGTTTGTTTAGTTGGTTGGATTTAACATGAAATCAACCAAAAAGGTCACCATGTCATTGAATTTAGGTTAACATTTGGGTGAAAAAAAAAAGACAAAGCCTTTTTATTTTATTTGTATTTTTTATTTATTTAACCAGGCAAGTCAGTTAAGAACAAATTCTTATTTACAATGACGGCCTACTCCGACCAAACCCCGACGACGCTGGGTACACTGTGCGCCCGCCGCCCTATGGGACTCCCAATCACGGCCAGATGTGATACAGCCTTGATTATTTTTTAGCAAATCCAATCAGTTTTAACGTTATCACATAGATTTTTCAGGTTGAAATAACGTGGAAACAATGTTGATTCAAGCAATTTTTGCCCAATGGGAGGGTGTGTGTCAAAATATGTTTTTTCTTTCTTTAGTCTTTACACATATCGTGTTATATTCCACTGTGTAGAAAAATGATAGCCATTTATTAAATTAAAAGGTGAACTCAGTGAAATGACTTTGCCACGATCAGCACCGCAGATATTGAGATAAGCGAGATGCAAGATTTCACTCTCACACAGAATCGGCCCATGTGCACGAGATTGCTTCACACTGTTTACAGCGTGGTAGCCAGGACACCAAAACAGTGGAGAAATTGAGCCTTGCTCTTCAACGCTAGCCAGTCAGATATGCAGTCCAGAGAGACCAACTCAGACACTTTTGTGAAGTTGGATAGGGTATGATAAGTTGCAAACCCAGTATGGGAGCTTGGCCAGTGACTGATAGGTTGCTGGTTCGGGTCCCCGTTTTGACCTTGTGCGAGATCTGTCGATGTGCCCTTGAGCAGGGCGTTGACCCTGGTTGCTTCTGTGGGTCGCTCTGGATGGGAGTCTGTTAGATGACTGAATGTAATGTAAATGTTGAGTGGCTTCACTGCAAGTAGATTGCATGTTTTAATATCACACACACACACACACACACACACACACACACACACACACACACACACACACACACACACACACACACACACACACACACACACACACACACACACACACACACACACACACAGACGTGTTAGCCTCACATTTATGAGAGTATATCGGTGTTGGTCGAACAGTCCAACCAAGCTAGCTACCTAGCTATCTAACTTGGCTAACCTAGCAGCAAGTGCAGGAGGAAACAGGGTCAAACCCGTCTTCCACACCTAATATTTTTTATAAATCAGGGCTAATACGTTAACAATTAAAGTTAGCCTTATCAAATGTTCACTTCATTGAGATAAAGATAACTTTCACCTTGTTTCGTATTCCTCCTGCTGGCTGGCTGGCTCACTCCAGACTGTATGTTGGACTTCTCATAATGTGCCGCTTGTAGGCCACGGTGTGGGGGCGTGGCATATATGCACGCTGAAGTCAGATTCTGGAATGTGATTGGTCAATTAATCTAACACATTTAGGGTGTGTTGTATGGTTTTCAGCGTTTAACACATGAATATCTTAATAATATGAACGGACACAAAATGTGTCGGAGTAATGAAATTGTGCCGCTCCACAACATGTCTTTTCTAAGAGTGCAGGCAGTCACAAGTGCACCTGGCAGTCATGCCGGACAGATCTTCACAATGGAAGGCCAGGTTCACAATGGAAGGCCAGGTCAGTGGAACAACCTGTCAGGGTTTGGCCATGTCTGCAGAAACACACTCAGGAAGACAACCATGCACTCATGTGTTCAGAATAGGCAACTGCATGCCATTTCATTCTGGTGAGTGACAAGTCCACAGTGCGTGAACCCAGAGAGCAGGATGACATGTACTCTGTGCCAACCATGAGTCAGAAGTGTTGTTCTGCGTCACAACTCTTATATAACCTCACAGAGGAAGTTAGTGCGTTGACAATGGTTCCACTGCCAGCAAACTCAACAGAATAGTCTCCTGGTTGACCAACCCAAAGGACATCAAGACAAATAGGAAAAGAGAAAGGAAAACAAATGCCATTCTAAACTTCATTCAATAATGACAGAGGCATATCGTTTCCCCCTGTGCATCGCTTTATTATAAAAATGTCAGATCAGTGCAGATAAAGGAAAGGAGGCGAGGAAAGGAAGCCACTCTCCACTATTGAGACGCAGCCGTTAATGTCACCAGGTTGACTGGGGCTGATGGAAAGCTTCCTTCCCCTCACTGCATCCCTAACAGCTGACTGCACATGTCAAGTCATGACTTCCCCGGTGCTCAAATGACACATGGCAGTTTTTATCCACAGGGGCCATAGCAGCGGTCGCCCTCGAGTCACTCTGTGTTGATTGAGAGTGTGTGTGTGTGTGTGTGTGTGTGAGTGTGTGGGGGGGGGGGGGGGGGGGGGGGTGTTAGTGTGTGTGTTGATCAGTTTTATATAACATGTGTTCTGTTGGACATGTTGTTCACGACTCTAGACAGACATCTGTCTGTGTAGTCTGAAACACACGGCTCAGCCTTACAAATTAACCAAGAAGTTAATCTTGACATCTAGCCACTTAGCTAGCAAGTTAGCAAACCAAATGCCTAGCTAGAGCCCTGAGCTGGAGATCATTTCATTGACACATCTTAGATAGTTAACGTATATAGTTAACGTTTTGGGCACCCCCATTTTTTGTTGTTGATGGTATTGAAAAACCTGCCATCTGTATTTCAAAATACCCCGGTATACGGTGCAGTATATACGGTATACCGCCCCAAGCCTAGCTTGGGACACACAGATTGTCAAAACCATTGTAAACTGTATCTTCCATGTCCAATTGCCTACTCTGTTTGACTTGGGGAAAACAAAAAATGTGAGCAGTATATATACATCATCATTTGTATATTAACTGTAAAACTTAAAAAATAATCGTTTTTTTTTCACTGACATAAAATATTAAGTTATGTCAACTCAGGGAATCAAGTTGCGTTTGACAGAACTAGGTAACAACATATGTGTTACATTGTAATGTGCATGTTCGTACAACTGAAACAGATCTAATTTTTTCAGCAAAATAATGTTGCTGTATAGTCAGCCAAAGACTACTAGACTATTATCTCTGCCTTCATGGGCATTTTATCTACAGGGTTAATGATTCATGTTTAACGACAGTCCCTGTCCGTGATACATTATTTGCATAGTCAAATTCAAACACCAAAATGCAAATGGCCACGGCTGCTCTCATGACTCACCTCAGTACCTGACAGATAAGAGAGGCCAACATATTCTTCCTTGATATTTACAAACCCCACTATTCCTCTCCTATGTAGCTCAGTAGACGAGCATGGTGCTTCTCAAGTCAGGATCGTGGGTTCAAATCCAGCTGGGGGCTACCCATACAAAAATGTATGCACGCACCACTTTGGATGTGTCTGCTAAATGGCATATTATTACAAACAAAATCTGTACAGGTCAGGATATTCTCATGTAACCCGATCAATGTACAATATAACCAATAAGCAAGTCAACTGCATCACACGTACAATCATCAATGGTGGTTTTGTCCAGGGGTTCCGCTTTTTGGCAGAGCAGAGTTGTCCAATGATAAAATACTACAAAAGTCATGTACAATGTAGGGTACAGGGTGCCATTTGACTTACTAATGACATTGATACACATATTCAGTATATTTGACCCATGAAACCCACAACCCTGGTGTTACCCTTCTCCAACACCATGTTCTAACTACCATCTGCCTACTCCAATGAGATGTCCAGGCATCAAGCCCCAACCCAGCTGGTGGATAGACTCTGCCAAGCAGGCAGGCAAGCTAAGGGCACGAAGAATTAAGATCTCCTTGGCCTCGGTGCACTAAAGCTGGGGTTGTCTGAGTGTAATCGTCTCCTGATAAAGCCACTTAAACCAAAGCTAGTTGCTTGGTGCTAATGCCCAGTACTCACCACCACCACCACCACCAGTCACTATCACCACAACCACCACCACTCATTATTACCACCACCAGTCACTATCACCACTCTCTATCAACACCACCACCACTCATTATTACCACCACCAGTCACTATCACCACTCTCTATCAACACCACCACCACTCATTATTACCACCACCAGTTACTATCACCACTCACTATCACCACCACCACCAGTCACTATCACCACCACAACCAGTCATTGTCACCACCACCACCACTCACTATCACCACCACTCACTATCACCCTCACCACTCACTATCACCACCACCACTCTGTCAGCCCAACAGATCCAGCCAATAGAGCCTAGAATATGCAGTGTGTGTGTGAGGTGTGTGCGAGGAAATACAGAAACATACATGCACTTACTGACAAACACACACGCACACATCTGTCAGAGCTCAGGATCGGAGAGCCTGTGAAAGTATGGAAAGGAGATTTTTGCTGAGGGTTTGCACATTTTGACTCAGAGAGTGTGTTCCTTAGTCACACGTACACCTACACACACGTAGCACCCGGCTCACTGTGCATGTGATTGAGAGCAATGATGAATCAAATCAACTAGCCTTTTATCATTTGATTTGCACATGCATCAAACTGTCATTTAAAAGGCCCTGCGCAATGACTGACATTGCAGTTGTCTGCACTTGGGGCTAATAGATCCACACTACTGTTCCCAGTTCAGTATTAACTGTAATGCAGCACCGATAACAGATTGATTTGTCAGCCAGGGTGGGACTGAGCTCTCAAATTATTACATTATTACTTGCAGTACAGTACAGAGGGGATATCCCAGTACTGTAGAGCTACACTGCTGATCCCAGTTCAGTATTGATGTAATCTTATTACATTACATTACATTACAGCGCAGTGCAGAGGGGATAGCCTAGTGGAGCCACGCTGTTGATCCCAGTTCAGTTGATGTTCTGTCAGCCCCCGGGGCTTTAGAGTGAGAAGAGACCTGACTCAGCACCCGGGCAGAGATGGACTGTCCATAGGGAAATTCTGGCAAATGCCAGATGGGCTGGTCCATATATAGCCCAGTAGGTCTGTCTAAGTTTGTGTTTTCACGCAGAAATAACATTATTCGGCTAGTAATGGAGTCTAATAATAAGGGGAAAAGAAATGGGCAAGAGTGGGGCCCTTGGGGACAAATGTTGGGCCAGTGTGTTAGAAATGCCAGGGCCTATTTCTGGTCCCAGTCTGTCCCTGTCTACAAGCCAATAATGAGAAACACACACCATCAGCCATTGTTCAAAAGCACTTACGCCACTGACTTCATTGATTATAGCAGCGCCTGCTGGCTACTGTATATGCAGTAGGAGCTCTTTGATTAGAGTTGATAGCGGATTGGAAGGAAATGATAATGAAGATTCAATACTTTGACCTAAAATGTAAGATGTATATGATGTAATATTGACGTATTTTATACTTTTTTTAAATCCAATTAGTCACAACTACACAGTATAAGAAATGGATTAACATAATTTTAGATTTTTGAATATTTAAAGTCACTATTTAGCATAAAAAGTTGCAATATTTGTATATGGCTATAATCCATTTTCCAGCATGTAACGCCCTTTTTAAGTCCTTGTCACTATGACTAATGGCTATGTCATGCAGTTTGGTTCTGGTCACGACCATGTGTTTGGATGATTCCAAAAGGGCCGCATACTTCCTATATAGTGCACTAATTTTGAACAGGGCCCATAGTGCACTGCTTTTTGACCTGGTCTAAGGTAATGCATTACATAGAGACTAGGGTGTCATTTGGGACGCAAGGGGTGTCCTTGACTTTCTGATCCAGTACTACCCAGACGGTGTCCCAAATGGCACCCTATTCCCTACATAGTGCACTACTTTTGGCCAGGGCTCGTATGTAGGGAGTAGGGTGCAATGGGGGACGCAATCAGAGTGTGTTCTGGATCCCACCGCTGCCACCTGCCTGTGTCTGACCTCTAAACATCATCTGTCAGCAAATGAGGAGGAGGAGATGTACTGCAGTGATTTTCCTTTTTTCCTTTTACAAAGAGAGATAATATAGTACTGCTGCCTTCTCCCTCTCCTTATCCCACTCCCTCTTTCTCTCACTCGGCCTCTGTTCCCATTTGTCTCTATATCTTTCTCTATTTTAGCCCTCGCTCTTTTCCTCTCCTCTCCTGGGTCACCTTTCCCTCGCTCCTTCTTCTCTCCCCTCTGTCTCTCCCACTCTCTCTTTCTCTCTCTGTCTTTAAACCTTCCACACCACTCTGTCTCCATCTTCCGCTCTCTATTTCTCACACTACTACCCTCTCTCTTTCCTCTCATCTCCTGCTCGCTCTCTCTCTCCTCCCTCTTCTTTTACCCTCTCTACCCTCCTCCTCGACCCACACTTTTTGCATTCCTTCTCTCTTTCCTCTGCAGCTTCTCCTCTGTTATCCCACCTCCCCTTTTCTCTCATCTCCTCCTTTCTCTCCCCCTCTCCTCCTCCCTCTCTCTCTCTCTCTCCCTGTCTCCTGTGAGCGGTCACAGAGTTCATTGCTCCAATAACCAATGGTCCAGGGTCAGATTGTTTGGTATCCTCCTTATGGTTAACCCTGATTTGGGATTGGGAAATCTGTTGAAGGCTCTATCCTAGATCTGTTGAAGGATCTAATAACCTCAGCTGTTCTGCCCATTAGGAGCCCTTGTTGCAACTCTCAGTTCAATTACCATGTTTATGTAGAAATTATACTGTATGCTAACATAATGTGACTTCCCATAAGAAGATAAGAGCACATATGTCTTTTTGATTGCTATTTAACTACATTTGCTCATCCGATGTAATGTTCCTAATCCAATTGCAAAGATTTTTTTCAGACACAGATGTAGGATCATTAATTTGAGCCAGTTTTCTACGACAGGAAAATAATCCTGCAGCAAACAGGAAATGTGAATCATTATGTGGATTATTATTCAGGGACATTTTTGTCAAGTCTGAAATCAATGTGGTAATTACAAACTTCAGAAGCCTTTTTAAACCTCAAATACACCAAAAGTTTAAAACTTACCGTCATTTGGATGGGGCCACAGTGTCTCCTGACCCCTCCTGTCTCAGCCTCCAGTATTTATGCTGCAGTAGTTTATGTGTCAGGGGGCTAGGGTCAGTTTGTTATAAATGGAGTACTTCTCCTGTCCTATTCGGTGTCCTGTGTGAATTTGAGTGTGCTCTCTCTCATTCTCTCTTTCTCTCTTTCTCTCTCTCGGAGGACCTGAGCCCTAGGACCATGCCTCACGACTACCTGACATGATGACTCCTTGCTGTCCCCAGTCCACCTGGCCGTGCTGCTGCTCCAGTTTCAACTGTTCTGCCTTATTATTATTCGACCATGCTGGTCATTTATGAACATTTGAACATCTTGGCCATGTTCTGTTATAATCTCCACCCGGCACAGCCAGAAGAGGACTGGCCACCCCACATAGCCTGGTTCCTCTCTAGGTTTCTTCCTAGGTTTTGGCCTTTCTAGGGAGTTTTTCCTAGCCACCGTGCTTCTACACCTACATTGCTTGCTGTTTGGGTTTTAGGCTGGGTTTCTGTACAGCACTTTGAGATATCAGCTGATGTACGAAGGGCTATATAAATACATTTGATTTGATTTGATTTGATTTGCGTGGTATCCCAGCACCTGAGAGATGCAGTCGCCAACTGACAGAGTGGGGATTTGTACTAGGTTGAGGAGGTCAGGAGCGTGACACACACGCACGCACACACACGTGCGCGTGTGCACACACAAATGCTCAATGGTGGATCCACCATTCCCCTCAGCTAACCCTTCTGCATGAGTGCACTCAAACACACACACACACACACACACACACACACACACACACACACACACACACACACACACCTGCACGCACAAACGCAAACACCCACACACATGCACACACACTAACCTCTGTCACAGTATCCAGAATATATTATGCCTGTCAGAAAGTAGTACGATTGGGCTTACTCCTTTTCCCTCAAGTCCCTGCTCACTGGCTCCAGTGCAAGTCGTCTCACTCCTGTAGGCATTTCAGATCCGCATTGGAATCCTGTCAGTTTCCCCTCTCTCTCTGTCTTCCTCTCTACTCTTTTTTTCTCTCACTGTCAGTGTCTCTCTATGTGCCTCTGTTTTCTTTTCTGCTTCCCTCATCTCTCTCCTACTCCCTGTCCATCTTTTTAGGCATCTTCCTCCCTCTCTCCTCTTTGTCCCCCTTTCAGTGTCTTTCGCTCTCTCTCGCGCTCTGTCTCCCTATCCACCTCTAAATCCCCACTCTCCTTTCTTCCCATCTCTCTATCCCCGCAACTATCTTGCACAGTTATAGAAACCTGTCTCAGGATTGCTAGTATTACAACAACCAGTTCTCTAAAGCTGAGCCTCACTACTGCACCATGGCTGCAAGGTACTGTCCTGTATCCACAGGGTATGAGACGCCATGGTTACAAGGCACTGTCCTGTATCCACAGGATATGAGACGCCATGGCTGCAAGGTACTGTCCTGTATCCACAGGGTATGAGACACCATGGCTACAAGGCACTGTCCTGTATCCACAGGGTATGAGACACCATGGCTGCAAGGTACTGTCCTGTATCCACAGGGTATGAGACGCCATGGACCCTGGTCAAAAGTAGTGCACTATAAAGGGAACAGCGTATCATTTGGCATGCAGCCATAGAGCGGCTCAATAGACGGGCAATCCATCTTATTGCGGCAGTGGAGGCTGCTGAGGGGAGGACGGCTCATAATAGTGGCTGGAATGGAGTATTGGGACTGGAATGGCGTGAATAGAATGGAGTCCAACACATAAAAAACAGGTGTTTGATACCATTCCATTTGCCCCGTTCCAGCCATTGCTATGAGCCGTTCTCCCCTCAGCAACCTCCACTGTATTGCGGGTAATGCTGATAGTGTAAGTGAGAGTGTTTGATGAGACATGCATTCGAGTGTGTAATTACACATTTTGAATTACATGAATTTGTCCAACACTTGTTGCTGTAATAACATTTGATTTACTTTACACATCAGGGAGACAAATGTTAATGATACCGGAATCCTAGAAGGGGTAACCATGGTTCTTATTAACCTGGAACCAATCAAATAAAGTATTTAACCCAAGACCTGAAAATGTTCAGTATGTGAAACACCTGCATTGACCTATGGTCCGATTGTGGTCCGCTTTTCAGGCAGGGTTAATTCCATTTCAACTCAGCCACGGCAAGACGTACTGCAACAAGAATTTAAATGAAATGAAATTATTCTACGGGAATGAGAATTCACTTCCTGAATGAACTGAATTGAAATGGGATTGAGCCAAACACTGGTGGACTACACACCAGTACAGGCTAACACTTCAAGACCTCTAAGATATGTCCATTAGGTTGGATACAACTGCTTCAAATCACACAAAACAAATCCCTAAATGAACCAATAGTGTGATTGTGTTGACGCTTTCTTGGTAGCCTGTACACCAACACAGTTAGATAGTGTGATTATATTTATGCTTCTCCTTCACAGTAAGATGACTCAAAGGTTCCTGAAAGAGAGAGAGAGAGTGTGTGTTTTGACAAAAGGTCACGGTAGGGTCACAGCTCTGAGTGAAAGGTCTCATGGGAGAGATAGAGTGAAAGAGGAATGAAAGGGGGGCTCATAAAGAGAGAGGGAACAAAAGCAGGCTCAGCTCTCCTGAGACAGATGGGGGCAGATTATGTTATCTGCTTAATAATGTAGCAGGTATACAAGTGTTGCTGTACACATTAATAAGTGAGGGAACTCAGAGGCTGTTTCGGAAGGCACTTGAAGGGAGGTATTCCTCTCATAGACATTTCTAAAGGAATTATTCATACAATAAATTATATAGAAATGTTTTTAATCTCAATAGCATTTCTCAAACTCAAATGAAATAAAATAGTGATTATAATATTATACTATTGTTGGTTGTGCATGTATGGTATGTAGTGCAATGCATTTCAATATAAAACCTTTTAAAATGAAGAACAAAACTTCAACTAAATGACTTGTTTATGTTCAATAAGTAAGGCAGTAGTAGTGTTACAGTAGTGTAATTACAGTAGCATACTAATAAGTAAGGTGGATTACAGTAGTGTTACAGCAGTGTAATTACAGTAGCATACTAATAAGTAAGGCGGATTACAGTAGTGTTACAGTAGTGTAATTACAGTAGCATACTAATAAGTAAGGTGGATTACAGTAGTGTTACAGTAGTGTAATTACAGTAGCATACTAATAAGTAAGGCAGATAACACTAGTGTTACAGCAGTGTAATTACAGTAGCATACTAATAAGTAAGGTGGATTACAGTAGTGTCACAGTAGTGTAATTACAGTAGCATACTAATAAGTAAGGCAGATAACACTAGTGTTACAGTAGTGTAATTACAGTAGCATACTAATAAGTAAGGTGGATAACACTAGTGTTACAGTAGTGTAATTACAGTAGCATACTAACAAGTAAGGCGTATTACAGTAGTGTTACAGTAGTGTAATTACAGTAGCATACTAATAAGTAAGGTTGATTACAGTAGTGTTACAGTCGTGTAATTACAGTAGCATACTAATAAGTAAGGTTGATTACAGTAGTGTTACAGTAGTGTAATTACAGTAGCATACTAATAAGTAAGGTGGATAACACTAGTGTTCTTGGTTTCACAGCATGCACACTAGTAACAGACATACTGGAGGAGAAAGTTGAGCTATACACAACTAATAAGTCGAGCAAGCACTGACGTTGAATTAACAGGGATTTATGAATCCCACTGCAACACCGTTAAACTTCATAAAACGTTCACAAACAAGCTACTACTCGGCTCCGCCATATCTTTTGAATTGGTACCTTGCCAGGATCTAATAACCACATTGCGATCAATAAATAAATCCCGAAAGTCCGATCAAGTGCAATCCCGGGACTTGTTGCGAATTTGACTTTTGCTTACAACAGCACTAACTTCATCCGCCGATCCAATATGCTTTGAAATTACAACCCTCAGGTCTAGATGATAATAACAAAGGTTATTTTTTGTGTTAAGATTAGTATTGACAGAGAATGACTATGTGGTTTTCGTAATTTACAGATGATGCAATCTCTATTGCACTCCACACTGCCCTTTCCCACCTGGTAGTCGAGCAGGTTGAGAGCTTCAAGTTCCTTGGTGTCCACATCACCAACGAACTATGTGAGAATGCTATTCATTGACTACAGCCCAACGTTCATCACCATAGTGCCCTCAAAGCTCATCACTAAGCTAAGGATCCTGGGACTAAATACCTCTCTTTGCAACTGGATCCTGCACTTACTGGCAGGCCGCCCCCAGGTGTTAAGGGTAGGTAGCAACACATCTGTCATGCTGATCCTCGACACTAGAGCCCCTCAAGGGGTGCGTGCTCAGTTCCCTACTGTACTCCCTGTTCACCCACTACTGGATGGCCAGGCACGACTCCAACACCATCATTAAGTTTGCAGATGACACAACAGTGGTAGGCCTGATCACCGACAATGACGAGACAGCCTATAGGGAGGAGGTCAGATACAGTGCCTTGCGAAAGTATTCAGCCCCCTTGAACTTTGCGACCTTTTGCCACATTTCAGGCTTCAAACATAAAGATATAAAACTGTATTTTTTTGTGAAGAATCAACAACAAGTGGGACACAATCATGAAGTGGAACGACATTTATTGGATGTTTCAAACTTTTTTAACAAATCAAAAACTGAAAAATTGGGCGTGCAAAATTATTCAGCCCCTTTACTTTCAGTGCAGCAAACTCTCTCCAGAAGTTCAGTGAGGATCTCTGAATGATCCAATGTTGACCTAAATGACTAATGATGATAAATAGAATCCACCTGTGTGTAATCAAGTCTCCGTATAAATGCACCTGCACTGTGATAGTCTCAGAGGTCCGTCAAAAGTGCAGAGAGCATCATGAAGAACAAGGAACACACCAGGCAGGTCGAGATACTGTTGTGAAGAAGTTTAAAGCCGGATTTGGATACAAAAAGATTTCTCAAGCTTTAAACATCCCAAGGAGCACTGTGCAAGCGATAATATTGAAATGGAAGGAGTATCAGACCACTGCAAATCTACCAAGACCTGGCCGTCCCTCTAAACTTTCAGCTCATACAAGGAGAAGACTGATCAGAGATGCAGCCAAGAGGCCCATGATCACTCTGGATGAACTGCAGAGATCTACAGCTGAGGTGGGAGACTCTGTCCATAGGACAACAATCAGTCGTATATTGCACAAATATGGCCTTTATGGAAGAGTGGCAAGAAGAAAGCCATTTCTTAAAGATATCCATAAAAAGTGTTGTTTAAAGTTTGCCACAACCCACCTGGGAGACACACCAAACATGTGGAAGAAGGTGCTCTGGTCAGATGAAACCAAAATTGAACTTTTTGGCAACAATGCAAAACGTTATGTTTGGCGTAAAAGCAACACAGCTGAACACACCATCCCCACTGTCAAACATGGTGGTGGCAGCATCATGGTTTGGGCCTGCTTTTCTTCAGCAGGGACAGGGAAGATGGTTAAAATTGATGGGAAGATGGATGGAGCCAAATACAGGACCATTCTGGAAGAAAACCTGATGGAGTCTGCAAAAGACCTGAGACTGGGACAGAGATTTGTCTTCCAACAAGACAATGATCCAAAACATGAAGCAAAATCTACAATGGAATGGTTCAAAAATAAACATATCCAGGTGTTAGAATGGCCAAGTCAAAGTCCAGACCTGAATCCAATCGAGAATCTGTGGAAAGAACTGAAAACTGCTGTTCACAAATGCTCTCCATCCAACCTCACTGAGCTCGAGCTGTTTTGCAAGGAGGAATGGGAAAAAAATTCAGTCTCTCGATGTGCAAAACTGATAGACATACCCCAAGCGACTTACAGCTGTAATCGCAGCAAAAGGTGGCGCTACAAAGTATTAACTTAAGGGGGCTGAATAATTTTGCACGCCCAATTTTTCAGTTTTTGATTTGTTAAAAAAGTTTTAAATATCCAATAAATGTCGTTCCACTTCATGATTGTGTCCCACTTGTTGTTGATTCTTCACAAAAAAATACAGTTTTATATCTTTATGTTTGAAGCCTGAAATGTGGCAAAAGGTCGCAAAGTTCAAGGGGGCCGAATACTTTCGCAAGGCACTGTACCTGGCCGGGTGGTGCCAGAATAACAACCTATCCCTCAATGTAATCAAGACAAAGGAGTTGATTGTGGACTACAAGAAAAGGAGGACCGAGCACGCCCCCATTCTCATCGACGGGGCTGTAGTGGAGCAGGTTGAGAGCTTCAAGTTCCTTGGTGTCCACATCACCAACGAACTAGAATGGTCCAAACACACTAAGACAGTTGTGAAGAGGGCACAACAAAACATATTCCCCCTCAGGGGACTGAAAAGATTTAGCATGGGTTCTCAGATGGGTCCTTAAATTGTTAATTGCTACCTTTACACAACTTGGGATACGTCTCCCTTACAATCTAGGATGCTTTTAATCTCAATGGCATCAGTCATCCTCTTATATCAATGAGGACTATGTTGCTGAAATAAAACACTAATAGCAGTTCACAGTGTGTCCAAAGCTGTGGGCTAGTCACATAAATGTTATGTGTCTCCACACCGGAGACCGGGGTTCAATCCCCACGCCTACCCTTCTGACTTTATCTTCCTTCCTACACTTCTAACCTGTCTCAATACAGTATAAAAATATCATAGGAAAGTGGAATTCCTGTCTTACACGCACTATAGTGCCTGGCTAGCATATTGAACATCCTGTCACTCTGTATTACAGTAATGCTTTAGACTGGTGAGCTTTATATGGCCGAGGGATTGATCCGTGATTTGCCCTGCGACCGCAAGGCACTGAAGAGCTGGAGTGGAAAGACTGCAGACTGACAGCACAGTTGGTGCCGCCCCCCCTTGTCATGTACTCCCTGCAGCCACTGAGATCAATAGAGAGAGAGACAGAGAGAGATACAGATGGTTGGGGATGAGAGAGGGGCAGACAGAGGGGGAGGAGAGAGGTGTGTGTGTGTGTGTGTACCCAGACTGTATCACAACCAGCCGTGATTTGGGAGTCCCATAGGGCAGCGCACAATTTGCCCGGGTTTGGCCGGTGTAGGCAGTCATTGTAAATAAGAATTAGTTCTTAACTGACTTGCCTAGTTAAATAAAGTTTACATGTGTGTGTGAGTATGTGGAGAGAGAGAGAGAGAGAGAGAGAGAGAGAGAGAGAGAGAGAGAGAGAGAGAGAGAGAAATAAGGCCATTACATGTAAGACTTTCTGAGGAAATGATACTCATAGATACAATCAGAGCATGTAAACTGATACCTTCACCTTCCCCATCATTCCCACTGGACGTGATCAACTCATTCTTCAATTACCAAAGACAAGATTCAAAGTGAGTTGTAATGAACTTCATCCTCATCATTACAGACTTCCTATTCCCGAATATCAATAAATGAAAGTGATAACAAGTTCGAGTTTGAGCAAATAGAGCCCCACAGCTTCCTCATCCTCTGATGTATTCTCCGGAACTGTAAAGCGCGCTCTGTCAATTAGCTATCTTCGCACAGGTCCTGTCAGCGCAGCCCTTTGCCTGCTGTTGTTGCCAGGTAACGACACTACGGCGAATCATAGGGCTGTAATTTCACACGGGAAGCTCCTAGACAGCTCTGCAATTAACATGCGTCAAAGTAATTTAGTGCCAGACTGGAACTGTTCCGATATGCACACTTAAAGGGGAAATCTGCATTTCATACAATAACAAAGTGTCAACACTGAGGGATGAGCGGGAGAAATGTAAGTACTCTCATACACAAAGCTTTGGACAGAAGGACTGATCATCCAATTATACTTTGAACCATGTTTTGAAGCTTTAAAGTTGTATTGTTCACAAACAGGTCAGTTAAACAGGCTCACATTTTGGGTTCTAATGCGGTACAGCAGTTTAACTAAGACCATGAGACAAGTTATATTCCTCAAGGATCAACGGGTATATATCCAAAAGTTGATGTATCAATCACAGATACAAGTTATCATATCGTATGCACAGTACTTTGGAACACAAGGGTTTCCTTTCCTTATTTGGCTTGTTTCTGAAGCAACGATGCGATGAGTAAATAACTGAATCAATACAGTCTAGAATCTATAGGTCTACATCTCTTATGGCCTCTGTGGCAATGGTTGTCAACAGGATGTACACATTTTTGTTCCAGACTAGCCGATTTAGACATGTTTGTTTAAAAGACAGAACATACAGAGCTCCATGTATGTGTGTGTAAATATATGAAATATGTATGTGATTGAAAATTAGGTACGTACCTTTCTGATTTATATTTACCTGATTGAGATATATTCCTTTGGTATTAGTGTAACAACGTTTTTGACTCCCATTCTTGCTCATTCATTGTACCGTGGTAAGTGTGTTCATGACAAGTTAAAGGCAGGAAGTTGGGCTTTCGGGAGCGGAGGGAGTCCTAGCTAAAACGCGGGAGCGGAGGGAGTCCTAGCTAGACGCGGGAGCGGAGGCCTAGCTAGACGCGGGAGCGGAGGGAGTCCTAGCTAGACGTGGGAGCGGAGGGAGTCCTAGCTAAAATGTGGGTGCGGAGGGAGTCCTAGCTAGACGCGGGAGCGGAGGGAGTCCTAGCTAGACATGGGAGAGGAGGGAGTCCTAGTTAGACGCGGGAGCGGAGGGAGTCCTAGCTAGACGTGGGAGCGGAGGGAGTCCTAGCTAGACGTGGGAGCGGAGGCCTAGCTAGACGCGGGAGCGGAGGGAGTCCTAGCTAGACATGGGAGAGGAGGGAGTCCTGGCTAGACGTGGGAGCGGAGGCCTAGCTAGACACGGGAGCGGAGGGAGTCCTAGCTAGACGTGGGAGCGGAGGGAGTCCTAGCTAGACGCGGGAGCGGAGGGAGTCCTAGCTAGACGCGGGAGCGGAGGGAGTCCTAGCTAGACATGGGAGAGGAGGGAGTCCTAGTTAGACGCGGGAGCGGAGGGAGTCCTAGCTAGACGTGGAAGCGGAGGGAGTCCTAGCTAGACGTGGGAGCGGAGGGAGTCCTAGTTAGATGCGGGAGCGGAGGGAGTCCTAGTTAGACGCGGGAGCGGAGGGAGTCCTAGCTAGACGCGGGAGCGGAGGGAGTCCTAGCTAGACGTGGGAGCGGAGGGAGTCCTAGCTAGACGTGGGAGCGGAGGGCTAGCTAGACGCGGGAGCGGAGGGAGTCCTAGCTAGACGCGGGAGCGGAGGGAGTCCTAGCTAGACGCGGGAGCGGTACAGTCTTTTGACCATCCATCCATCCATCCATCCATACATACATACATACATACATACATACATACATACAAACATCCATCCATCCATCCATGCATACATACATACATACAAACATCCATCCATCCATCCATCCATACATACATACATACATACATACATACATACAAACATCCATCCATCCATCCATACATACATACATACAAACATCCATCCATCCATCCATACATACATACATACATACAAACATCCATCCATCCATCCATCCATCCATACATACATACATGCATACATACAAATAAACCATATTATTTTTCATTTCAAGTAATCTATGCTTTAAGTTGATTGGATATTTTTTTATTTTTTTTTGCACCGTATCCCTGGATCTCATTTGATGTTTTTGCCGTTTGGCTTTTGGGAACTTCGAATGTGGACTGTATGTGTCCGAAACTGCCCCGCTTCAGGCTTGGTCAGTGGCTTTGGTCAATTGGCAAGGGAGCCACTACATGTACTAACCCTTCTAATATACCTGATTCAAAAAGTCACGGGCTTGATGGTTAGTTGAATCACGTGTGTTTGTGCTGGACTATAACAAAATGTCCCTAATTGAATGTCAATGTTCCAGAATGGATGGGGCTGAAAACCATTTGCCTATAGAACCTTGGTGATTACAGCTCTAAGACAGGGCAAAGCGAAGGTGTGCTCCCTTCGTCAATTGAGTAAGAGAAGTGGATACCGTAGTTGACTTTCCTATAAATCACTAGATTTGACTCCATCCTGTGGGATTTCCTAGAGACGGGGGAATGGATTAGCTCGAGGAGTGAGATTGTATTGCTTCTTGTCGACTCAATGCCTCTGATTCAGATGGCAATAAAAAACATTGGGTTCTGTAAATTCACTGTGGTCCACTTTCACTTCCTGGTCAGCAATATAGAAAGAAATCCAGAACGGTTGGTAGCCAAACGAACCCCTCAAATGTCATGATTTAGTGTATATTCAACTGAAATAACATTATTCATATTAGTCAGTGTGAAGGGGTATGTGAAAGTGCCACAGAAAAGTTCAGTTTTTTTAAATAAATGTCAAACCATGACAAACCACAAAGCAGAAATGAGTTTGTGTGTGTGTGTGCCAAACTATTTTTTAATACTTAGATTCAGATCAATTCATAGACATGCTGATTTTGGAATAAATTGTGGAATTTTGTCTTACTCTCACTTCAAAGGGATACACTGCTATTTTAGGGACTAAGGGTGGAATCCCGATACAAAAAGAATGAACCAACATTCAAATAGACATAAGGAAATGGTAGACTGTTGTAATGGAACAGTTTCTCTTGTTTACACAATTCATTAGAGGTTCTGTAATTAAGTCGTTTTCTTTTGGTATGTGTACTTGACTATTTATAATTTTGACAACTTTTACTTCACTACATTCTTAAATAACATACTTTTTACTCCACACATTTTCCCTTACACCAAAAAGTACATTTTGAATGCTTAGCAGGACAGGAATATCCCTGGTTCTCCCTACTGCTCTGATCTGGGGGACTCACTAAACACAGATGCTTTGTTTGCAAATGATGTCTGAGTGTTGGAGTCTGCCTCCTGTAAATTCATATAACAAGAAAAGCGTGGCGTATTGTTTGCTTTATATACGGAATTTGATTATTTTTTTTTAAATACGTAAATATATTTACAACCAAATACGTTCAGACTTTTACTCATAGTATTTTACTGGGTGACTTTGACTTTTGCTTGAGTCCTTTTCTATTACGCAACCTACTTATTTTATTCATTTATTTACACATTTTCCAATGGGGAACTTATTGGTTGATCACTGTCGCCATCTCCTGGACAAAAGCCAGTATGTTTAGAAATGGTCTGTTTAGTGAGCTTTGCAGTTATCACAAGCCTGAACAAGTCCTTGACATTAAGTTCAGAGAAATATTAAAACTGCAGTCTGCAATTGGTTGCCATTTTTGGACTTAGATTTAATAAATGCCATTATATTTTGGGTTCAGTTGAACTAAGGTCACTAAGGTCATTTACATATTCTTCAAGAAGGAATATATCTTGGACCTCCTTTTTTGATATTTTCAGTGGTATTTATTGTTAACAAACACTCCCCCGTAAAGAAAATGAGAATTTAAACAATTTTGGCTGGCTCTCAGTCAGGCAAATGAGAAATAAGTGCACTCAGGCTATCCGGAAGGCCAAAGTTAGTTACTTTAAGGAGCTGTTCTCTCTCTCTATGGGTCTAACCCCAAGAAGTTCTGGAAAAAAGTTAAAGACCTGGAGAATAAACGCTCCTCCTCACAGCTGCCCATGTCCCCTAATGTTGATGATGTGGTTGTTACTGACAAGAAGCACATGGCTGAGCTCTTTAATCACCACTTCATTAGGTCAGGATTCCTATTTGACTCAGCCATGCCTCCTTCCCCGTCTAACATTTCCTTATCTACCACCCCTTCTAATGCGATTATCCCTGATGCTTTTCCCTCTTCTTCCCCGGCCCCGCTACAAAGTTTCTCCCTGCATGCAGTCACTGAGTCCGAGGTACTAAAGGAGCTTCTTAAACTTGACCCCCAAAAAACATCTGGGTCAGATGGTTTAGACCCTTTAAGGTTGCTGCCCCTATCATCGCTAAGACTGTCTCCAATCTTTTTAACCTGTCTCTCCTTTCTGGGGAGGTTCCCATTGCTTGGAAGGCAGCCACAGTTTGTCCTTTATTTAAAGGGGAAGATCAAGCTGTTCCTAACTATTTCAGGCCTATTTCTATTTTGCCCTGTTTATCAAACGTGTTGGGGAAAACTTGTCAATAATCAACTGACTGGCTTTCTTGATGTCTATAGTATTCTCTCTGGTATGCAGTCTCGCTTCCACTCAGGTTATGGATGTGTCACTGCAACCTTAAATGTCCTCAATGATGTCACCATTGCCCTTAACTCTAAGTGCTGCTATTTTTATTGACTTGGCCAAAGCTTTTGATACGATAGACATTCCATTCTTGTGGGCTGGCTAAGGAGTATTTGCGTCTCTGAGGGGTCTTTGGCCTGGTTTGCATACTACCTCTCTCAGAGAGCAGTGTATAAAGTCAGAACATCTGCCTGTCACCAAAGGAGTACCCCAAGTCTCGATCCTAGGCCCCACGCTCTTCTCAATTTACATCAACAACATAGCTCAGGCAATAGGAAGCTCTCTCATCCATTTATATGCAGATGATACTGTCTTATACTCGGCTGGCCCCTCTCCGGATTTTGTGTTAAATGCTCCACAGCAAAGCTTCCTTAGTGTCCAACAAGCTTTCTCTATCCTTAACCTTGTTCTGAACATCTCCAAAACAAAGATCATGTGGTTTGGTAAGAAGAATGCCCCTCCCCACAGGTGTGATTACTACCTCTGAGGGTTTAGAGCTTGAGGTAGTCACCTCATACAAGTACTTAGGAGTATGGCTAGACGGTACACTGTCCTTCTCTCAGCACATATCAAAGCTGCAGGCCAAAGTTAAATCTAGACTTGGTTTCCTCTATTGTAATCGCTCCTATTTCATCCCAAATGCCAAACGAACCCTGATTCAGATGACCATCCTAACCATGCTAGATTATGAAGACATAATTTATAGATCGGCAGGTTAAGGTGCTCTCGAGCGGCTAGATGTTCTTTACAATTCGGCCATTAGATTTGCCACCAATGCTCCTTATAAGACACCTCACTGCACTCTATATTCCTCTGTAAACTGGTCATCTCTGTATACCTGTCGCAAGGTTGATGTTTATTTATAAAATCCTCTGAGGCCCCCCCCCCCCCAGTTGCTGTAGCCAGCGACTGGAACGAGCTGCAACAAACATTCAAACTGGACAGTTTTATCTCCATCTCTTCATTCAAAGACTCAATCATGGACACTCTTACTGACAGTTGTGGCTGCTTTGCGTGATGTGTTGTTGTCTCTACCTTCTTGCCCTTTGTGCTGTTGTCTGTGCCCAATAATATACCATGTGTTGTGTTGCCACCATGTTGTTGTAATGTTGTGTTGCTACCATGCTGTGTTGTCATGTGTTGCTGCCTTGCTATGTTGTCTTAGGTCTCTGTTTATGCAGTGTTCTCTATCTTGTCACGATGTGTGTTTTGTCATATATCTGATAGAGGCTATTTGGTAGGCTGTCATTATAAATAAGAATTTGGTCTTAACATACTTGTCTAGTTAATAATGAATATAATTAATTTGAAAGTAAACAAATGCACCAATCACAGACTAGCTTTAATTTGTGTATTGATGTTTTTTTAATCAAAAGGCAAAAAGCTGAGCTTAGTGGGGGAAGTCTGTGAAAGTGTCACCTAGACAGTTTTTCAATTTCACCAACTCTTGTGGAATGGATGGGCATAGAAAGGGGTGCACATGTTTCACTAGGCTAGTGTTTCACTATAGGCTTACTTCAAGAGTCCTCACAGTGAGCAAAGAAAATACACATTTATGGAAAACTACCTTCTAAACACAATTCATATTTTCTATGACTGATAATTGCATTATTGTCTATTACAATACATCAGTATAGCTTCTGTCTCCAGGCCATCAGACTGTTAAATAGTCACCACTAGCCGGCCTCCGTCCAATACCCCGCCCGGAACTTAGTCACTGTTACTAGTCACTGTTACGGTACTCTACCCTGCACCTTAGAGACCGCTTCCCTATGTATAGTCATAGTCATTGAACACTGGTCACTTTAATAATGTTTACATACCATTTTTACCCACTTCATATGTACAGTATATACTGCATTCTAGTCAAGTCAAGGCTCATTCAATACAACTACTGCTGTACACACCTTTTATATTCATATACTGTCGATACACACACACACCATCAAATACATACAGTATATATTCATTTTCCGGACTCTGACATTTCTTAATTTCTTTCTTTACATTTTGGGGATTTGTTTGTATTGTTAGGTATTACTGCACTGTTGGAGCTAGAAACATAAGCAATTCGCTGCACCTGTGATAACATCTGTAAAATATGAGTACGTGACCAATACATTTGATTTGACTTAAGTAACATTTTCAGTACACCTCTGAGCATAATGGCATGGAGAAAGTTACTACACTCGGTTGGTGGTGCCCAGGGTGATGTGGAGCCTCTGGTGGAAGGCGGGCACCCTCTCCCTCTACAGGGGCCAGTTGAGGAGGCAATGTGGGCGCAGCATTACCCCTGCGCAGGAGCAGACAGCGGGACAGTCCTGCACGTCCTGCAGGAAGACCAGCACCACCGCTGTCCTCAATCCCATGGTGCAGGGTGTGGTGGGCCATGAACCTGGGGGGAAACAGGGAGGAGAATGGTGGGAGGTGAGGGGAGGGAAAGGAAATGGGAGGAAGGGGTTTTAAGGGAGAGGAGGGGAAAGGGGAGAAATGTGGAAAGACAGAAGAGGGCCTTTGTCAGAGTGCAAGTAGAAGAGGCTCTAAGTACAGAAGCAGAACAGGAATTACATTTCAGATCTCAAATCATATACATGTAATTGACACTTTTATCCAGAGAGATGTGCAATCAAATCAGCCAAAAGGGTGAAACGCGATCAGTGATAGAATAAAATAATACAATAAAAGTTTTTTTTTTTTTAACTTTATGGAGTTCAGAATTATTGCATTTTACAATTATGTCATTTTGCAGACACTTTTGAATTATTATTAACCTTTTTTTTAATGCATAAATTGTTGTCCAGACGCTAAGAGAATTTTAAGTAGGTCATTTCAATTGTTTTGTACACTTACTTGAAAGTTAGAATTTTGTTTAATAGAATATGGTTCAACAAAAATCTATCTTTGCATTTGTCTCATGACATCTAGTGTTGATTTGAAGGCATTCTTGTTTTTTGGAGCGTCTGTTTTTCCCCCATCTGTATGCTATTCAGAATGTTTTCAGTAAAGTTGGGTTCTGACATTAGTCTTTACTTCAAAACTTTGTGAAAAAAGAATCAAACTTAAATCCTAAATCATGTGCCCTCAAGTGGGTCACGAAAAGCTAGGTTTTAAACGTGACATTCTCCCATTTTTTTTTTAGGGAGACTTAAGGGAAACTTAAAAAACAAAAAAGACTGACAAAAACCAGCCACATCCTTAAAACTGACTTCTAACTAAATGGCACAGGAACTATGGGACCCTGAAAGTAAGCCGTTGGCATTTGGGGCACTTAAAACGTTCCTTAACTTGAATAAAAAAAGGGACAGGAATAACTAAACTTTGCTCAATTAAAGAAAGAGGAAGGAGGCTTACTTCAAGGGTTTGTGGATTAAGAAAGGGAAGAAAAAGGGATAAACTCTGTCCTTTCTCACTCGTGTTGGATTTATATAAGCTACAACCTCATCCACAGGCTAATTTCTACCGAGATACAGCTGCTAGATTAACCTTCTCCCCTGGTTCAATTGATAATGAACACTCCCACTGGGCACAAACGTCATTTTCAAATCGAGTTTTGATTTACAATTGTTTGAGTAAAACGTAACGTAAAATCAACAAAAACAATTCACCATGTCATTGGTTTTAGGTTCAAAGATAGGTGGAAAAAAAATAAAATCCTAATAGTTTTCTGTGTTGGTTTGGGTGGCAGGTAGCCTAGTGGTTAGAGTGTTGGATTAATAACCAAAAGGTTGCAAGATCAAATCCCCAAGCTGACAAGGTAAAAATCTGTCTTTCTGCCCCTGAACAAGGCAGTTAACCCACTGTTCCTAGGCCATCATTAAAAATAGTCATTTGTTCCCAATTGACTTGCCTAGTTAAATAAAGATAAAATTCATTCAATGTCGTCACAGATTGTTGGTGTTGAAAGGATGTGGAAACAACATTGATTTAACCAGTTTTTGACCAGTGGGCTTTTAGTTACACGATCATGTTTTCAATTCATAAGCAGTCAGTAATTCATCAGTTCTGTATTATACTCTAAATGATTGTGTTACATGATACTACCCCATTTATATATGCTTATGGACACACCTGGGATTTGGGGGGTAGGGGATTTTTTTACAATGTTTATTTATTAGGATCTCTTTAAGCCCACCAAGGGCTAGTCTTACAAGAGTTCTTTACACATGTCAGAAATGTTTGGAAATAGTATAGAGCAGGGGTATTCAACTCTTACCTCCCGAGATCCGGAGCCCGATGGTTTTCTGCTTTACCTGATAATTAATTGTGCACACCTGGTGTCCCAGGTCTAAATCAGTCCCTGATATAGAAGGGTACAATGAGTTGTCTGAGGGGTATAGAGTACCACCTAAGAATGAAATGTTCCCTTGTGTGACATCATAAAGTACTTCTAAGAGGTCTGGACCTTAAAACCTTAGCGGCACAAATGATGCTTACGCAGCCGAGTTGTTAGTTCAGGCCCAGATCCAAGGCCTTCATTGGAAGCACACCCTATTGGTTTTGGGGATTGCCCCTTTTCCTGATATACTTTTTCAAGCTTCAATCATAGCTCTTCCCCCTTCATTTGCTACAAAAGTAACACCCCTTTTTTAACGGCATCTCACTGTGAATTGGCAAGGGGGCCCGCATCCTAAAAAAGTTGACGACTGTATTAGTAGCCTGCTATTGTGGCTCACTTCAGGGGTGCTCGTAGGGGTAGCCTACCCGATTCTCCCTGAGGAGCATTACATGGTCAGTGGTTGGACATCGTTCCATAATTGCACAGAACCTTTTGTTGTCTGCTATTGCTAAAGAATGAGACCCCGAAGCAAATGTACATTTATGAGTCAATATTGGACCACCGCCTAACTAACCAAGATGAATATCGGTGAATTGCTGAGTGGGTCGATTGTTTTGGTCTTACTCCTGACCATATTGGCCGGCGTCTTTACCTGGCAGTTCCTCAGCAGCTCTCTGCACAGATGGACCCAGATTAAGCCATTACCAGGGATAAATCCAAGCTACCCATTACTGGGCAATGCTCTGTCATTTGAAGCTAATACGAGAGGTAAGGTGTATGTATATATATATATATATATATATATATATATATATATATATATTCTTTTTTTGTATATTGTGGAGGGTGTGCTTTTATCAATTTAGCGTTGGGGAACTTCTAACCATGAAGACTTACATTATGCCATCCGTAATATCTTTAGGAAATACTTTGTAGCAGTAAAGAAAGACAAGAAATCAATTTATTCAAAAGATACGTGAATACAATATCCAATTTGAACGGTGAATCACGTTAATCTGTTTGTCCCAAATGTCCTAGAAATGAGGCTGTTCTCCTTAACACAATATATTGTCTGCATTGTTGCTGCATGGAGACTCGCAGCGCGGCAACTTCTTCAGACCTTGTGTGACTGTTCAATATTTTGGACGGCCCGCGCTTTAAAGAGGCAATCTGCAGACCATACGACAACAAAGTGGTCAAGCTGCCACTGTTTTGGTAAAAAGCTGATGGGGCTGGAAAATGTACCCACTCAACTTTATAGACATAGCTATGGATACAAGGACTGACCATCCATGATATCAAAATAATAGTTTTAACCATGTTTTGGTTTATAACTGTCTGTGAATAAAACATTGCTGTCTTATGACAGGCAGTTATCATCTGAGTGTGTGCACATGTGTGTTTATACCTGTCTGTGTCTGTCTGCGTGTTTTACATTTTTATTTTACAATTTAGTCCTTTAGCAGACGCTCTTATCCAGGGCGACCGTCACGCCCTGACCTTAAAGATCCTTTTTATTCTCTATTTTGGTTAGGTCGGGGTGTGACTAGGGCGGGTAATCTAGGTTGTTTTACTTCTATGCTGGCCTGGTATGGTTCCCGATCAGAGGCAGCTGTTTATCGTTGTCTCTGATTGGGGATCATATTTAGGCAGCCATTTCCCCACTATGTTTTGTGGGGTCTTGTTTATGTGTAGTTGCCTGTGAGCACGCCATAGCTTCACGTGTCGGTGGCTCTTTATTTGTATTTTTTTGTGCGGTTCACTTCTAATAAAATGTCGAACCAATTTCACTCTGCACTTTGGTCCGAATGTTATTACGACGACCGTGACGGCGACTTACAATAGTGAGTGCATACTTTTTCATCCTGTGTACTACATGTGCTTGCATGACAGTACAAAATACTATCCCTTGATGAACATCCATGTTTACCTCTTTCGGCCGGAAAAACAGAGAAAAGTGGGGAACAGGTAAGGATTTAAGTCCACCTGATATGAGGTGAAGCCAGCAGGTCTCAGACATTCATTCGGAGGTTGTTTAGGCCACGTACTACCCAGAGATGGTATAGTTTTGGGGGCTTACACTTTGGGGCTGCTGGGGGTGAGTCTCTTTGTTTCAATGCTAACCTACACCAGCTACTCAGCAGTTATCTGTATAAATGGAGGGAGATGAAGCCCATACCAGAGATTAAAACAACCCTGCTCATATGGACAAGTCCTATGCTTACAAGTTCCTGCACCCTTGGCTCGGCACTGGTCTACTAACCAGGTGTGTGTTTCAAAACCGATCACATTCGATAAAGATCAAACGCATATGCATTTGAGACAACATAAAATATGTATTTTTAACGCAGGATAAGAACATGGGATTCTTAGATAAGCCTTCGATAATTATTAGGAAAACACGTCCTTTTTTTACGACGAAGAACAATACATTCTGAGAAACGTCAATGCTTTCCAGTCAACACATTCCCTCCATATTTTCGGAACTTTTGTCAATCTCTCTCTGTATCACTTGTTCTGCATCTCCCTCTCTCGGATTCCCTTCCCTGTCTTTGTTTGTCTGTCTCACTCTCTTTCTTTGCCACCCTCCATCTCTCTCTTTGTCCCCCTCACCCCTCTGTTTCTTTTTTCCTCTATTTCTCCCCCCTCCCCTCGCTCCTCACCTCCCTCTCCCCAGCACGGGGGGACAAGTGGGGTCGGACGTTGCTCACCCCCCACCTTCCACTTCTCCATCCTGACGGAGTTCCTGGAGGTGATGAACGAGCAGGCCGAGGTGCTGGTGGAGAAGCTGGACAAGGAGGCAGGCAGGGGACCCTTCATCTGTTTCAACTACTCTGTGCCCTCGACATCATCTGTGGTGGGTCTGGGTCTGGATGTGGGGTGGTTCTAGCGGGTCCAAAGGCTCAGTGGGTTAAAAAGATTTCCTATTCTTGTGTCCATTTCAAGTCAACTAAAAAGATGTATAAAAATTGCAACCAAACGTACAATAAATATCTCTGTATATGATTTTCCTTTCAGAGACTGCAATGGGGAGGAAAATCTACGCTCAGAGTAACTATGACTCAGAGTATGTCCGATGTGTGTACAAACGAGTACTTCGTCCTGAATGCAACAGACAGACGTTGTCATGCCCAGTGTTGTTTTGATGAAGAGGGTATCGACGGCCGACCATTTGTCACTGTCCCTGCATCTCTCTCTCTCTCTCTCTCTCTCGCTCTGTGTCCTTCTGTCTGCACTGTTGATAGTTGGTTGTAAGTAGTAGCCAACTTGTACCACCCATTCTGTTATACTCTGTAAATGCTACTAATAAACAGACGTTTGGAGACAATATTCATTGCAGCAAATGTAATAGAGCAGAATAAAATGGAATCAAATTAATATAAATTTCTCTCCCTCACATCCCTTCTACTGTCCCCAGGATGAGTGACATCATCACACGGCGACAGAGGATGCCGTGGTTCTGGCCTGACTTTTTTTACAACTACTTTGGTGAGGGCTGGGAGCACAACAGGAGCCTCAAGGTCCTCCACTCCTTCACCTCCAATGTGAGTCATCAGTCAATCAAAAAGGGGCTTTTGACTATTTAGCTGCACCCAGGGAAATAAGCAGTCATCCATCCAGCCAAGGGCTTGTTCAGAAGGAAGACCATTACATAAGGTTCAGATAGAAATGTATTGTGTAGAACATAAACGATTGTCTGTACGATAGAATAAGAAATAATGTCAGCTCGATTCATTCTATTTCTATCTGCAATGTTTAGAACACCTCCTGTCAAATGTTTTCACTGAAAACACCGGCAGGTGATCTACGAGAGGGCGGAATGCATTACCTTACGTCGAGTCGGACAGCGAATCGGACCAGGGCATGAGGAAGAGGCGGGCCTTCCTGGACATGCTGCTGAAGACCACGGACGAGGAGGGCAACAAGCTCACCTACCGGGACATCCAGGAGGAAGTGGACACCTTCCTGTTTCAGGGTCAGAGGTCAAAACCACTATCACACACTCCATGTAGAATGTATTACAGATTCATCATTGGTGTTTTTTTATTGCCCCCCGTCTTGCAGGGTTATGATACTATAGCCATGAATTGGGCCATTCACCTGCTGGGCTCCTATCCAGAGGTGCAGAGGAAGGTTCAACAAGAGCTTCAGGGGGTGTTCGGTAATCCCCCCCCCCCCCCTATTTTTTTTAACTGCATGGGGCTCACTTTCCTGGACACAAATGCCATGTGAATTGCTCTCAGAATTTCCACTTCAATTCAAAATGGAAACTCAATCTCATGTTAGTTAAGAGGTGATATTCGACATTAAATCAAATTTCCCTAGACTTTGGCCTGGGAAAATTGATCAAATGCATTTGCAACATTGTGCGACAGTGGAACTGCAATTCAAGTGAGAGGGGCAAGGCAAAAGACAGTGAAATCATAATTTTCTGTGTTTTGTCATATTGACATGACTAATAGGATTTCTATTTATTTTTGTAAATGTATTTATTAATTTATTTTATTTAACTAGGCAAGTCAGTTAAGAACAAATTCTTATTTACAGTGACGCCCTAGGAACAGTGGGTTAACTGCCTTGTTCAGGGGCAGAACAAAGATACAATATATTTGTTATATATGCGTGGATAAAACAATTCTGTTTAATATTTTTAACATTTAATTATGTTTGGAGGAAAAATGGGGAGCCGAAGAACACCATCCCAACCGTGTAGCACGGGGGTGGCAGCATCGTGTAGCACGGAGGTGCTTTGCTGCAGGAGGGACTGGTGCACTTCACAAAATAGATGGCTTCATGAGGATGGAAAATTATGTGGATATATTGAAGCAACATCTCAAGACATCAGTCAGGAAGTTAAAGCTTGGTCGCAAATGGGTCTTCCAAATGGACATTGACCCCAAGCATACTTCCAAAGTTGTGGCAAAATTGCTTAAGAACAACAAAGTCAAGGTATTGGAGTGGCCATCACAAAGCCCTGACCTCAATCCTATAGAACATTTCTGGGCAGAACTGAAAAAGCGTGTGTGAGCAAGGAGGCCTACAAACCTGACTCAGTTACACCAGCTCTGTCAGGAGGAATGGGCCAAAATTCACCTAACTTATTGTGGGAAGCAGGTGGAAGGCTCCCGAAACGTTTGACCCAAGTTAAACAATTTAAAGGCAATGCTTTCAATACTAATTTAGTGTATGTAAACTTCTGACTCACTGGGAATGTGATGAAAGAAATAAAGCTGAAAGAAATAATTCTCTCTACTATTATTCTGACATTTGACATTCTCAAAATAAAGTGGTGATCCTAACTGACCTAAAGACAGGGACTTTTTTTTACCAGGATTAAATGTCAGGAATTGTGAAAAACTGAGTTTAAATGTATTTGGCTAAGGTGTATGTAAACTTCCGACTTCAACTGTATATGTAGAGAGAGAGATATTTTACATGTGTTCATTTGGGGCCATTTTACATTAGAAAAACAAATTCATTTTTTTTCATGTTTCTATTATAATGCATGCAGTAGAGGGTTAAAAGTGTTTTTTTTCCTAGTTGATTTAGACAGTGATGAAAGCAGAGATAGGTAATTGGGAGAGACAGTCAGAAACGGTGGTTGCTGGGATTGAACACTGGTCTCCGGTGTGGGAAGTCTAATTAGAGGAGCTGGACGCGTTACTGCTAGACAACGGGCCTCTGCAGGAGGTAATTATAACCCTCTAGTTTACCGTCGCTATTCCTGCTTCTATCTTGTTTTCTCTGCCTGGGGCCTTTTGGTTCTCTTCAATACTGACTCTCGTTCAAATCCTTCTCTCACGGGTTAGAGAGAGTTCAACCACAGTCACCCCAAAGTGGTTCTGTGGCATATCAAAATGGTTTGCTGTATATACAGCAGTAGTTCCCAGTAGTTCCCAATCCCCCCCCCCTTATAGGGTCGGTAAGGGAATTGTGAGGGTCCCAATTTCTGTCCCCCCATTCACCACAGAACTTTCATAATGGGGTGTAACATGCATTCTTGTACCCCAGTGCTCAGATGAGTCCAACCGGACAATAAACACAGAGGATATGAAGAAGCTGCGCCACCTGGAGTGTGTCATCAAAGAGTCCCTGCTCCTGTTCCCCTCCGTCACCTTCTTCGCCCGCAGCATCTGACATGAATGACACATTCTTAACCATTCAAGTTTATTTCAGTCTGTCCTTCATTTTCAAACTGATTTAAATGTACAGGATTAGGTATACACTGTCTTTAATTTATACTAATTCTTGTACATGTTCACATTGAGTGGCCTCCCAACAAACATTCCCACAATTTGAAAGAATGTTCCTTTACGTAACATTTTCATAGGATTGTCACAGTGAGGACGGTTTCCAAGATACCATTCCATTAATGACAGCTGTAATATTGCATTGGCTTCTTTTTTTGGTATTTTACCCACTTTTTCTCCCCAATTTCGATCTTGTCACATCGCTGAAACTCCCCAACAGGCTCTGGAGGCAAAGGTCAAGTCACGCATCCTCGGAAACATGACCCGCCAAACCACGTTTTCTAACACCTGCCCACTTAACCCAGAATCACCAATGTATTAGAGGAAACACTGTTCACCTGACGACCGAGGTCAGCCTGCAAGCGCCCAGCCCGTCACAAGGAGTCACTAGAGCGCGATGAGCCAAGTAAAGCCCCCCGGCCAAACCCTCCCCTAACCCGGATGATGCTGGACCAATTGTGCACCGCCCTATGGGACTCCCGATCACGGCTGGTTGTGATAAAGCCCGAGATCGAATCTGGGTCTGTAGTGATGTCTCTAGCCCTGCAATGCAGTGCCTTAGACCGTTGCGCCACTTGGGAGGCCTCAGATTGTGGCTTCTATCAATGTAATTGTCTGCATCATTTCCAAATTGCTATTTTTAAAACAAGCCATAGAAAGTGGGTTGCCATTTCAGTTTAATTAGCCAGAAAAGACAGAACAAACATTACAACATATATTATGATTAAACTCAAATATACTATTTGATTAGAAAAAATGGAAAAACTTTAATCATTGTAAATTATATCATAAATAGTAATCGTGGAGTTGTCACACATGCAGCTCACAAAAATATATGGAAATGTCTGCTCTATCCAAAATTACAAACAACTAATTGCAGCATTACCACAAAAAAAAAATGGAAGAGGCAAGTGGAAGGGGGAGAAAGTAATGAACTTGTCTGCCAGCCCTGAATTAAAGACCAACATTATTTAAAGAAAATTGTGATACATAAAAAGGTATGCCAGTTTAATTTAAGGACCAAAAAATTGACAGTTGTGCCATATAGATTGCAAAATAGTTTGGAAGAGATTCTTGATGTACCGATTCCATGGCACATGGTTTATGAACTGATACACAAAATGATGCCAGAATCAAAACTTAGCGTTTAAACAAAATTCTTGCAAGCCGAAAATTCCCAGCTCTGCATATTTTGCTGCGAAGCGACAGAATCATCCGATAGTTTGTTTTGGTACTGTCCACATGAAGCTTGTTTTTGGTCACAGGTTAAGAAATGGCTGAAGAACTGCAACATTTACCTGGAGCTACCTCTGCAAATAGCACTGCTGGGTGATCGGAAAAGTCATAGTCAATCGATTAATAATATTGTAATACTCGTAGCAAAAATGTTTATCTTTAATTTACATTCGGTAGAAACTATGAGAATAGAAAGGTTGAACTTTTTTGACACATCACAGCACAGTTGAACAAAACTGGATGGTCTTCAGAGATAGATGGTAGGGGTTGAGTGGAGCTGAAGGATGGGACTAAAAACAAACCAAATATAACTAATGTAAAGTATACTGTGTCCATAAAATGGATATAGTATGTAGAAGCCTAAGTGTTGTTGTCCATTAGTTTACTCCAATTAGGGGAGGGGTGGTAGGGCTAGGGGGAAATAGTGAAGGAAAAACAAAGGAAAAATATAATGTCAAAATATAACTTTACACAGAACGTGGTTACCATGTTCTCAGAATATTCAATATTAACGTTCATATTCTATATTCTGAGAACATGGTAACCACGTTCTGGGTATGTTTGGTGTGATGCTGATAAAATATTCTCAAAACAATCAGGAAACTGGACACATGAATGTTCTTGAAATGTGTCTAGAACATGAATATCTTATATTCTGAGAACGTGGTAACCATGTTTGGTGTGACGTTGATAGAATATTCTCCTAACTATCAGAAAACTGAACACATTAATGTTCTTGCAACAATCCCACGAAACACGTCTAGAACATTAATACCTTATATTCTGAGAACATGGCAACCATGTTCTGTGTATGTTTGGTGTGATGTTGATGGAATATTCTCTTAACCCTCAGGAAACTGGACTGGAATATTAATATTGTAGGCTATATTCTGAGAACATGGTAACCACATTCTGGGTAAATCCTGCTTGACGACAAAATAATTTCCTCCTACCTCTAAGGCAAAAACATTCTAAATAGGTTAGAGTTCAAGTTGTTCTTCGTGGTTCGGCAATAAAAAAGGAAAGGAAGGGTGCTCAACAACAACGAAAAAAACCACGAGAATGGCTTACCAAGAAAATTACAAAAGGACTAATTTGAGCTAATAAGGAGTTGGAACACTCACCAAAAAAAGGCAGAGTGATTCATTTTTGCTCACTATAATCCATTGTACATGTGACTGATGTTTAGGCATCAAGCTAACGTCTTCCTCAAATTGGTCCTTTTGAAAGTCTTTCTTGGTAAGCCATCCACATACTAAATAGGTTCTCTGGAGGTTTTTGCCAACACCCAAAGAATGTTCCTGTAGCTAACGGCAAAATGGACACTCAAACATCAGGGGAAAATAACAGGTAACACTACAAAAAAAATGTTTTATCTCCCCAGAATTGTTAGCTGGTCAAATCAAATCAAATGTTATTTGTCACATACACATGGTTAGCAGATGTTAATGCGAGTGTAGCGAAATGCTTGTGCTTCTAGTTCCGACAATGCAGTAATAACCATCAAGTAATCTAACTAACAATTCCAAAAACTACTGTCTTATACACAGTGTAAGGGGATAAAGAATATATACATAAGGATATATGAATGAGTGATGGTACAGGGCAGCATAGGCAAGATACAGTAGATGGTATCGAGTACAGTATATACATATGAGATGAGTATGTAAACAAAGTGGCATAGTTAAAGTGGCTAGTGATACATGTATTACATAAGGATGCAGTCGATGATATAGAGTACAGTATATACGTACAGTATATACATATGCATATGAGATTAATAATGTAGGGTAAGTAACATTATATAAAGTTTAAAGTGGCTAGTGATATATTTACATCATTTCCCATCAATTCCCATTATTAAAGTGGCTGGAGTTGAGTCAGTGTCAGTGTGTTGGCAGCAGCCACTCAATGTTAGTGGTGGCTGTTTAACAGTCTGATGGCCTTGAGATAGAAGCTGTTTTTCAGTCTCTCGGTCCCAGCTTTGATGCACCTGTACTGACCTCGCCTTCTGGATGACAGCGGGGTGAACAGGCAGTGGCTCGGGTGGTTGATGTCCTTGATGATCTTTATGGCCTTCCTGTAACATCGGGTGGTGTAGGTGTCCTGGAGGGCAGGTAGTTTGCCCCCGGTGATGCGTTGTGCAGACCTCACTACCCTCTGGAGAGCCTTACGGTTGAGGGCGGAGCAGTTGCCGTACCAGGCGGTGATACAGCCTGCCAGAATGCTCTCGATTGTGCATCTGTAGAAGTTTGTGAGTGCTTTTGGTGACAAGCCAAATTTCTTCAGCCTCCTGAGGTTGAAGAGGCGCTGCTGCGCCTTCTTCACGATGCTGTCTGTGTGAGTGGACCAATTCAGTTTGTCTGTGATGTGTATGCCGAGGAACTTAAAACTTGCTACCCTCTCCACTACTGTTCCATCGATGTGGATAGGAGGGTGTTCCCTCTGCTGTTTCCTGAAGTCCATGGTCTGTGCCATATTGAAGATGAACCTACGGTGTATCCAGCGCCCTCTCCATTTCAGTCATCTCGTTTTGCTATTCTTTGTTTGTTATTTGTGTTCATTAGTTCATTTATCCACCTATACATTTTGTGGACCTAATAGCCTAGCTTGTGTTTCACTGTTGTACCTGTAGACAGACGGGTTCAAGGTTCCCAAAGGTGCCAACGCCATCATCATGCCCTACTCCCTCCTACATCATCATGCCCTACTCCCTCCTACATCATCATGCCCTACTCCCTCCTACATCATCATGCCCTACTCCCTCCTACATCATCATGCCCTACTCCCTCCTACATCATCATGCCCTACTCCCTCCACCGTGACCTGCGCCACTTCCCCCAGCCAGAGGTTTTCCCCTCCGGAGCGCTTCCTGCCGGAAAACTGCGTCGGGAGACGACCTTACGCCTTCGTTCCCTTCCCCGCTGGACTCCGCGATCGCATTGGTCAGAATAGGAGACATTTTATATATTCAATTAAAGTAGCACTTAAAGTAGTACAACATTTTAGAAAATTGGTAAATCAACATCATTCCATTTGAGATTAATGACACAAGATTGGTCACCTTTGGCGGCAATTTTCAACTTGAAGCCAAAATAAAAGATTTTTAAAAATAAAACAAGGATTGGGTTGTACAATGTCACAGGTATTTATCAATGTTTTATCAGCTTGATAGTGGACTGTCCACTACAGTGGGCCTGTCCAACGAAGATGCTTACAAGCTATCACTACCTTAATGATAGTGACAAACTAAAGTTTAACTTCAGACAACAACAAAAAACAAGACATAATTAAAACAAAATGGAGGATTAAAAGTGTGTATCCTCACATGCTCTTGTTACACCCGTGCCCCCAGGTCAGCGCTTTGCCGTGATGGAGGAGAAGGTGATCCTGGCATCCATCTTGCGCTACTTCAACGTGGAGGTTGTGTCAGAAGCGGGAAGACCTCCGTCCACTAAGGGAGCTCATCCTTCGCCCCCGAGAATGGCATCTGGATCAAACTGGAGTAGAGGAATCAGCATCAGCACTCACAGGCTGCGTCCCAATGATCTCATTTCCCCTGAAGGGCACTTCACTACTTCCTACGAATCTAAAAGCATTGGATTAATGGAAACGTGGGCTAGAGGGGAGTTTCTACCATGTTTTTTTTTTTTTACACAAGTCATTTCCTTTTCAATCAGTGAAGGAAAGTGAACAAGTGCACACTTTGAGAGGAAGGAGAGATAATTGGGACATAGCCATAGAGATGTACTAGAGAGCTCATATCTTTGCATATCTACCTCGATGTGAAAGTAATACATTTCTTCTTCTTTGACTTTAACAAGTGTATTGGCAACAAATGTTCAGCCAAAGTTCCCAAATAATATAGACAGAACTTCAGCCTCTTCCAGGCTAATCAGTCTTTTATGGGGGCTCTAGATCTTTCTTTGATGACAAATTGGTTATTAGTGACTAATTGGGTTACCGTAAAGCAAGGTGGTGAGCCAATCAGAAAATTGCATGTTGCCGCCTGATCTCTGGTCAGTTTTGCATTGCCCCCCACCTACATCCTAGATCTAGAAAAACCCTTGAAATGAAGACCTCTCACAGTGACAGGGTTATAAATGTTTACGCGATGAAGATTGCGATGAAATAAAAATGAAAACATCCTGACATATTCGTGTCCGACAACACAAGTGTCCTTGTTAGGACTCTCAGTTATTGGAAGCTATTATCGTTTCTCGAGAAGACGGTACGTTCAGTATGTTATTATCTGAGGACATATTAAAATAGTACTGATAATAGGCTGTGGTTGTCAGGTTCATTGTTGCATGTGATGTGGTGAAAAGGGACCTACTGTTTATTCTCCACAAGGGGGTGATAGTGGTCCTCTTTTCCCTCCTGTTATTGACAGGGAGTGTGTATGTGTGCCCACGCATGTCAGTGACAGTCTCACGATGTGTGTTAGTGTGCATGTCAGTGGTTGTTTGTGTACGAGTGTGTGTGCGTGTGAGTGTGTCCACATCAGTGGCTGTGTGGTGCGTGTATTGTCTGTATGCTACATTTGTTGGGGGCATGTTCACTCGATGAATGGGTGAGCACTCAAGGACAAGACACTGCCACCGCCTGCCCTGCAATCTGCACGACCACAACGAACCACATCGTCAGAACAACAGAAGAAGAAAATAAAAACACGCCACAGGGCTGCCAAATCTGAATGAGAGAACTCTGATGTGGCAACCCTCCCATATTTTTTTCAGACTCCTCCTTTGCCTCTTACCTCTCTCTCCATCTCCCTCTTAGCTCCCTCTCCCCTCCAGCTCCAGTCATCTCCCTTTTAAAGAGAATCTCAGATGCCGTATTCACAAACTGTCTCAGAAGTGGTGATCTAGGATCCTGTTTAGTCTTTTGCTCATTATGAATACGTTTAGCTGATCCTAGAACGAACCGGATTCTAGATCAGCACTCCTACTCTGAGACACCCAGAGCTCCGATCAATGCAATCGACCTTGTGTGGCGCTCCCCTAAACAATAGCTTTCAAAGACAGGGAGCGAGCGGAAAGAGAGAAAGCCTAACCACTATCTGCAAAGGCTGTTGTTAAATGCCCCAAAGAGGATGTGTCCAAAATACAAATAAGAAATATTGCTGGATAACAGGGAGGGCAGAGAAGGAAAGAGAGGAAAGTATTGATCGTTTATTTCTGAAGAGTGATAATGTTGAGGTGGGGGCAGGGGTTGTTTAGGGATGACGGGCATTCTCTTGTCCTTTCTTGTGGTTCCACATCTGTGGGAAGCTGGTGGGAGGAGCTATAGGAGGACAGGCTCATTGTAATGGCTGTAATGGAATAGATGGACTGGTATCAAACAGATTAAACATATGGCCACCACGCAACCGTCCTCCTATAGCACTTCCAACCAGCCTCCACCGTTCCACATACTCCATGGGGTGTTGTGTGTGTGTGTGGTGTGCATGTGTGTGTACGAGGATATGCATATGTTTACAAGCATACTGTATATATGAGTTCCTAAAAAATTTTTTTTTTAAAACAGCAAAGCAAGGGAATTCTGTCGTATCACCTCTCGGACTTCGAATCAAACAATCTCATTGGTTCGTGCCGAGACATACCTCTCAAAATACACAGGGACGGACTTATAAATAACCCTCGCTCTCAGCCACATTCTCTCACACACACACACACACGCACATACCACCAGTGATCATCCCTGTCTCACAGAATACACCTCTCTCTCGCTCTGGCCCCGCCGGGCTCTCCAGTCCCTGTGGTAACCTACGAAAACAAGACAGTGGCAAGTCAACTACAAAAACACCAGGGAAATAGTAAAGCTCGCCTCTGGACCTCTGCACCATGCTTCAGAGCACAGTGATGCAAGAGAGAGAGAATAGGGAAATAAAGAGCAGGAGGGAGAGAGTAAGTGAGAAGAATGAGAGAGGTTGAGAAATTCATCACTCCCTTCATCACCTCTCCATTACTCCCTTCATCACCTCTCCATTACCCTCTTCATTACTCTCTTCATCACCTCTCCATCACCCTCTTCATTACTCCCTTCATCACCTCTCCATCACATCTCCATTACCCTCTTCATCACCTCTCCATTACCCTCTGTTACGAATCCCTTTTGGCCCGACAGTCTAGGGGGGATGGTAATGAGACCCGTAACATAACTCATGCAATTTATAATAGTGACAAAGTAAAAGTGAGAACGAAAGAACCACGACTACTGAAATATACCGTCAAACTCAGGGTTTATTGGAAAACACACGGTAATGGGGGGAGCAGGAAAAGGGGCTGAGCTGGACCCAAGGAAAGAAATAATAAGTATTCAAAAACACCCCTAAGCTAGACTAGCCTATTTCAACAACAGCTAACTAACCAACCAAAAAATACAGTGGGTGGTCCGCCCAGTTCTAACTAGGGTATTTAACAAAGTTTACCTACGGGTAGTGTATGCCCATGGGCGACTTGTCTTGGTTCCCCCTTTTCCCACCAGCAAACATACACCATAACCAAAAACAATACTCACAGGTGATGACAAAGTGCTATGGAGGTGCTCAAACAAAAGATAGCTCAATACATAAAGAGAGCGTGAAACAGAGAGGCCTGCAGACATGGCATTTACAGAGAGATTCAGCTCTAGAGCAAACAACTGATGGGGTTTTTAAACCAAGGGAAAGGAACTGTGATTGGGTAGGAAACAGGAGGAGGTGTGTCTTCTGATTGATAATTGGTGACTGATTGGGAAGTGATGATTTTCACCTGTGAGGGGAGAAGGAGAGAAAAGAAACACACACACACAGGATACTTGTATCCGTAACATCCTCTTCATTACTCCCTTCATCATCCATTACCCTCTTCATCACTCCCTTCATTACTCCCTTCATCACCTCTCCATTACCCTCTTCATTACTCCCTTCATCACCTCTCCATTACCCTCTTCATCACTCCCTTCATCACCTCTCCATTACTCCCTTCATCACCCCTTCATTACTCCCTTCCTCACCCCTCCATTACCCTCTTCATTACCCCTCTATCACTCCCTTCATCACCCCTCCATCACCCCCTTCATCACTCCTCCATCACTCCCTTCATCACTTCTCCATTACTCCCTTCATCACCCCTTCATTACTCCCTTCCTCACCCCTCCATTACCCTTTTCATTACTCCCTTCATCACCCCTCTATCACTCCCTTCATCACCTCTCCATCACTCCCTTCATCACCTCTCCAGAACTCCCTTCAACACCCCTTCATCACCCCCTTCATCACTCCATCCATCACCCCCTCCATCACCCCTCCATCACCCCCTCCATCACCCCTCCATCACCCCCATTTCATCACCCCTCCATTACCCTCTTCCTTACTCCCTTCATCACCTCTCCATTACCCTCTTCATTACTCCCTTCATCACCCCTTCATTACTCCCTTCATCACCTCTCCATTACCCTCTTCCTTACTACCTTCATTACCTCTCCATTACCCTCTTCCTTACTACACTACCTTCCTCACCTCTCCATTACCCTCTTCCTTACTACCTTCATCACCTCTCCATTACCCTCTTCCTTACTACCTCCATCACCCCTCCATCACCCCCTCCATCACCCCTCCATCACCCCCATTTCATCACCCCTCCATTACCCTCTTCCTTACTCCCTTCATCACCTCTCCATTACCCTCTTCATTACTCCCTTCATCACCCCTTCATTACTCCCTTCATCACCTCTCCATTACCCTCTTCCTTACTACCTTCATTACCTCTCCATTACCCTCTTCCTTACTACACTACCTTCATCACCTCTCCATTACCCTCTTCCTTACTACCTTCATCACCTCTCCATTACCCTCCACATCACTCCCTTCATCACCCCTTCATTACTCCCTTCATCACCTCTCCATCACCCTCTTCCTTACTACCTTCATCACTTCTCTTCATCACTCCCTTCATTACCCCCTTCATCACCCCTTCATTACTCCCTTCCTCACCCCTCCATTACCCCTCTATCACTCCCTTCATCACCCCTCCATCACCCCCTTCATCACTCCTCCATCACTCCCTTCATCACTCCTCCATCACTCCCTTCATCACCCCTTCATTACTCCCTTCCTCACCCCTCCATTACCCTCTTCATTACTCCCTTCATCACCCCTCTATCACTCCCTTCATCACCCCTCCATCACCCCCTTCATCACTCCTCCATCACTCCCTTCATCATCCCTTCATCATCGCTCCATCACCCCCTTCATCACCCCTCCATCACTCCCTTCATCACCCCTCTATCAATCCCTTCATCACCCCTCCATCACTCCCTTCATCACCCCTCCAGCACTCCCTTCAACACCCCTCCATCACCCCCTCATCACTCCCTCCATCACCCCCTCCATCACCCCTCCATCACCCCCATTTCATCACCCCTCCATTACCCTCTTCCTTACTACCTTCATCACCTCTCCATTACCCTCTTCCTTACTACCTTCATCACCTCTCCATTACCCTCTTCCTTACTACCTTCATCACCTCTCCATTACCCTCTTCATCACTCCCTTCATCACCCCTTCATTACTCCCTTCATCACCTCTCCATTACCCTCTTCCTTACTACCTTCATCACCCCTCTTCATCACTCCCTTCATTACCCCCTTCATCACCCCTTCATTACTCCCTTCCTCACCCCTCCATTACCCCTCTATCACTCCCTTCATCACCCCTTCATTACTCCCTTCCTCACCCCTCCATTACCCTCTTCATTACTCCCTTCAACACCCCTCCATCACCCCCTTCATCACTCCTCCATCACTCCCTTCATCACCCCTTCATCACCCCCTTCATCACCCCTCCATCACTCCCTTCATCACCCCTCTATCACTCCCTTCATCACCCCTTCATCACCCCCTTCATCACCCCTCCATCACTCCCTTCATCACCCCTCCAGCACTCCCTTCAACACCCCTCCATCACCCCCTTCATCACTCCCTCCATCACCCCCTCCATCACCCCTCCATCACCCCTCCATGACCCCCATTTCATCACCCCTCCATTACCCTCTTGCCTTACTCCCTTCATCACCTCTCCATTACCCTCTTCATTACTCCCTTCATCACCCCTTCATTACTACCTTCATCACCTCTCCATTACCCTCTTCCTTACTACCTTCATCACCTCTCCATTACCCTCTTCCTTACTACCTTCATCACCTCTCCATTACCCTCTTCCTTACTACTTTCATCACCTCTCCATTACCCTCTTCCTTACTACCTTCATCACCCCTCTTCATCACTCCCTTCATTACCCCCTTCATCACCCCTTCATTACTCCCTTCCTCACCCCTCCATTACCCCTCTATCACTCCCTTCATCACCCCTTCATTACTCCCTTCCTCACCCCTCCATTACCCTCTTCATTACTCCCTTCAACACCCCTCCATCACCCCCTTCATCACTCCTCCATCACTCCCTTCATCACCCCTTCATCACCCCCTTCATCACCCCTCCATCACTCCCTTCATCACCCCTCTATCACTCCCTTCATCACCCCTTCATCACCCCCTTCATCACCCCTCCATCACTCCCTTCATCACCCCTCCAGCACTCCCTTCAACACCCCTCCATCACCCCCTTCATCACTCCCTCCATCACCCCCTCCATCACCCCTCCATCACCCCTCCATGACCCCCATTTCATCACCCCTCCATTACCCTCTTGCCTTACTCCCTTCATCACCTCTCCATTACCCTCTTCATTACTCCCTTCATCACCCCTTCATTACTACCTTCATCACCTCTCCATTACCCTCTTCCTTACTACCTTCATCACCTCTCCATTACCCTCTTCCTTACTACTTTCATCACCTCTCCATTACCCTCTTCCTTACAACCTTCATCACCTCTCCATTACCCTCTTCCTTACTACCTTCATCACCTCTCCATTACCCTCTTCATCACTCCCTTCATCACCCCTTCATTACTCCCTTCATCACCTCTCCATTACCCCCTTCCTTACTACCTTCATCACATCTCCATTACCCTCTTCCTTACTACCTTCCTCACCTCTCCATTACCCTCTTCCTTACTACCTTCATCACCTCTCCATTACCCTCTTCATCACTCCCTTTATCAGCCCTCCACCACCCCCTTCATCACCCCTCCATCACCCCTTCATTACTCCCTTCCTCACCCCTCCATTACCCTCTTCATCACTCCCTTCATCACCCCTTCATCATTCCCTTCATCACCCCTTCATTACTCCATTACCCTCTTCATCACCCCCTTCAACACCTCTTCATTACTCCCTTCATCACATCTCCATTACCCTCTTCATCACTCCCTTCATTACTCCCTTCATCACACCTCAATTTCCCTCTTCATCACCCCTCTATCACTCCGTTCCTCACCCCTCCATTACCCTCTTCATCACCCCCTTCATCACCCCCATCACCCCCTCCATCACCCCTCCATTACCCTCATCACCCCCTCCATTACGTTCTTCATCATTCCCTCCATCACACCCTCCATCACCCCCTCCATGACACCATTTTATATTGCTCCTACGGACCAAGGACACATCTTCTCAAATTAACAGTTATACACATTGCATTCAGAAAGTATTCAGACTCCTTATTCTAAAATTGATTAAATTGTCCCCCCTCATACATTTTTTAAATATGAAATATGACATATACATAAGTATTCAGACCCTTTACTCAGTACTTTGTTGAAGCACCTTTGGCAGTGATTACACCTTAAAAGTGTTCTTGGGTATGACGCGACAAGCCTGGCACATCTGCATTGGGAAAAGTTTATCCCATTCTTCTCTACAGATCCTCTCAAGTTCTGTCAGGTTGGATGGCGAGCGGTTCAACACAGCTATTTTCAAGGCTCTCCAGAGATGTTAGATCGGGTTCAAGTCCGGGCTTTGACTGGGCCTCTCAAGGGCATTCAGAAACATGTCCTGAAGCCCACTCCTGCGTTGTCTTGCCTATGGGCTTAGGGTCGTTGTCCTGTTGGAAGGGGAACCTTCGCCCCAGTCTGAGGTCCCGAGCGCTCTGAAGCAGGTTTTCATCAAGGATCTCTCTGTACTTTGCTCTGTTCATGTTTGCCTCGATTCTGACTAGTCTCCGAGTCCCTGCTGCTGAAAAACGCCCCCACGTCATGATGCTGCCACCACCATGCTTCACCGCGGGGATGGTGCCAGGTTTCCTCCAGACGTCCACAGAGGAACTCTAGAGCTCTGTCAGAGTGACCATCGGGTTCTTAGTCACTTTCCTGACCGATGCCTAGCTCCCCTGATTACTCAGTTTGGCTGGGCGGCCAGCTCTAGGAAGAGTCTTGGTGGTTCCAAACTTTTTCCATTTAGGAATGATGCTGCATACGTTTTTTGGGACCCTTCCCCAGATCTGTGCCTCGACACAATCCTGTCTCAGAGCTCTACAGACAATTCCTTTGACCTCATGACTTGTTTTTTTGCTCTGACATGCACTGTCAACTGTGGGACCTTATATAGACAGGTGTGTGCCTTTCCAAATCATGTCCAATCAATTTGAATTTACCACATGTGGACTCCAATCAAGTTGTAGAAACATCTCAAGGATGATCAATGAAAACAGGATGCACCTGAGCTCAATTTCGAGTCTCATAGCAAAGTGTCTGAATACTTATGTAAATAAGGTACTTCAGTTTTTGTTTTTTTAATACATTTGCAAAAAAATCTAAAAAACGATTTTCACTTTGTCATTATGGGGTATTGTGTGTAGATTGCTGAGAATTAGTATTTATTTAATCAATTTTAGAATAAGGCTGAAACGTAACAAAATGTGGAAAAAGTCAATGGGTGCGAACATTTCCCGAAGGCACTGTACAGAGTTATCACTGAATGGAACTCTTTACCAACTCATATTTCCCAAGCAAAAAGTACATTTACATTCAAGAAAATATTTTTAAAAATCTTTGAAACCAGATGGACCATGTGACTGGACAGATACTGAATCTGCTTATTGAATGTTACATTTTATTTTATATAAGATGATAAATATTTGTTAAAGTTGGTAAATGTAAATGCATGTCTTTTTTGTTAGTCTTTTTGGAGCCCGACACCTATCTGCCCCCTCCGACACCTAACCCCAGAGCTATGACTCTCTTGTGCCTGTCTAGCTTCCATATCCTTCCTGTCCAGGGAGTTTCTCTCTCTCCAGTCTATCCCTCTCTCTCTCTCAATCTCTCTCTCTCTCGACCTCTTTCACCCTCCCCTCTCTCTCTGCCTCCCTATTTGCACGTCTCTCTCTTTCATGTCTCCCTTCATCTCTCTCTCTCTCCCTCCATCCCACAATCCCATCTCCTCTCTTTCACGTGAGGGTTGCCCCCCCATTGAAATCCCAGTAATCCCAGTCTATGGAAGTATTGCAGCAACAACTGTTAGGTAATTCAATCTTATGAAGCTCCATCAAATATCACCCACCCAGGTTGTACTGTACTGAGTGTCCCAGAGTAAGAGTAGGATCAGTTTTACCTTTTGGAAGATAATGAGATTAGATGGACAGGAGGGACCTGATCTTAGATCAGCAGTCACTTCCTTTTAGAGGCCCTGGAAATAAAAGAGGGCCCAGAGGCAGTGGCGTCATGCCTGTATCTGTTCTCTGTTCTAGGAACTCAGTGAAGTCATACAGTAATCTGAGTAGACCCGACGAAATAGGCAGCCTCTCCCTTCTCTCTCTCTCTCTCTCTCTCCCTCTCTCTCTCCTCTCTCTCTCTCTCGCTCCCTTCTCTCTCCCTTCTCTCTCTCTCCCCTATCTCTCTCTCTCTCTCCCTTCTCTCTCTCTCCCCTATCTCTCTCTCTCTCTCCCTTCTCTCTCTCTCTCTCTCTCTCCCTCTCTCTCTCTCTCTCCCTTCTCTCTCCCTTCTCTCTCTCTCCCCTATCTCTCTCTCTCTCTCCCTTCTCTCTCTCTCTCTCTCTCTCTCTCTCTCTCTCTCCCTTCTCTCTCCCTTCTCACTCTCTCCCCTATCTCTCTCTCTCTCTCCCTTTTCTCTCTCTCTCTCTCTCTCTCTCTCTCTCTCTCTCTCTCAATTCAATTCAATTCAGTTAAATTTAAGGGCTTTGTTGGCATGTTAACATTGCCAAAGCAAGTGAAATATATCACAAACAAAAGTGAAAAATACTATATGAAATTAACAGTGAAAATTACACTCACATAAGATTTAAAATGTCAAATTATGTCTATATGCAGTGTTTGTAATGATGTGCAAATAGTTCAAGTACAAAAGGGAAAATAAACATAAATATAGGTTACATTTACAATGTTGTTTGTTCTTCATTGGTTGCCCTTTTCTTGTGGCAACAGATCACACATCTTGCTGCTGTGACGGCACACTGTGATATTTCACCCAGTAGATATGAAAGTTTATCAAAATTGGATTTGTTTTTTGAATTCTTTGTGGGTCTGTGTAATCTGAGGGAAATATGTGTCTTTAACATGGTCATACATTTGGCAGGAGGTTAGGAAGTGCAGCTCAATTTCCACCTTAATGTGTGGGCATTGTGCACATAACCTGTCTTATCTTGAGAGCCAGGTCTGCCTTCTGTACATATTCAAATATTACCCTAAGTTTGGGTCAGTCTCAGTGGTCAGGTATTCTGTCACCGTGTACTCCCTGTTTAGGGCCAAATAGGATTCTAGTTCTCTGGTTTTTTAATAAATTCTTTCCAATGTGTCAAGTAATTATATTTTTGTTTTCTCATGATTTGCTTGGGTCTAAATGTGTCTTTGTTCTGTGTCACACACACACAGTCTGTCTCGCCCCCCCCCCCCCCCCTCTCTCTTGCTCTCATTCATTCAGAGGTGTGTGTAGTGTGTTTCCCTTATGTCCCTGCTCACTTCAGTGCCTTTGTATTTTATTCAAACCATAGATTTATTAGTGATCGGTAACGCAGCAGAACCATGTGTGTAACGATCCTCTTCGGGAGAAAGAGAGGAGGACCAAAATGCAGCGTGATGATTATCTATTTTTAATGGGATACTTCAACAACGAACAAAAACAATGAACAGACAAAAAAGTCCCGTAACGTGAATACCAACACTGGAACACTGGAAACAGGAACAATCACCCACACAATACAAAACAGGCTACCTAAATATGGTTCCCAATCAGAGACAACGACTAACACCTGTCTCTGATTGAGAACCAGATCAGGCCAAACACATAGAAACAGACAAACTAGACATACAACATAGAATGCCCACTCATATCACACCCTGACCAAACAAAACATAGAAACAAACAACGCAAACCATGGTCAGAGTGTGACAATGTGTATGATTCTGTTTTTGTTGGGGGGGTTGCTTTGTGAGATTCACTTCCACTGTGACTATGATTCTTGTTTGGACTAAAAAGTTTGGATGCATTGGTTTCCCCACTCATTCTCTATTGTCTGAAATAGTTTGGGGGGGGTGTTTGGGTTTGGTTGTCCAGTATCAGACCCAAAGAGGATGATAGAAAACTCAACAGATCACAACACTGTCAAAGGGTCTCAAAACTCAGAATCTCTCGCTCTCTCTCTTGCACTCTCTCTCTCCCTCCTTCTAGCTCTCCTCCCTCTCTGCCTCCCTCTCTCAATTCAATTCAATTCAATTCAAGGGCCTTTATTGGAATGGGAGATATATGTTTACATTGCCAAAGCAAGTGAAATGGATGAACAAAAGTGAAATAAACAAACAGTAAATATCTCTTCCGCTCCCCCCCCCTCTCTCTCCCTCTCTTCTTCTCTCTGTCTGTAGTGTATCATGAGATTAAGCAGTAAAACATAGGGGTAGGGTTGTTAGAGAATCGAAGTTACCATGAATGTAATAAGAAACCTTGGGTGCTGGCTTAAGGCCGGTAGCAACCACTACAGAATGTCCAATCAAAACAAAGATGAGGTGGATGTCGAACGGAAGAAGATGTCCACATTCACACACACACACATCACACACACATCTGACCTCTCATGGTTCAGATAACTGAGGATCATGTCCAATGAGAACTGACATGAACTATGTGGTGGTTTGGATGCACGCACAATTAAACATCAGACAAACAGGGACTCAGTCCACAGAAGGATAAGTTCAGCAGGAGGGAAAACTGTGGAAGTGCTCATTAGGATGGGGAAAACACGTTTCTGACCACACAGCGTTCTGGGGTCATTTATTATTTGTAATGTAACCTTTATTTAACTAGGCAGGTCAGTTAAGGACAAATTTTTACCCTGGCCAAACCCTGACGACGCTGGGACAACTGTGTCTGGACGTGTGCGTGTGCGAGCGTGAACCCGTGCCTGACTATGTGTGTGTGTGTGTGTATCATGCAGGGGCCATGTTTTTTTTGAGTGACCTTTGCCCTCTCTTCAACTTAACTCAAGTCTATTCCTGGTTCACTAACAATTTAGTCTGGATAATATTTTTTACTACCACACATGGACACATTACAACCTCATGACAGGTGGTAATGGGTCTAACTTCATATTGGCTTTCAGGGCAATATGTTAAATTTTTTGACAAGCTAAAAAAGCATGGTGGACATACAAAGTAGCCTCATATAGTAGTAGTGTTTGCATCGCAAACAGCGCCCTGTTCCCTTTTGTGCACTTCAGGGCTCTGGTCAAAAGTAGTGCACTATATCGGGTATAGGGTGCCATTTGGGACAAAGCCCTGTCCCGTCCAAACTGAATTACTTGAGTAGTGCTCAATCAATCAAATTGTTTCTATATAGCCCTATGAACAAGATGTCAAAATGAAGCTGCTGCTATCGTGAACAAGTGATTTGGCTAAATAGATTTGATCTTAATGAGACTAGCCTGTAACCTCCTACAACCACCCAGAAGTCTTACGGGTTTACATTCTGTTTTGCAACACGGATTACATCTGACTATGGGTGGAAGATGTGAGCTTGGTGCGCTCACCGTTTTGTCGGACCAATCAGCGTCCTTTGATGAACTATGGGGGTGGTTTAGTTGATGGCGAACGTAAAGCGCCACTGTTGACAGGCACCATTGGGCTTTAGTTCAGTTGGCATTTCTTGGCTGAAGCCAAGGTAGTAAGTAGATAGCTATGTTAGCTAAAATGCTTTTGCAGCCAGGTCATCAGGATGCAAGTCAGTATTCAACGTCCATCCATGTCCAAGGACGTCGGGAGATGATATGGAAACCGGCCACTAGGGGCAACCGTGAGCGCAGTTAACTTAAATGAGGTTTTGGTTTTGCTAGGGCGTTTTGCTAAGCATCTGCCTCTGATTCCAAAGGTTGCAAGTTCGAATCCAGCGATAGAAAGTTGTTTTTTGTGATTTTTTTTCAAGCCTATCCCAAACCTCAACCCTTACCTTAACCATGCTGAGTTAATGCCTAACTTTAAGATTTTGGGGATAACGCCTCAACTTAAACCCTAACCTTAAAAACTCTAAGCTAATGCCTAAACTTAACCTTAAACACTACAATAATATACTTCGAAAGTTGATGTTTGAGAAAGTTGGACGAACGTCTAATTCTGACGTGAGACTGTGAGACCTAGTTGGTTTATGTCTTGGTACTCGATGTGCCTTTCTCTGCAAAGACGACAAGTGCTGGTTTTACTTCTGCAAAATGTGGCGCTGTGGCATCTGTTTTCTGACTGGTTGAATATGATCCAATTACTTTTAAAATGGGTTTTTCTGCAACACCACTCGGGCAAAACGGCTACAATGGTATCTCTTCCAGAATGATAGTGCAGCGGTAATCAGTCTGATAATTAGGATCCTAATTTACTTGTATTAAAGGATAAATATGCTGACAATAACCAAGCCTAGAGCCTAGGGTTTGGAATTAGCCCAACGTTAATCCAACACACAAACTGCTGATGTTCTGGGTTGATTATAAAGGTAATTTGAACAGATGGACCTACCTTCTACTGTGAGACAGACTATTTTGAGTCGGTGGTCTGGCTCACGGCATCTGGACTCTGTCACTGAGACACACACACACACACACACAAACACACACACACACACACACACACACACACACACACACACACACACACACACACACACACACACACACACACACAGAAGGATAATGGGGAGAGGGAGAGCTGGAGGGAAAGAGAGTGAATGAAAGACAGAAGGGGAGAGAGAATTAGAGAGAGAGAGAGAGAGAGAGAGAACATAGCCCACACAACCTTTTTAATGAACTGCCATACTCACAGCAGACATATTAGTGGGATGTCTCCACATTAAAGTTGCGTTCGCATGGCAGAGGAGGTTTGGGTGACAACCCCTCAACAGCGTGTGTGCGTGTATAAGGGGAGGTGGAAGTGTAAAGTGCCTGCCATGTGCTGACATTTGTGTGTGTCTGTGTGTGTGTGTGTGTGTGTGCTTGTACGTGCGTGTGTGTGGGCATTTGTGCAGAATAAAGCGATCATAAATGTACTTATAGGTCGCAGGGACGCAGTTTCCTTTGGTAAAATAAACATAACCGTAACCGTAGCCGTTTCGAGTCAGTTCCACTATATTCCCCCAGCTCAGCTACAAGCAGTCTCCTCAACCTGTCTCTATAAGTCTGCACATTACTATATAGTGCACTACCTTTGATCAGATCCCAATGAGCCTTGAGCAGAACTAGTGCATGGGGTGCCATTTGAGATGCAATTCATGTTTCTATGTCAGAGTTTGTAGTTTATCTTGATATTCTGTGGTACTAATCATGTGGATTCTGCTTTGCAACACACACACACACAGAGAGAAAGAGAGAGAGAGAGAGAGAGAGAGAGAGAGAGATGCATGCACATGACATTATATTCTCTCATCCTGACCTATATATTGTGATCTAACATGTCATCTGGATTTACATCCGTACATCTGTCTAAATCTTTCTGTCTCTCCATAACAATTGTAAATATGTTATTTGAATAAATAATACTTTCTCTATCATAGTAATTGGAATCAATTCCAATAATTGATATTAAGCATAATCATTAGGATCATTTTAATAATGCCATAGGCTAGTCAACATCCTTATATCGACATGTTATAAAAGGTGCATGCTATCTGCTTCTTTAAGTGTGAATACATCGATGTGGGAATGGATAAAATATGAACTATTCCTCAGAAATAATGATCAACGAACGCATGAATAAATGAACGAGTCGCTGGAAGCAAAGCAAAGCAATAATTGCGAGGAGAGCTCGCAGCCAGGCTTCAAAACACACCCGGGAAAAAAAAGGAGTGCCGCCGCGTGCCGTCCACTGTTTTTCCCTCTTTCGGGCGCTGAGAGGCAGCATTAGGCTACCACTTACCCGTCACCACCCACGACAGGCTCACTGTAATAACACAATGTTAACATGGGAAGGTTTGGAGTTGCCTCTGAATGTCACATACCAACAATGTGATGCGTACACATATAGCCATGTACGTCTAGACTCTGACACGCGAGCATTGTGACTAGAAGGATAAACAGAAGGTTGTCTACGGGAGCTATAAACGGGCAATATGGAGAGGAGGAAAGCCACGGGAGAATGCCACGGCATCCCTGTATCCAAAATGTAGACTACATTTTATGGGACGGGCGGCACGTTTACTTCGCTAATTGGAAAAGTTACAAAATATACAATGATTATCAATGGGTCTTATCTGAACAGGTCGTCGCTGGACCCGTACGAGGAAGTGCTGAATCGCCCTCCGTGGGTTACTACAACTTTGGGGTGCTTCCTCATATTCACTATAGTGGTTGATATTTTGGGCAACCTTTTGGTGATATTCTCTGTCTACCGGAATAAGAAGCTAAGGAATGCAGGTGAGTAATATTGTGCATGAGGTCGGAGGAGCCAAAGTATTGTATTGTGTTTATAAACAAGTTTCAAAGTGTTGTAATTGACACAACATTGTTGTTTTGATACATTTGAGTCCAAAATATGACAACAATAGACCTGCGTTTGGGTAAATCTGTGTACACTTCGCGCGCAATTGTCGAAATGAACAAGGAAAGTAGGCTTATTTCGGATTCAGAAATTGTGATAGGCGTACTACATACACCGATGAAAATCAATAAAGCGCATTGGTCTATCCCAATTAATTTAGCTTGGGTTTAAAGCTACGGTGAAAGTAATGTCCCATTGCCATTTGGAGGTAGCTACCCGAGCGTTATAGAGGATTCCGTGTCAATGTTGGTAGCCTGATTTGATACCTTATGATGTTATACCCCAAACAATGTATGTTATATACCGGTAGGTTTTTATATAGGCTAGTCAAGGATGCCTAAATCGGCATGTCATGAAAGTTAGATTATCGCCCTCGTATTATAACCGTGTATGGACGCGCAAGCTGCTCTGACCAGACCGAATAACCATGTCTAACTAAACACTTCTCTGTTTAAACTCCGAGCGAGCAAAGAAAACACTTATCTGTTTAAACTCCGAGCGAGCAAAGACGAAATAATAACTAGAGAGTGTCAACGAATGAGGCTCTTCCAATAATGAAAAATAGACTCGCGGGGATTGATTGACACGCGCCGCCCGAAGCCACTCAAGAGAAACTACAGAATGGACAGCAGTGTATTTTAGGAAACATTTGCGCCACAGCCTCGGCATGCTTAGCTGGGGATTGCGTTTCACATCCTATCAATAGCATGTAACTAAACTTGGAAGTTGAATGAGAACGTCTTGTACTATCCGTTTTATTTTTCAATGGAACATTTGGATTTAGGTGACGGGACATGCGTCACGTGCGCACTTCGGTTTTATGAATTGGGATCGGAGTGGGGCTGCTGTGTCTCGACCAGCCCACACCAGATATTATATAATGTAGCATAGTGATGTTTATGGGATAATGTTGTATGTTGTGTAGTGTGGATATCTTAAATTCGTTATAGTATTGTACTGTGGCGTGATAATTTAACGTATTGTTTGGATGATTATATTCCAGTGATTATATTCCGAAGTACTGTACTGCTGTAACCCTGTGATAAGAACCTATGGCATTATTGTGTGAGAAAACGCAATAATATACACATCATAAAAACGAAGTACATCGTGATTTGATAAGCTACAGATAAAATGTGCGCCAGATAGAAGTTAGACTGTTGAGAAAATATACATTTTGTCCTACATTATTACAGACTGGTGTGTTCTCCAAATACCAAATGGACATGCTTTGCGCTCCGGTGCCGCTCTGGCCATTCAATGACAGATTGGATTTCTAGACGAGCCCACATTGTAGATAGATTTGAGTGCTTTATCGTTTACTGGAATGTGTATCTAGCTAAATCACTATTTTTTTTACCCCCCAAATTAGTTTTATTTTCTTTGATGTTTCATGTTATTAGTTGCGTTTGTTTGTCACAGCCTAGAAATAATGTCAAACGCAGAGGATTTGTTTTGTGAATTAAGCCAAATGGATTTGTGCCAGTCAAATTAAGGCCCTCCCCCTAATGTGATGAATATGGTTATTATAAAGACTTCCTGTAATTCCTCGTCCCACCCCCCTCTTTATCTTTATTTATCCTTGTAATCACTTCCATTTGAAAAAACATACACCAAATTGCACAATCGCTGTGTCCTGGATATGAGCTTTTAATAGTTTATACAGTAAATAGAATCGAAGATACCGTCAGGTGCAGAGAAAATAGATATATATATTTTTTTAAATGTGATGATGACATTTTATGCTGCCCAGTCTGTGACAAACACAGATACTTATTTAGGGAGCACATCTTTGATCTTTGAGGAGGGGAGGTCCGATTCATTTAAATGTAAGTGCACAGAGTTCAATTGATTTATCAAGTGCAGTCTCTCTGTTCATCTCAACAGTCTGACGCGGTTCCTTCTCCTTCTTCTGAATCAATAATGGCTGCATCTCAACAGTCTAAAGTGACGCCAACTCCTTGTCTCATGTCCTTCATTTGCACTGGTTTGAAAGTCCTAATTGTAGTCCCAAATTATTAAACTGCTTCACCTGTCCAGTCCAGCCCTGCCCATTCACATCAGTGCAGATGAAGGAAAGGAGACAAGTCGAGGAAGCAACTTTAGACTATTGATATGAAGCCGTTTTTTTTTTCCAGTTCAGAGTAGCTGAAGTAGCACTGCTTAAAACTAACAATATGTTAAGTATCTAAGATGTGCCAAATCAATTATCTCCAGTTTAGGTCACCAGCTAGGCATTTGGTTTGCTAACTTGCTGGCTAAGTGGCTAACTTGCTAGATCAAGCGTCTTGGTTACAGCCGAGACAATTAATCCCGCCCTCGATTAAGATCCCCGCTGCCTTGCTTTTATATTCATTTAATTACATTTTTATGCTTGGAAAGAAATAGCGCCCCCTGTCTGGACTGCTGGCAGTACCGTATACCCCGGTATGGTCCAGGAACGGTATGAAGGTATGAAATACCGCCCAACCCTAGTTAGAATATTTTCTTTCTATGAAACCATTTACAGTACATTGACATTAATATCCATTCAGTCTTTTGTCAGCTTTCTACACAACAATAATTGGCTTTGTATGATGTCATCAATAATGGACGTATGTCACAGGCTTTTTTCACGTGAGTCACGTGAAAAAAAATGATTTCTCTCTCTTAACACTGTTTCCACAACAGCATTTGGCGAGTACTAACATCCCTTTAAGCAGGCCAGCCACCCGGTTTCCCTGTATCCTTAGGTTCATGCCTTTCAGGAGCGTTTGCAATTTCTCAGCCCAGTTCCCAAAGATAGTGCCTGTCCTTCTTGCATTGGCAAATCGTATACCTCATGGCGGCCATATTGATTGACACAGAAACTTTTCTTTTGTACTTTCTAGGTCTATCTGCCCATGTGGCCTGCCCCTCTGCCAGCGAACAGAATGGCTGTGCCGCAGGAGAGTGTGTGTGTGTGTGTGACTGCACATTGAACTCTGATCTGAAGCACTCTCTCTCAACCCAGCGATGTTGCATTGTTTTCCATCCTTTCAGAAGCAGAATGTTGTTTGTGTGCCAAAGTTTTGTATAGACGCTACATGCACGCACACGCTTGTGTGTGTGTTTGTAGTACACCAGGCACAACAACAGTGTTTACTTCTCATGTTGTGTATGATTGAGGGCAAGTCATTCAATTCAATTCATCATTCAGGTTGTAACAGACAGTACATATTGGCAACAGAGAACTTGAAGACATGACATACATGTAAAGTGCATTCGGGAATATTTTCAGATCCCTTGACTTTTTCAACATTTTGTTACATTACAGCCTAATTCTAACATGGATGAAAACAAACATGTCCTCATTAATCTACACACAATTACCCATAATGACAAAGTGAAAATAGTTTTTTATAATTTTTTGCAATTGTTTGAATAAATAAAAAACAGAAATACCTTATTTAGATAAGTATTCAGATTCTTTACTATTAAACTCGGAATTGAGCTAAGGTAGGTACATCCTGTTGCGGTTGATCTTCCTTAAGATGTGTTTACAACTTGATTGGAGTACACCTGTGGTAAATTAAATTGATTGGACATGGTTTGGAAAGGCACACACCTGTCTATATAAAGGCCACATTTGACCTTGCATGTCAGAGCAAAATCCAAGCCATGAGTTTGAAGGAATTGTCCGTAGAGCTCCGAGACAGGATTGTGTTGAGGCACAATATCTGGGGAAGGGTACCAAAACATTTTTGCAGGTCCCCATTCTTAAATGGAAGGTTTGGAACCACCAAGACTCTTCCTAGAGCTTGCCGCCCGGCCAAACTGAGCAATCGGGGGAGAAGGTTCTTGGTCAGGTAGGTGACCAAGAACCCGATGGTTACTCTGACAGAGCTCCAGACTTTCTCTGTGGAGATGGGGGAACCTTCCAGAAGGATAACCATCTCTGCAGCACTCCACCAAACAGGCCTTTATGGTAGAGTGGCCAGACGGAAGCCAGTCCTCATTAAAAGGCACATGACAGCCAGCTTGGAGTTTGCCAAAAGGCCCTTAAAGAGACTCAGACCACGAGAAACAAGATTCTCTGGTCTGATGAAACCAAGATTGAACTCCTTGGCCTGAATGCCAAGTGTCACGTCTGGAGGAAACTTGGCACCATCCCTATGGTGAAGCATGGTAGTGGCAGCATCATGCTTTGGGGATGTTTTTCCGTGGCAGGGACTGGGAAACTAGTCAGGATCAAGGGAAAGATGAACGGAGCAAAGTACAGAGAGATCCTTGATGGAAAACCTGCTCCAGAGCGCTCAGGACCTCAGACTGGGGTGAATGTTCACCTTCCAACAGGACAACAACACTAAGCACACAGCCAAGACAACGCAGGAGTGGCTTCGGGACAAGTCTCTGAAAATCCATGAGTGGCCCAGCCAGAGCTCATACTTGAACCCAATACAACATCTCTGGAGAGACCTGAAAATAGATGTAAAGCGCCGCTCCACATTTTTACAAATTTAAAGTAAAGATATCTTAATAGAAAATGACTCAAGTAAAAGTGAAAGTCGCCCAATAAAATGCTACTTGAGTAAAAGTATTTGGTTTTAATTATACTTAAGTATCAAAAGTCAAATTCACTTCAAATTCCTTATATTATGCAAATCAGATGGCACCATTTTCTTGTTTTTGAAAAAAATTTACAATAAGCAAGGGGCACACTCCAACACTCAGATGTAATTTACAAAGAAAGCTTTTGTGTTTAGTGAGACCGCCAGATTAGAGGCAGTAGAGATGACCAGGGATGTTCTCTTGATAATGTGTGAATTGGACCCTTTTCCTGCTAAGCATTCAAAATGTAACGAGTACTTTTGGGTGTCAGGGAAAATGTATGGAGTAAAGAGTACATTATTTTCTTTAGAAATGTAGTGAAGTAAAAGTTGTCAAAAATATAAATAGTAAAGTACAGATACCCCCCAAAATGACTTAAGTAGTACTTTAAAGTCTTTTAACTTAAGTACTTTACACCACTGGTATTTTTACCTGTTTTTCAAAATCTGATTCTACTGCTTGTATCTGATGTGGAATAGAGTTCAATGTAGTCATGTCTCTATGTAGTACTGTGCACCTGTTCTGGACTTGGGGATTGTGAAGAGACCTCTGGTGGCATGTCTTGTGGGTTATGCATCATGGCTTTCCTGGCTGTAAATACATTAGACCTCACTCCCAGATCCCTTGGTTACCTCACAAGGGCAACAATCATAACTACATAACTTCATATAAAGTTACTTTGAAATGATTTGTGCATGCAAAAAAATAGTATAATATCCTCAGATTGTGTTTTTCTGTCTCTGATGTGGAATGGAAAGTATTCTGTGTTTACCCTCATGAGAACACTTCCTTCACTATGGCCTGACAGAGCTTGAGAGGATCTGCAGAGAAGAATGAGAGAAACTCCCCAAATACAGGTGTGCCAAACTTGTAGCGTCATACCCAAGAAGACTCAAGGCTGAAATCTCAGCCAAAGGTGCTTCAACAAAGTACTGAGTAAACGGTCTGATTACTTATGTAAATGTGATATTTCCATTTTGTTTCAAGAAATTTGGTAATATTTCTAAAAACCTGTTTTGCTTTGTCATGATGGGATATTACAGTACCAGTCAAAAGTTTGGGCATACCTACTCATTCCAAATTTGTTATTTATTTTTACTATTTTCTACATTGTAGAATAATAGTGAAGACATCAAAACTATGAAATAACACATATGGAATCATGTAATAACCCAAAAAGTGTTAAACAAATCAAGGCCACCCTTTGCCTTTAATGACAGCTTTGCACACTTTTTTAAACCCCTTTTTCCTCCCCAATTCGTAGTAGTTACAGTCTTGTCTCATCGCTGCAACTCCCGCACGGACTCGGGAGAGGTGTAGGTCGAGAGCCATGCGTCCTCCGAAACACAACCTAGCCGCACTGCTTCTTGACACAATGCACATCCAACCCGGAAGCCAGCCACACCAATGTGTTGAAGGAAACACTGTACACCTGGTGACCTGGTCAGCGTGCACTGCGCCCGGCCCGACACACGAGTCGCTAGTTTACGATGAGACAAGGATATCCTTCCCAGCCAAACCCTCCCTAACCCGTACGGTGCTGGGCCAATTGTGCGCCGCCCCATGGGCCTCTCGGTCGCGGCCGGCTGCGACAGAGCCTGGGCCCGAACCCAGAATCTCTGGTGGCACAGCTAGCACTGCGATGTAGTGCCTTAGACCACTCCGCCACCCGGGAGGCCAGCTTTGCACACTCTTGGTATTCTTTCAACCGGGTAGCCATTTACAGGCAACATTCACACTGAGCTAAAGGGTAGACCTGCCGCTTTCAAGGTGTGGGACTCTAACCCGGAAGCTCCGGGCGTCTGTTGACCAACTGGCAGGTATCTTCACTGACATTTTCAACATGTCCCTGATTGAGTCTGTAATACCAACATGTTTCAAGCAGACCACCATAGTCGCTGTGCCCAAGAACACGAAGGCAACCTGCCTAAATGACTACAGACCCATAGCACTCAAGTCCGTAGCCATGAAGTGCTTTGAAAGGCTGGTGATGGCTCACATCAACACCATTGTCCCAGAAACCCTAGACCCACTCCAATTTGCATACCGCCCAAACAGATCCACAGATGATGCAATCTCTATTGCACGCCACACTGCCCTTTCCCACCTGGACAAAAAGAACACCTACCTGAGAATGCTATTCATTGACTACAGCTCAGCGTTCAACACCATAGTACCCTCAAAGCTTATAATTAAGCTAAGGATCCTGGGACTAAACACCTCCCTCTACAACTGGATCCTGGACTTCCTGACGGGCCCCCCCCCAGGTGGTGAGGGTAGGTAGCAACACATCTGCCACGCTGATCCTTAACACGGGGGCCCCTCAGGGGTGCGAGCTCAGTCCCCTCCTGTACTCCCTGTTCACCCACGACTGCATGGCCAGGCGCGACTCCAACACAATCATTAAGTTTGCTGACGACACAACAGTGGTAGGCCTGATCACCTACAACAACAAGACAGCCTATCGGGAGGAGGTCAGAGACCTGGCTGGGTGGTGCCAGAATAACAACCTATCCCTCAACGTAGCCAAGACTAAGGAGATGATAGTGGAGTACAGGAAAAGGAGGACCGAGCACACCCCCATTCTCATCGACTGGGCTGTAGTGGAGCAGGTTGAGAGCTTTAAGTTCGTTCGTGTCCACATCACCAACGAACTAGAATGGTCCAAACACACCAAGACAGTCGTGAAGAGGGAACGACAATGCCTATTCCCCCTCAGGAAAATTATTTGGCATGGGTCCTCAGGTCCTCAAAAGGTTCTACAGCTGCAACATCGAGAGCATCCTGACTGGTTGCATCACTGCCTGGTATGGCAATTGCTCGGCCTCCGACCGCAAGGCACTACAAAGGGTAGTGCATACGGCCCAGTACATCACTGGGGCTAAGCTGCCTGCCATTCAGGACCTCTACACCAGGCAGTGTCAGAGGATTACCCTAAAAATTGTCAAAGACCCCAGCCACCCCAGTCATAGACTGTTCTCTCTACTACCACATGGCAAGCGGTACTGGAGTGCCAAGTCTAGGACAAAAAGGCTTCTCAACAGTGTTTAACTCCAAGCCATAAGACTCCTGAACAGGTAGTCAAATGGCTACCTGGACTATGTCTGGCTACCCAGTTGAAATGGCTACCCCCCAACCCTTCTTTTACACTGCTGCTACTCTCTGTTTATCACATATGCATAGTCACTTTAACTATACATTCATGTACATAGTACCTCAATTGGCCCGACCAACCAGTGCCCCCCGCACATTGGCTAAACGGGCTCTCTGCATTGTGTTCCGCCACCCACCACCTGCCAACCCCTTTTTTACGCTAACCATACCTACATGTAGCTACTACCTCAATCAGCCCGACTATGTAGCCTCGCTACTGTTATAGCCTCGTTACTGTATATAGCCTCTCTACTGTTATTTTTCACTGTCTTTTTTACTGTTGTTTTTATTTCTTTACTTACCTATTGTTCACCTAATACCTTTTTTGCACTGTTGGTTAGAGCCTGTAAGTAAGCTGTTGTATTCGGCGCACATGACCAATAAACTTTGATTTGATTTGTCCAAACTTTTGACTGGTACTGTATGTGTAGATTGACGAGGAAGAAAAAACAATTTCCTCCATTTTAGAATACGGCTGCAACGTAACCAAATGTGGAAAAAGTCAAAGGGTCTGAATACTTTCCAAATGTACTGTATGCTATATCAGGTCTACAAGCCATTTGTGTACTATCAAATTCATGTCTTTTCATGTATGCACATTACAAGTTTCAATGGTGTTACGGTAAACTTCAGATCCAATCTTCAAGTCCCAATGAAGTTCTTTAGCTCAAAGCATGATTAGATTTGCTACCGGATGTCCCCAAAGTTTGTTTTCATTTCATTAATGTTATTTTGGATCATCATAGAATCCAAACCCCACTGCCCCTCCAGAGTCTGTTGCTGTAGCTCCAAGCGTAATACATGATTTCTAAGCATATAATACGGCATTAAGTGCTTTGCGTATGTCTCCATTTACGACAAGCGTTTATGGCCCCTAAATATCCCACTGGCTTTGTTGTTAAACCTCTTTAAGGTAAAATTGGCACACAGCGCAGTGGCGTCAAATTAGAGAGCTCAGTGAAAAACAAAAGACAAATCCTCATTTTGGAGGGAAATTGATATATTTTAATTGCAGTGATTCCCCCCAGCGTCCTGTTTGATTTTCATCTAGAGGGAAACCATTTTATATCCCAATTAAACTCTGGATCAAACAAGATTGAGGTTTGTACTTTTGGGACTATTCCATTGTACTAGTCACACCTAACCAACAGCAACTCTAAAGTATAAGAAAGTATTACAATATTTCGATTAGCAAGATTGAGGTTTGTACTTTTGGTACTATTCCATTGTGCCAGACACACCTAACCAACAGCAACTCTAAAGTATAAGAAAGTATTCAAATATTTGGATTAGTTTAGATAGTATTTTATTTTGTGTTTTCACAGAAGTGTCTATTATATACAGAAATTGCACTGCGTTCAAAGAGACTCCACAACAAAAAGAGAAACCTAATATAGTCACAACACCAGACATACAAATTCATTCATTTATTCCTATTTGACACAGGTCTGGTATTTCCTAATCATCTGGATGGTCAATGGACAGCCTAGCATGTTTGAGTGACAGGAAAATACATGGGTGTTGTGAACAAAGCTTTTGTCCACCTCTCTGACAATCTGCTGCTCAATATCTGTCATTGGAGTGTACCAGACAGAAGGAGAGTCCCATTTTGAACCTGTCTTGTGAAGTGCAATGTTAATTTTGCTGTTCATGTTCATTTGCAAAGTATTACCAGAATGTAGTGTGTTGTATTTACTTCACAAGGTTTGGAATGAGTACATTTTGGCACCCGGTCGATTTGTTAAATCCAGTTGCAGTAGTCAACTTCTATTGCGTAGTCGAAACAAAATCAAAGTGAGCTGTCATGCTGTTCCATAAAGACACCACCTGTTTTCGAGAGACACGCTCAATAGGCTTGGGCACTATACCGTATATACCCTATACCGCGGTATTTTGAAATACCAAAGGTATGATTTTCAACAGCGTAAAAAAAAAGGGATAAATAAATTATCTCCAGCTCAGGGCTTCAGCTATGCATTTGGTTGCTAGATAAGTGGCTAGCTTGCAAGATCACGTTTCTTGGTTACAGCAGAGACAATCAATCTCCTCCTGGATCAACATCCCTGCTGCCTAAATTAGCTTTGTGCGCCCCCCCCCCCCCCCCCAAAAGAAAAGGATTAACCCGGTATGGTACAGGAACGGTATGAGTTATGAAAATCTGGATACTGCCCGACCATAGCACTCAATACCCATTAAAAGCCCTTGCTGTGTAGACTGCTGCTTGGACAATAAATTGTGTAAAAAAAAAAAAAACTGCTTTTACATTGCACAACCTTCAATGTTATGTCATAATTATGTACAATTCTGGCAAATTAATTACGGTCTTTGTTAGGAATAAATGGTCTTCACACAGTTCGCAACGAGCCAGGTGGCCCAAACTGCTGCACATACCCTGACATACCCTTAGTTAATATTGCCTGTTACCATGAATTTCTTTTAACTGAATATGTAGGTTTAAAAAAATATACTTGTGTATTGATTTTAAGAAAGGCATAGATGTTTATGGTTAGGTACATTGTTGCAACGACAGTGCTTTTTTTTTGTGAATGCGCTTGTTAAATCAGCACCCGTTTGGCGAAGTAGGCTGTGATTCGATGATAAATCACTGCATTGATTATTTGCAACGCAGGACAAGCTAGTTAAACTAGTAATATCATTAACCATGTGTAGTTAACAAGTGATTATGTTAAGATTGATTGTTTTTTATAAGATAAGTTTAATGCTAGCTAGCAACTTACCTTGGCTCCTTGCTGCACTCGCGTAACAGGTGGTCAGCCTGCCACGCTGTAATGCTCGTCTGAAGAAGTGGACCAAGATGCAGCGTGGGGTAGGTTAATCATATTCTTTAATGATAACCCAAAAAACAAGAAAGAGAGAATACAGCCTTGTAGGGCTCAACAGCAACAATACAAGGACAAGATCCCACAACATAGGTGGGAAAAAAGGCTACCTAAGTATGATTCCCAATCAGAGACAACGATTTGGACCCCATTTTGACTTCGCTTTTTCTGTTGGCTTTTTCTGTTGGATCAGTGCAGCTATAGGTGATTTGAATGTGGGGTGGAGTGTCACGCGCCAGGTGTCCACTGCTACTCTATGTGAAATTGAACCATGGTTGGCTGATATGTTTGAAATGCCCCACCACTGTGAACGCTGCTACATCTGACATATTGTTACTCAAACACTGTGCTTGCACGCTTTCGCCTCTAAGCTGCAGGGGAGAAGCTATCATTAACTATGTCCTTGAAACCCCTGTTCACATTTCTACAGAGACATCGTAGACACGTTGGTCATATAGACTGTATTGTATACATGAGACATCACTCAATCTTGCAAGGTGAATACCAGTAATCTGCTTCCGCAATCTCTCTGTAGACACAGTTCCTGTCTCCTTTAGTTGCATAACTGTCTCAGTTGGATATGTCTAGCCTTGGTTGATATGCTCAAACTTTTCATCATGTCTGTCAGAGTTTCTACAAAACCATCAGCCGAGAACCAGTCTTTTACCAAAGAGTTTGCCTCGCTACACTACACAAAGCACAACTTTCCTATCAAGGGAATTGGTACCATTCTTTCAGTATAAGAACATGCTTAAAACAACACCTCAAGGCATCAAAACGATATCCAGGAAGTCACATTGCGATCAACATCTTTGTCAACTCTTACATGTGAACACTGGCCAAAAAAGCTGCATGCTCCTGTTGACGTCATGCTCCTGCTGACTACACTAGGAGTCAAGCAGTGGCGGAGGGATAGGGCACGTTATCAGGACCGCTATCAGGATGGTGGGTAAACTCGGGTGACTCAGGTGAGAGTGGCTGCGGGGTTGCATGACCTTGGGGTGCCTTCGCTGTGTGTATGTGTGTTGGTGGCTTCCCTGAGTGTATGTGTGTGTGTGTGTGTGTGTGTGTGTGTGTATGTGTGTGTGTGTGTGTGTGTGTGTGTGTGTGTGTGTGTTGGTGGCATCGCTGTGTGTGTGTGTGTGTGTGTGTGTGTGTTGGTGGCCTCGCTGTGTGTGTGTGTGTGTGTGTGTGTTAGTGGCTTCGCTGTGTGTGTGTGTGTGTGTGTGTGTGTGTGTGTGTGTGTCCAAGCTGCATAATTGAATAATGTGTTGGGAAGAAGTGGATTAGATAGCAAGGCCTGGCTAAGCAACGTTCTCCTTAGTTCTCATTATAACCCACTTAACATCGGCTGTAAAATCAGTCTTAACATCACCACCAGTCAACTAGGGCAATAACAAAAAAAGTGGAAGTCGTCAATACCTCTTCAAGTAGGCTTGCGTGTGTGTGTGTGTATTTTGTATTTTATTAGGATCCCCATTAGCTGTCACGAAAGCAGCAGCTACACTTCCTGGGGTCCAACCAAAACATGAAACATGACATAATACAGAACATTAATAGACAAGAACAGCTGTGTGTGTTTGTACCTTTCATGAGTTATGCCAACAGTACTATTCTCTGTGACACTGTGGTCTTTTCTGGTGATCTGTAAATTGGCCAATGTGAATTCTATTGAAATGCCGTCAGGTGCATGTGTCTGTCAAGCCACCCTGGAGCAGTGAGATAACCTAATGAAAGGTTTGGATTGTGTGGTTTGGTTATAAGTCTGCTGTTATCCTCTATTGTGCTAACTCCCATGGGGATGGACCGAGTGGGGGGAAAGAGAGGTAGAGAGACTAATAGAGAGGGAGGGATACAGAGACATTTCATCTGTTGAATTTGTTCATTGAAGATGAACATATAGCAATTTTCTGGGTCCCTCTTTTTTTGCCTATTCCATTCCCACGGCACAGATGTCAATTCAACGTCTATTTCTTGTTTGTTCAGCATATTTGAACTGAAATGGCGTGGAAACAATGTTGATTCAAGCAGTGTGTGCCCAATGGGTTGCTATGTCTCTCTTTCTCTCTCTCTTCAATACTTTCACAAGTACCTTAAAAGCCCCTGTGCCCATGCCCCACATCTTCCTTCCTCATCTTTATCCCCCACCTCTTCCTTCCTCATCTTAATCCCCACCACTTCCTTCCTTCCCCTTCTTTATCCCCCACCTCTTCCTTCCTTATCTTTATCCCCCACCTCTTCCTTCCTCATCTTAATCCCCACCTCTTCCTTCCTTTCCCTTCTTTATCCCCCACCTCTTCCTTCCTTATCTTTATCCCCCACCTCTTCCTTCCTCATCTTTATCCCCCACCTCTTCCTTCCTCATCTTAATCCCCACCTCTTCCTTCCTTTCCCTTCTTTATCCCCCACCTCTTCCTTCCTTATCTTTATCCCCCACCTCTTCCTTCCTTCCTTCCTCTTCTTTATCCCCTTCCTTCCTTCCCTTCTTTATCCCCCACCTCTTCCTTCCTTATCTTTTTCCCCCACCTCTTCCTTCCTTCCTCTTCTTTATCCCCTTCCTTCCTTCCTCTTCTTTATCCCCCACCTCTTCCTTCCTTCCTCTTCTTTATCCCCCCTCTTCCTTCCTCTTTTTTTTATCCCCCACCTCTTCCTTCCTCTTTTTATCCCCTTCCTTCCTTCCTTCCTTCCTTCCTTCCTTCCTTCCTTCCTTCCTTCCTTCATTATTTCATTCCTTCCTCTTCTTTATCCCCACCTCTTCCTTCCTTCCTTCCTTCCTTCCTTCCTTCCTTCCTTCCTTCCTTCCTTCATTATTTCATTATTTCATTCCTTCCTCTTCTTTATCCCCACCTCTTCCTTCCTTCCTTCCTTCCTTCCTTCCTTCCTTCCTTCCTTCCTTCCTTCCTTCCTTCCTCTTCTTTTTCCCCCACCTCTTCCTTCCTTCCTTCCTTCCTTCCTTCCTTCCTTCCTTCCTTCCTTCCTTCCTTCCTCTTCTTTTCCCCCCACCTCTTCCTTCCTCTTCTTTATCCCCACCTCTTCCTTCCTTCCATCTTTCTTTCCTTCCTTCCTTCCTTCCTTCCTTCCTTCCTTCCTTCCTCTTCTTTTTCCCCCACCTCTTCCTTCCTCTTCTTTATCCCCACCTCTTCCTTCCTCTTCTTTATCCCCCACCTCTTCCTTCCTCTTCTTTATCCCCCACCTCTTCCTTCCTTATCTTTATCCCCCACCTCTTCCTTCCTCATCTTTATCCCCCACCTCTTCCTTCCTCATCTTAATCCCCACCTCTTCCTTCCTTTCCCTTCTTTATCCCCCACCTCTTCCTTCCTTATCTTTATCCCCCACCTCTTCCTTCCTTCCTTCCTCTTCTTTATCCCCTTCCTTCCTTCCCTTCTTTATCCCCCACCTCTTCCTTCCTTATCTTTATCCCCCACCTCTTCCTTCCTTCCTCTTCTTTATCCCCTTCCTTCCTTCCTCTTCTTTATCCCCCACCTCTTCCTTCCTTCCTCTTCTTTATCCCCCCTCTTCCTTCCTCTTTTTTTTATCCCCCACCACTTCCTTCCTCTTTTTATCCCCTTCCTTCCTTCCTTCCTTCCTTCATTCCTTCCTTCCTTCCTTCCTTCCTTCCTTCATTATTTCATTCCTTCCTCTTCTTTATCCCCACCTCTTCCTTCCTTCCTTCCTTCCTTCCTTATTTCATTATTTAATTCCTTCCTCTTCTTTATCCCCACCTCTTCCTTCCTCTTCTTTATCCCCACCTCTTCCTTCCTTCCTTCCTTCCTTCCTTCCTTCCTTCCTCTTCTTTTTCCCCCACCTCTTCCTTCCTCTTCTTTATCCCCACCCCTTCCTTCCTTCCTTCCTTCCTTCCTTCCTTCCTTCCTTCCTTCCTTCCTTCCTTCCTTCCTTCCTCTTCTTTTTACCCCACCTCTTCCTTCCTCTTCTTTTCCCCCCAACTCTTCCTTCCTCTTCTTTATCCCCACCTCTTCCTTCCTTCCTTCCTTCCTTCCTTCCTCTTCTTTTCCCCCCACCTCTTCCTTCCTCTTCTTTATCCCCACCTCTTCCTTCCATCCTTCCTTCCTTCCTTCCTTCCTTCCTTCCTTCCTTCCTTCCTTCCTTCCTTCCTTCCTCTTCTTTATCCCCACCTCTTCCTTCCTCTTCTTTATCCCCCACCTCTTCCTTCCTCTTCTTTATCCCCCACCTCTTCCTTCCTCTTCTTTTTCCCCTTCCTCTTCTTTATCCCCCACCTCTTCCTTCCTCTTCTTTATCCCCCACCTCTTCATTCCTTCATTTTCTTTATCCTGCTTTTTCTCCCTCATTTCAGGGCTGCATTTAATCGTTTACAATACTATACAGTACAAACCTCTTTCTGCTTGACGTGCACTGGGGATGACGCAAATTGGCGGGCTCAATCAAGTATAACCTAATGCTCGTCCGTGGGGAACCGTGCACAACATATGCATACAGTAGTATATGCCGGGTTAGAGTATAAGAGATGTTGTGAACATGCACACACACACCCACGTACACACACTTAAAGGCTGACCACACCGTTCACGTTGCGTGCGCGAGCGTTGCTAAATATATTTAGAAATCTATGTTATTCAATTATTGCACCCACACTGCGCGCACCAACGAGAATCTGCATTGCCAAGGGCTAAAATAGAAATCACTTTTATTTCTGACGCAGATCGCGCTGCAAGTCCTGCCTCTCCCATCTCCTCATTGGTTTGTAGAAGCAGGTACCCACGTGCCATCTCCTTATTGGTTATACCCACGTGGGTGACTGAAGACGAACGAGGTCAGTGGCGGTAATGCACCTAATTTATGAAAGTTGCCAAACGCAATATAAAGTCAAGAGAAGAAAAAGCCTGGAAGGAAGACCGATGACTAGAAATGATTCAGTTGACCGTTTTATGTGTGGATTAATTGTCAGAGTAGAGGACCTTGGGCATTTCAGGTAAAATAACAGCTCAGTGTTTATATCCTAGGACAAATTAGCTAGCAACCGCAAACTAGCTAAATAGGACAAATTAGCTAGTGGAAGCTAACTAGCTAAATTGCCTTACATGTTTAAAGCTTTTCGACCTGTCCCCAAATTAATGTCATTGGTTCAGAGTTTGTTTTGATATTCTAACCTGCGTGTCGTGATCGCGTTTGGTGTAGGGTGACAAAATACATTTATTCACGATGGCGCACGCGCGCAGCCGGTTTGGGTTCCGTGTTACGCCTCAATTACACTTACAGCGCCATTGCGCAAAATGGTATGCAGCATCATCATGAAAATTCAACATTCAGGTTCTTTAAATGTAAAAAAAAAAGTGTATTGAAAACATACAATATACTTGCAGTGAAGCCGCTCAACAACTACATAACATTAGTCATCTAACAGACTCCCATCCAGAGCGACACACAGAAGTAACCAGGGTCAACAGATCTCCCACATGGTCAAAAAATGGGGACCTGAACCAGCGATCCATCAGCCACCAGGCCAAGCTCCCAACTGCCAGCCCTTCCAAGATCCCACCCACAGTTCCCCAAGAGCTGCCTCTCAACCATCCGAGACCCTCCCCACAGGCCCCCCCCTGAGAAAATTTAAATAAATAATTTTAATAATGACAAAAAAAATCCATTCCCCCACTCCCAAGAGCCCCCCCACCCAATGCCCCAACAACCAACAAAATTAACAAAAGAGAAAAAAGAGAAAGACAAAGGAAAACCAGAAATAAACTATGCAAAAACCAACAAAGACACCAAGGACAACAACAATTACAACAGCAAGGTCAACTGAATATGTTTGAGTGCATGTATGGCACTATTTACCTGTGTGTGTGTGCCTGTGTATGTGCACATGTGTGCATTTGAATGAGTGTGTTCTGCTACCATACGATTTGATACATACGTTTGATAAATGCAACACATGCACCACACTGAACACACTGCAGCTGCCTCTGACACACACAATGCTGCGAGGCAAACCCAGGGTCCCATTGGAAATGAATGTGCTTCTGGTGTGTCAAAATGCAATGACACTGTATGTGTGATCAAGGCGTTACTGGGCAGCTCTCCCCTCCGGTGCGCCTGTCTGTTTCCCCAAAAGAGCTTGGGCATGATCCACTTATGTTTGTGACATCGTGGTCAGGTTTTATATGCGGATTGTGAAAGGACGTTCTTTCGACATATTTCTAGAGACCAAAAAAATGGACCTGTGAAATCTACGACCAGAAAACCAATTTACAACCAGAAAATGTCACATTTGGCCTTCTGGGTAAACTCGGGAATCATTACTACATTAACTTTGGAACTAGTGAACAGATGTACAGTTGAAGTTAGAAGTTTACATACACCTTAGCCAAAAACATTTAAACTCAGTTTTTCACAATTCCTGACATTTAATCCAAGTAAAAATTACCTCTCTTAGGTCAGTTAGGATCACCACGTAATTTTAAGAATGTGAAATGTCAGAATAAGTTGGGTGAATTTTGGCCCATTCCTCCTGACAGAGCTGGTGTAACTGAGTCAGGTTTGTAGGCCTCCTTGCTTGCACACGCTTTTTCAGTTCTGCCCACAAATTTTCCATGGGATTGAGGTCAGGGCTTTGTGATGGCCACTCCAATACCTTGACTTTGTTGTCCTTAAGCCATTTTGCCACAACTTTGGAAGTATGCTTGGGGTCATTGTCACGACTTCCGCCGAAGTCGGTCCCTCTCCTTGTTCGGGCGGCGTTCGGTGGTCAACGTCACCGGCCTTCTAGCCATCGCCGATCCACTTTTCATTTTCCATTTGTTTTGTCCTTGTTTTACACACCTGATTTCAATTCCCCAATTACATGTTCATTATTTACCCTCTGTTTCCCCCATGGTTTTTGTGCGTGTTTGTTTATAGTAAGTTCAGTCCGATGTTTGTGGGCCTGGTGTTACTTCATGTATTTTGATATTTTTAGTAAAGTTCCTTGTGTTACTCATCTCTGCTGTCCTGCGCCTGACTCCTCTGCACCAGCTACACCCAGATCCTTACAGTCATTGTCCATTTGGAATACCCATTTGTGACCAAGCTTTAACATCCGATGATGTCTTGAGATGTTGCTTCAATATATCCACATAATTTTCCTGCCTCATGATGCCATCTATTTTGTGAAGTGCACCAGTCCCTCCTGCAGCAAAGCACGCCCCACAACATGATTCTGCCACCCCACTCCAAACATGACGATGGTCATTATGGCCAAACAGTTCTATTTTTGTTTCATCAGCCCAGAGGACATTTCTCCAAAAAGTATGGTCTTTGTCCCCATGTGCAGTTGCAAACCGTAGTCTGGCTTTTTTATGGCGGTTTTGGAGCAGTAGCTTCTTCCTTGCTGAGCAGCCTTTCAGGTTATGTCGATATAGGACTCGTTTTAATGTGGATATAGATACTGTTGTACCTGTTTCCTCCAGTATCTTTACAAGGTCCTTTGCTGTTGTTCTGGGATTGATTTGCACTTTTTGCACCAAAGTACATTCATCTCTAGGAGACAGAACGCGTCTCCTTCCTGAGCGGTATGACGGCTGCGTGATCCCATGGTGTTTATACTTGTGTACTATTGTTTGTACAGATGAACGTGGTACCTTCAGGCATTTGGAAATTGCTCCCAAGGATAAACCAGACTTGTGGAGGTCTACAATTTTTTTTCTAATGTCTTGGCTGATTATTTTTGATTTTCCAATGATGACAAGCAAAGAGGCACTGAGTTTGAAGGTAGGCCTTGAAATACATCCACAGGTACACCTCCAATTGACTCAAGTTATGTCAATTAGCCTATCAGAAGCTTCTAAAGCATGACATCATTTTCTGGAATTTTCCAGTGTTTAAAGGCACAGTCAACTTAGTGTATGTAAACTTCTGACCCACTGGAATTGTGGTACAGTGAATTATAATTGAAATAATCTGTCTGTAAACAATTGTTGGAAAATGTACTTGTATCATGCACAAAGTAAATGTCCTAACCGACTTGTCAAAACTATAGTTTGTTAACAAGACATTTGTGTGTGGTTGAAAAACGAGTGGTTGAAAAACTAGTTTTAATGACTCCAACCTAAGTGTATGTAAATTTCCGACTTTAACTGTGTCATAGATGAACGTGAACAAGAGACTCTCCACTCACCCCAGTCTTCAGAGTGATTAACTGATTCACTACGTAAGTCCCAAATGGCACCCTATTCTCTAGTGAACCAGCGCCCATAGGGACTTTATAGAGAATAGGGTGCCATTTTGGGACAAACCCATAGTGGATGATAGACACATAGGCACTTTAATGTTCTTCTTTAATATCAACTGTGAACACTTGGTCCCCTTCAAGCTTTATCTGAACGCTGCCTCTGCGTTTCCTTGTTATTATTAGCTTGGAAGTTACATTTATTACAATCAGAACTCACATAAGTAGGAGAGAGAGAGGTGGAGAGAGGTAGAAAGATGGAGAGAGTGAGGTAGAGAGAGAAGGAAAGGTGGAGAGAGAGGGAGAGAGAGAGGATGAAGAAGAGCAGAGAGGTAGAAAAAGAGAGAGAAAGAAGGGGAGAGAAACAGAGTGAGAGAGGGATGGAAGGAAGGAAAACAGCATGACATATATGCAGAAACCAGCAAAGGATGACACGAGGTGATGAAACATCACTGTTGTCTTTGTGTGCCAGAGGAAAAGAGCAAGAGAGGAATACAAGCCAAAATATGAAGAAAAAAACCTAAAGCAAAAATCGTATCTGATGTGCCTCTTCTTATTTTGGGCAACAGATTTGTTGGAAATTATAAAGTATCACGATGCTCAAAGTGTAATTACATAGACAAACTTTTATCAAATGGGTATTTGTTTCTCAGCAGGATAGAAAGAAAGCCAGTTCCACCCCAAGGCGAGATGCGTTGACTCATTCCATGTGATTAAAACAATTAACCTATTGTTTTTTTTCTTCTTGTGCTTGGATCAATTACGGTATCTGGGTTTTCAGCAGGGGTTGGAACTAAAATTATTTTCCGTTCTGAAAATAACCATAATAATTTTGGTTCTGTTCCTCTCTTACGTCCAGCTAAATAAAGTTCTGATCCGGTTCGAACCCCAAAAAGGTAAATGGTTAATATTGTTCCTTTCTGTTCCTTTTAAACGTCTGAAATTGGAGACAGCCTCGTATTTAAACCTCTGAAATCAATTTTGTACGTTTAGCTCGGCATTAAATTACTTCACCAATCAGTGCAGATAGAGCAGCTTGCTATAGAGCAGGCACGCTATTGTTTACATGCATTGGACGGACAAATGTAGGGCGTGTGATGCGGTTGACATTTTGTGGGTGGGGAGAGAGCATGAGACTGTGGAGGAGGAGGCTTGTCTTGAAGCGCTGGGCATCTTGTTATGACATGCATGATCTGAATTAGGCCCACAGAATTATACCTATGGAGGAGTGGCTTCCATGAAGGAACTTTGAATGTCTTTGAACTTCCCAAGGTTGGTTTGATGTTGGACCAGAGCTAGCTAGCTAGCTTACACAGCTACTATACCTTAATAGAAAATGACTCAAGTAAAAATGAAAGTCACCCAGTAAAATGCTACTTGAGTAAAAGTCTAAAAGTATTTGGTTTTAAATATACTTAAGTATCAAAAGTGTAAGTATAAATCATTTCACATTCCTTATATTAAGCAAACCACCATTTTCTTGTTTTTTAAAATGTATTTACGGATAGCCAGTAGGGATGACCAGGGATGTTCTCTTGATAAGTGTGTGAATTTTTCTGTCCTGCTAAGCGTTTGAAAATGTAACGAGTACTTTTGGGTGTCAGGTAAAATGTATGCAGTAAAAGTACACCATTTTCTTTAAGAATGTAGTGAAGTAAAAGTAAAAGTATTTTTACTTAAGTACTTTTCACCACTGGTGCAGATCGGCACCAGAATTAAAATACAACACATCTTACCTTTTTGTAGTTAATAAATCCAATTTGAAACGTGATGACTATAGTGTCCTTAATTAGCATTGAAAAAGTGAATCCATTCTTCTCTAATAAAAATCTTTCTCCCGTATTTCTGAATCACACTTGTAACATCAGTAGGCTGCAGTAGCCTATGCTTCGGAAGGGAGAGGGGCAGGTAGCCTACACACGCACGAACACTGGTAAAGATTTTCAGCTAGCAGGCAGACACCAGAATAAGCTTCTGAGAATATGTTCACCAGAACGTTATTAACCGGTTCCCATGCTTTTAAAATAACGGTTCTGTTCCGGAACGGTATAGATTCACTTTCTTTCTTGGTTCAGATTCTGGTCCTAGAAAAATGTAATTATTTTCCGTTTTTCTGTTTTGTTTCCTGAACCGGTTCCAACCCTTCTGTCTGTGGATAAATTTACCCTGGAATCCTAATATTCACCTAACACTGAAGGTGTTAAAGGGCTGGTTCTGTGAACCATGTTCACGTGACAAGTAACCTTGCCTGAGACTTGAAGACTTGCATAAGCGCTCAGAGCTAATGCCTAGGCTTTAGCTCAGCGGGATAACACAGTCTTGTGGTGCACAGTTGACTCGGTTTCTAGCCCAGACATCCCATTTCAACATTGCTGCATGGTAATTTCTCTCCTTAAAGAATTGAAAGTCTTATCACACTGTCAACCTCAATGCAGTGCGGATTACAAGGGCCAAAGACATGAGACGAGTAGGTGTAATATCATTTGCTCTTCTTTCCAGAAGGACTTACAGTGAGCGCAAACATTTGTTGTATATGTGACCCAGTGGGAATCGAACCTACGGCCCTGGCGTTGCTAGAGCCACGCTCCTATAACCTGAGGAGGTTATAGAGGACCAGCGTAACCACGTAGCTGTGAACTGCCAAGATAAGCCATTTAATGTACCTGTCCTCGTCACACAATATGCCAATAGCCACTCCATTGCACTGACCAACCGCTAATGGCTTGTATTGTTGAGGCCTGATGATGTGGTAACATATGCATCCCAAATAGCACCTTATTCCCTACATAGTGCACACATTTTTAACCAGGGCCCATAGTAGTGCACTATGTAGGGAATAGGGTGCCATTTGGGATGTAGGCATTGTGTCAACGACCGCAGTTGTACTTCACAGTACTGTATGTGTCACTATTGTGACAGGGCCGTCCATGTACCAGAGGACATTGGTGTCAGCTTCTCCCATAGGGCGGTATACATTCCCTTGTCTGGATGGACCTTAGGGACAAGTAAGCACCCCCTCTGACTTCTCCTCCATTGTCATTGTCACATAGTGAGAAGCTTTTGACTTGTTATAAACAGCTATAGCAGCTCATGGCTCCGAGTAACAGCCTATATATTCAGTAAATGCATCAATGAGGCCTTCAATTATGAATGAATGAATTGCGCTACATACAGAGATTGTGTAGTAGTAGCAGATTGTGTTGCCAAACTTTCTAAGGATATTTATACCTCCAGTATGTGAACTGTATGTCCCAAAACCGCAAAGACATCTCTTGTAGAATTGTATATATTGTTTTAGAATTTGCCATTGACTTGCAAGGATGGGGGATGAAACAGTAACTTTCCGTTTGCTAACGCCAATGTGAAAGTGGGTGCAAATTGTTTTGCTTCCAAGCTGTATGATTTCTTTTAACAGGCCATTAAACAAACTCTTTGAAATTGGGTTAGGGTTATTTCATAGACTTTCAAATCCGTTACACGCTCCCTCCGCCTGCCTGGCTGCTTAGCCCTTGTCCAAGCCAGCTAGTCCAGAGCCGCCTCCCGTGCACTCCGACGGCGATGAAATGGCATTTGAAAATGATGCAGTAGGAAATAAGATGATCTCGACCATAAAGAATACCCACACGTCCAAAACTGTCAGAAAACACTTTTGGATGTGTTATGAATCGAAAGGAGTGACTTCCGTGCTAATGTGGTGGTGAAGACAGCCTCGCGTTTGTCTATACTTGATATCACCTCTGGTATTTTAGGGGAAAAGATAACATTGATGAGCATTTTGGCGGTTGGAAGGTGGCTGCATGGGTGTGGTTCACTGATATTTCTCCTCTGTCAGAAATGGTGTGGCTTCCAATTTGAGTGAGCTGCGCTCTGTATCAAATGCCAAATCAGACCGTAGCAGCTTTGCTGTCGTTACCTTGTGGATTATCCCACATTTCATTCTGCTGCACATAACAGAAGGAAATAGAGAGTGAGAGAGGAAGAGAGAGAGAGAGAGAGAGAGAGAGAGAGATAGGGGATGGAGAGAGAGAGAGAGAGAGAGAGGAGTGGAGGGGAGGGAGGAAGAGAGCGACAGGAAGGGACAGAGACCGGAAGGGAGGCGACAGAGAGATAGGAAGGGAGAGAGAGACAGAGGGAAGGGAGAGAGACAGAGAAAGAGAGAGAGAGAGAGAGGGAAGGAAGGAAGGAAGGAAGGAAGGAAGGAAGGAAGGAAGGAAGGAAGGAAGGAAAAAATGTCCGTGTTCCACTATATTGCAACTTTATCTTATCTCAACTTTTTTTCATTTGTTGCAACAGGGTTTATTGTAGTGATGGGGGGGGGGAAATCTATACAGTCACATGTCAGGATATTCTTTTTGATGATATGTTTTATTTCATCGTTTGAACAATATTATGTTTTTGTCCTTGTTGGCTGGACCTCCATTTTGTTTTCAGCACTTTTATTTCCATGACAGATCAAAACTTGTTTTCTCATAGCTCTCTGAAACATTGAATTGCAATAAAATAACAGTATCGAATTGTAACACATATAGAATTGTGATAATTGTGAGACTCGCAATACATATCAAATCAAACTTCATTTGTCACATGCGACGAGTACAACAACTGTAGACCTTACCGTGAAATGCTTATTTATAAGCCCTTAACCAACACTGCAGTTCAAGAAGAGTTAAGAAAATATTTACCAAATAAACTAAAGTAAAAAATTTAACACAATAACATAACAATAACGAGGCTATATACAGGAAGTACCAGTACCGAGTCAGTGTGCGGAGGTACAGGTTATTGTACATGTAGGTAGGGGTGAAGTGACTATGCATAGATAATTAACAGCGAGTAGCAGCAGTGTAAAAACAAATGGGTGGAGGTGGGTGGGGTCAATGTAAATAGTCCGGTGGCCATTTTATTAATTGTTCAGCAGTCTTATGGCTTGTCGGTAGAAGCTGTTAAGGAGCCTTTTGGTCCTAGACTTGGCGCTCCGGTACTGCTTGCCATGCGGTAGCAGAGAAAATAGTCTATGACAATTTTATGCGCTTTCCACTGACACTGCCTATTAAATAGGTCCTGGATGGCAGGAAGCTTGGCCCGGTGATGTACTGGGCCGTACGCACTACCCTCTGGAGCGCCTTGCGGTCAGATGCCGAGCAGTTGCCATACCAGGCGGTGATGCAACCGGTCAGGATGTTCTCGATAGTGCAGATGTAGAACTTTCTGAGGATCTGGGGACCCATGCCAAATCTTTTCATTCTCCTGTCGTGCCCTCTTCTCGATTGTCTTGGCGTGTTTGAACCATGATAGTTTGTTGGTGATGTGGACTTGAAATGCTCGACCCACTCCACTACAGCCCCGTCGATGTTAATGGAGGCCTGTTCGGCCTGCCATTTCCTGTAGTCCACGATCAGCTCCTTTGTCTTGCTCACATTGAGGGAGAGTTTGTGGTCCTGGCACCACACTGCAAGTTTTCTGACCTCCTCCCTATAGGAAGTCTCATCATTGTCAGTGATCCTACCCCTGTTGTGTCGTCAGCAAACTTAATGATGGTGTTGGAGTCATGTTTGGCCAGTCGTGGGTGAACAGGGAGTACAGGAGGGACTAAGCACACACCCCTGATGGGCCCCAGTATTGAGGATCAGCGTGGCAGACCTGTTGTTGTCTACTCTTACCACCTGGGGGTGGCCCGTCAGGAAGTGCAGGATTCAGTTGCAGAGGGAGATGTTTAGTCCCAGGGTTCTTACCTTAGGGATGAACTTCGTGGGCACTATGGTGATGAACGCTGAGCTGTAGTCAATGAACAGCATTCTCACATAGTGCGATTGAGATTGCGTCATCTGTGTATCTATTGGGGCGGTATGCAAATTGGAGTGGGTAAGGGTATCCGGGAGGATGCTGTTGTTGCCTGTATTCCATGGCTTCTGGTTGGGATAGGTACGTGTTCACTTTGGGGACAACGTTGTCGATGCACTTATTGATGAAGCCGATGACTGAAGTGGTATAGTCCTCAATGCCATTGGATGAATCCCGGAACACATTGCAGTCTGTGCTAGCAAAACAGTCCTGTAGAGTAGCATCCGCGCCATCTGACCACTTCCGTATTGAGCGAGTCACAATTACTTCCGGCTTTCGTTTTTGCCTGTAAGCAGGAATCAGGAGGATAGAATTATGGTCAGATTTGCCAAATGGAGGAAGGGGGAGAGCTTTTTGTGTGGAGTAAAGGTGGTCTAGAGTTTTTTTTCCCCTCTGGTTGCACATGTGAAATGCTGGTAGGAATGAGGTAAAATGAATTTAAGTTTGCTTGCGTTAAAGTCCCTGGGCACCAGGAGCACCGCTTCTGGATGAACATTTTCTTGTTTGCTTATGGCCTTATAGAGTTGGTTGAGTGCGGTCTTAGTGCCAGCATAGGTCTGTGGTGGTAAATAGATGACTACAAATAATATAAACTCAGCAAAAAAGAAACGTCCTCTCACTGTCAACTGCGTTTATTTTCAGCAAACTTGACATATGTAAATATTTGTATGAACATAACAAGATTCAAGAACTGAGACGTAAACTGGACAAGTTCCACAGATATGTGACTAACATAAATGGAACAATGTGTCCCTGAACAAAGGGTGGGGTCAAATTTAAAAGTAACAGTCAGTATCTGCTGTGGCCACCAGCTGCATTATGTACTGCAGTGCATCTCCTCCTCATGAACTGCACCAGATTTGCCAGTTCTTGCAGTGAGATGTTACCCCACTCTTCCACCAAGGCACCTGCAAGTTCCCTCACATTTCTGGGGGAATGGCCCTAGCCCTCAACCTTCGATCCAACAGGTCCCAGACATGCTCAATGGAATTGAGATCCGGGCTCTTCGCTGGCCATGGCAGAACACTGACATTCCTGTCTTGCAGGAAATCACGCACAGAACGAGCAGTATGGCTGGTGGCATTGTCATGCTGGAGGGTCATGTCAGGATGAGCCTGCAGGAAGGGTACCACATGAAGGAGGAGAATGTATTCTCTGTAACGCACAGCGTTGAGGTTGCCTGCAATGACAACAAGCTCAGTCCGATGATGCTGTGACACACCGCCCCAGACCATGACGGACCCTCCACCTCCAAATCGATTCCGCTCCAGAGTACAGGCCTCGGTGTAACGCTCATTCCTTCGATGATAAACGCGAATCCGACCATCACCTCTAGTGAGACAAAACCGTGACTCGTCAGTGAAGAGCACTTTTTGCCAGTCCTGTCTGGTCCAGCGAGGGTGGGTTTGTGCTCATAGCCAAGGTTGTGCCTGGCGATGTCTGGTGAGGACCTGCTTTACAACAGGCCTACAAGTCCTCAGTCCAGCCTCTCTCAGCCTATTGAGGACAGTCTCAGAACTGATGGAGGGATTGTGTGTTCCTGGTGTAACTCGGGCAGTTGTTGTTGCCATCCTGTACCTGTCCCGCAGGTGTGATGTTCAGATGTATTGATCCTGTGCAGGTGTTGCTACACATGGTCTGCCACTGCGAGGACGATCAGCTGTCCGTCCTGTCTCCCTGTAGCGCTGTCTTAGGCGTCTCACAGTACGAACATCGCAATTTATTGCCCTGGCCACATCTGCAGTCCTCATGCCTCCTTGCAGCATGCCTAAGGCACGTTCACACAGATGAGCAGGGACCCTGGGCATCTTTCTTTTCTTTTTTTTCAGAGTCAGTAGAAAGACCTCTTTAGTGTCCTAAGTTTTCATAACTGTGACCTAATTGCCTACCATCTGTAAGCTGTTAGTGTCTTAACGACCGTTCCACAGGTGCATGTTCATTAATTGTTTATGGTTCATTGAACATGGATGGGAAACATGTTTAAACCCTTTACAATGAAGATCTGTGAAGTTATTTGGATTATTACTAATTATCTTTGAAAGACAGGGATGTTTCTTTTTTTGCTGAGTTTAGATGAGAACTCTCTTGGTAGATAGTGTGGTCTACAGCTTATCATAAGGTACTCTTCCTCAGGCGAGCAATACCTCTAGACTTCTTTAATATTATACATTGCGCACAAGCTGTTATTTACAAAAAGACACACAACCCCACCCCTCGTCTTACCAGACGTGGCTTCTTCTCTGTTCTGCCGGTGCATTGGTAGATTAATCGTCATCGTAGGTTATCAATTTTCATTTTCCAATGATTGCATGTCAGCAAGTAGAACAGATGCCTGTAGAAGTTTTCTTGCTCGCCTACGGATTCTCAGAAGGCAGCCCGACCTGCACCCTCTTTTCCTCTGTCTTTTCTTCATGCAAATGATGGGGATTTGGGCCTGTTCCCGGGAAAGCAGTATATCCTTCTCATCAGACTTGTTAAAGGAAAAATAATCGCTGTTCTGATGTCCAGAAGTTATTTTTGGTCATAAGTGACGGTAGCAGCAACATTATTTCTAAAATAAGTTTAAAAAAATAGGTTACAAACAATGCAAAAACGAACAAAATAGCACAGTTGGTTAGGAACATGTAAAACGTCAGCCATCCTCTTCGGCGTCGTCTTATAACTCATCTCATATCGGCACCTAATTATCGTGATAATATCGTACCGTGAGGTCCCTGGCAATTCCCAGCCCTACTTTATAATATATTTAAGCATTACATTGTCATATGCTGTCAACAGTTTCTAATTCCCTGTCCAAACTGTCATAACAATATTAACTTATCCAGTATTGTCGGGGCAGAAGGCGTGAGAATAGAGTGAAATCATTTTGACTTCTTTCTTTTACAAAGAATCCTGGTCATTTTACATTGTTTAGTTCTCAAAGTGAGTTTAGACTTCTACCCCTGGTTATCCATACCCTAAATCTTCCTTGCCTCTCTTGCCACAGAGACACTGATCTTTGGTTAGTTTAGCATTTTACCCACTAACGGTTAAGGTTAGGATTGGGGGATGGGAAGCTGATTCTAGATCTGTACCTGGGAAACTTCACCTTGGAGCACTTTCCTACAAAGGGATGCCTTCCTTTGGAAGAGAAGTCCCAGATGGCATCCCAAGCCACGTCCTCAGAGCATTTGCAGACCAGATGGCTGGAGTGTTTACAGACATATTCAATCTCTCAATATACCAGTCTGTTGTCCCCAATTGCTTCAAGATGTCCACCATTTTTCCTGTACCTAAGGAAGCGAACGTAATTTAACTAAATGACTAACGCCCCGTAGCACTCACTTCTGTCATCATGTAGTGCTTTGAGAGTCTAGTTAAGGATCATATCACCTTCACCTTCCCCGACATCCTAGAGCCACTAAAATTTGGATACCTCCTAAACAGATCCACAATTGCCATTGCACTGCACACTGCCCTATCCCACCTGACTGCAGCTCAACCTTCAACACCATAGGGCCCTCCAAGCTCATCATTAAGCTCAGGGCCTGTCATGCCAAATAATGTCCACCTGCCAAAAAGTGTCACCCTCTGCATCACAATGGGACTCGATAAACTTTTAGGGTCCGTTGCTATATCAACGGTGTGATGACCTAATGATAAGAATTTTGGAGATCACGACAGCGTAAATGACGTTCCTTTCAACAAGGCTGATTCCCGTGACAATTTCGCTGTTTAGAGTTTAGTCGAGCTAATCAACAACGTGACTTTGTGCTGCTTTTGGGTACCTCGTTAACATTACAACATGAAATCCATGTCTTAGACTTTGCTACGTTTCGGAAATGGCAAAGGAAACGTGTAATCTGCTTGACACATTCAAGTTGCTTACCTTACAGCTCACAAAAGCAGCTAATTTACACTCCATTCATATCCGTTTGATTCATACACTGGCTTGTCTGGCTGCCATGTTTTTTATTTTAACCTGCCTTTTCCTTATCGACACTGAAATGATAAAATTTCAGTAGTCCTCTATTGTGATTCATGTTGTTCTATCTCACATAGCTCATTAGCACCCCCCTGTGGTTGAATATATATGTATCTATATATATATCTATATCTATATATATCGGGTCCTAGTATACAACATTGAATCATGTGGAACAAATAAATAAGGATACCTTACAACTTACAATAATGAACACCTTGTGAAACAGAGGTCAAAACTAACCTGGCAATATTTTGGATTTTAATACAAACGTTTATATATATTTTTGTACAATTGTGTCACTCACATGGCAATCAAAGACTAAAATACGGAATTCTGGTTTGTGGAATATTGAGGAGGTGGTTGCTGTGTGGGTGTGAGGTTCTGCCTGTCAGGGGGACTTGAAGAGGGAGACTGCAAAGTCCAGGCTCTGCTGCTCTCGTTGTTGTGTTTTTAGTTAATCTGTGTATCTCACATATTTTGTGCACCGTATGATAGAGCAAGAAAACTTTCTTAGCAGATAATGACAACATGACAATAACAGTAGCTGTAGATGATGTAATGAAAGTTGGAGGGTGGTTGGTAATGGAGGACATCTGGTGGATCCATGACTGGGTGTTGGGCAGAACCACTAGGTCCTGGAGAACAGGAGCAAAGTTAAAGGGAACAGGGTAGGAGACAAGCAAACACAGGTTACACTTCACTGTGAGAAAATCTGATGGATTAGTGCAGTGTTATAAATGGGAGATATCAACACTTTTGGAAGGTATAGCCTACCTCAAGCTGGTCCCCCTCCGACTCAAAGCACAGGGAATCAGACTGATCCGAACTTACTGGTTCTGGTGAATGGGATACCCCCTGGGGGGGCTCGGGGAGTCGATGGTCTTAAAGTCATTTGGAGAGGTTAATTGAAGAGGTATATTTTTATAAGCTCAGCATAACTACTGTTTCTTGCTTCCTCAAATGTCAACCAAAGCTTAATATACTTTGTCTATTGGGCTTCACCGAAGTGTAGGGCGTCAGTGCTTTCAATGGTCGACCATCAAACTGCTCCAACTGGAGAGGATTGTTGGCTTCCACCGAGGTAAACCTAGGAAGAGAAAAATATCAGTGTTAAGGAAGCTAAAACTATCTTCAGGTTATTTTGTGAGCAAATGCAAATAGTTATTATCTGAGATTTTTTATATTCACCTTAATAGATGGTGACCCCAGCTAGGAGCAAAAGAGCAGCGAGGTTATCCAGTTCTCGCCTTCCTTTCGTCCTTCTTCCAAACCAGGTAATTCGCCCAGATGTCATAGCACTTGGTCTCCTTCTTGATTCTGCTCCGATAGCTCTCCTTTTGTTTCTCCTGCGCCCTGTCGAGGTTCAGTCTTACCTTGATTGATAACAGGAATTTTTTAAAATTAGATTTCATATTACAATATACATGTCTTACATATCTCTTGGAGGGACAGAAAATAAATGAACAGCAGACAATCATTTTTACCTGGTTAAAAACATCCACATCCTTCTCAGTCTGTGCCTGAAGGTGGTCCTCGAAGGCATTTTGGTCTGGTTCGACAACTTCCACCACATCAGGTGGGGTCTCAGTGATCTGAAAGTACGTTATACAAACATAGCAATAGACAAACAACAACACTAAGTCAATCACAAATTTGAAAGACTACAGTACATACAATAATTGTATATAAAATTGCATTGTTTACCTCAGTCAACAGCTGCGGCTCCCGTCTGTACTCGGTGGAGGCCTGGATACTGTTGTTGTGTGCAAAGAGAATTACCTTCAGGTTGTTCTCCCACCCTTCCTGGTACCAATCAAGAGACTTTCCCATGGCAGTCTTGAAAGTCTGGTTGGTCCATTCACCAAAGCTGGAGGAGGGGTTAGGAAAGTGATTTCTATTGACAATGTAAGATATTGAAATACGTCTGATTATGTACCATGGAAAAACTAAAACAAATTGTAAAAAATAAATAAAACAAACCATTGGTGACAGAATATAACTTCTGTACCTTGTTCCAGCATTCATGACCCGGTCACTCAAGATGACCTCAGGAGAGCCGTGGGTGTTGAAGATGTCCATCATTGCCTTGGAGGTGGCCTCGCCAGTCTTGTCCTTGTTGGGTATCATACAAAATGAAATCAATTTTTGGTTCCAAGCACCCTTTTTAATGGGTTACAGAAGGGAATTTAGAGTTAATCACATACTCTTCCTTTACTAACCTTAATGGGTATCGCCTCCACCCACTTGGTAAAGTGATCGGTAGCCGTCAGACACCAGCTGTTGCCATTCCTGGATTTCGTGAAGTGTTCAATGAGGTCCACCCCTAACATTTAGTGCAGATTTTCATATTTGTAAGGATACTGACACTCACACACACATTCTATAATATTGAACTCTGCTGTGGTCAAATAAAGCAACCATTACAAAACAACTTATCAGTGCAGAATTTGAATTGGGACACCTACTGATCATGTGCCAAGGTGAAATAAGCTTCAACTCCGACACCACATTCTTCGCCTTCTCAAACTTCTGGCAGGCTAGACAGGGTACTGACCTTTAAGCAATAAGTGACAAATTGAAACATTGTGGGCTCTCTGATATGACATTTATTGAAATCCTAATAATTTCAGATATAATAGAATGTGATTGATAAACAAAAGGTTATTTCACTTGCCCAGCTGTCCACCTCCTTGACAATTCTCCATTAGAAGAAGCGTAGGTTGATTTTGGCAATCATGCTCTTCACTCCGAAATGGCCAGAATGCATCTCGGTCAGTACGGCCTCTTTCTCCTTAGTAAAAATCGCCCTCCTGTATGGCTGGCCATCCTTCCCTCATAGGTACATGTGATTGCCTAACAAGATGGAAGAGAAATACTCTAGTCTAAGTACATTTGTACTTCTGCCTTTCGTTCTCTCTTTCTCTCTCTCGCTCTGTCTTCCACTCTCTTCCCACCTTTCTCTACCCTCTCTCACTTTTATCCTTTCTTTCTCACTTTCTTCCTCTCCCCCCTCTCTCTCTGTGTCTGTCTAGCAAAGACACCTAGTTTGGAATTACCATAATTGCTTGATCAAGTTTAACTTGTAGCTAGACACCTCAATATGACAGACATATAATTGGAGTCAATGGAATGGTATCAACCTCGTCACATGTTTGATACCATTCCATTTACATTCCAGACATTATTATGAGCCATCCTCCCCTCAGCAGCCTCCACTGAACTATATGTTTAGCTAGCAACATGTAGATGACCAGTTAGCTAGATGGAAAACGGTTGTTGAAAAAATGGTTGTACATAGCTAAATCCGTCCAGTTACCTAATAGAAGTGAACTGCTTAATGTCTGAATGTTGCACCTCTTGTCGAGATCAGTGGTGCCTTCATAGTACTTTGCCTAGTTGTAAAGATAAAAGAAAATCTCCTCGAGGGATGCCATTGAAACGCAAGCTACATTCAAACAGAAAGCTACAATAACAGTTACAGTAGCTAGCTAGCTAACATCTGGTCAGAATTTTGTTCTAGCTACAACCCTTGCAATAGAAGCTAGAACTTATCGAATCCCATTGTGATGCAGGGAGGGGGGGGGCACTTTATGGCAGGGGAACACTATTTGGCATACCAGGCCCTGAGTCTGTACCCCTCCCTGTGCAACTGGGTCTTGGACTTCCTGGCGGGCCGACCCCAAGTGGTGAAGGTAGGCAACAACGCCTCCGCCACGCTGATCCTCAACACGGGGGCCCCTCAGGGGTGCATGCTCAGTCCCCTCCTGTAGCCCCTGTTCACCCATGACTGTGTGGCCACGCACGTCTTCAGGTCAATCATCAAGTTTGCTGACGACACAACAGTGGTAAGCCTGATTACCAACAACATGAGACAGCCTACAGGTGAGAGCCCAACACATCATCGGGGGCACACCGACTGCCTTCCAGGATATCTACAACACCCGGTGTCACAGGAAGGCCAAGAAGATCATCAAGGACCTCAGCTACCCGAGCCACGGCCTGTTCACCACACTACCATATAAAAGGCAGAAACAGTACAGGTGCATCAAACTGGGACCTAGAGACTGATAAACAGCTTCTATCTCCAGGCCATCAGACTGTTAAACAGTCACCACTAGTAGGCCTTTGCCCAGTACAGTGCCCTGAACCTTATTCACTGTTAATAGCAATCTACCACCCGGTACCTCTACCCTGCACTTTAGAGACTGCAGGCCTATGCACTTTCATAATGTTTAATAAGGTTTACATACTGTTTTACCCATTTTAGATGTATATACTGTATTCTAGCCATGGCTTATCCTACTTATCCTAATATAAAAGGTGTGTACTGCTGTACACAGCTTTTATATTAATATACTGTCCATAATGTCTATAGACACCAATATAAATAATATTATATTTTGTATATTCTGGACTCTGAAATTGCTCATTCTGATATTTCTTAATTTCTTTCTTTTAATTTTTGGGATTATGTGTGTATTGTTTTGCATTGCTGGGTATTATTGCTGCACTGTTGGAGCTAGAAACACAAGCATTTCGCTTCACTTGCGATAACGTCTGCAAATCTGTGTATGCGACCAATAAACAGATTTGTTTTGATTTGACGTACAATCCATGTTCTGGGTCTCAGTGTTCTGAGCTCTAAATTCTCATTGCACACGTGTGGCATGAGTTGGAGTGTTAATCTCAATGTCCTGGCTAAATTCCAAACCTGGCCCTCAGTTTCCAATGGGCTCATTCAACCTCTCTATTCCTGTCGTATTTGTAAATGAGAATGTGCTCTTAATTAACTTAATTTCCTAGCTCCCTAGTAGCTGACCGGTTCTACTGATATTCTTTATTTCAGTCCTGGGCTCAGATTCACAAAACACTTCTTACGCAAAAACTTAAGAAATAAGAAGTTCATAAGTTAGTTCGTAAGTGCAATTCCCCAACAATATCATAAAATTGAGTGATTTTCTCAGGAACTTCTCAACGATGTTTGTTGCTTGGCAAACATTTTAGCTAGCTAGCTATCTAGCTAGCAATGACAGCTAGCTAGCAATCTTGTTAGCATATTTCTTACTTAGATTACTGTTCTAAAACATGTTCTTGGGTTTAAAATAATCAATACGGAACATTTCAGATGACGTTTGTGAGTGAAACATGTTCAATTGCTTTTTCTCTCACTGCCCTGAGTTTAAGACAAAGGGTATCTTGGAATTAAGAACATTTCCAATAACTTCATTTTCAAGAATCAAATGTATTCTTAACTTTTTGCTTAAGGAGAAACATAAGAAATAGCACAAGATCATTTCCGAGAAACTTTTTGAGGAATAGCAATTTTGCTTAACTTTATTCTTAAGTCTATAGTTGAGGAAAAAATGGCAGTTAAGAATTAAGAAGAAATGTCTTAAGAAGGTTTTGTGAATCTAGGCCCTGGACCTGTCTAGGCCCTGGACCTCTATACCGGAGTATGTAGTTAATTACTTGCATCAGGTGTATTAGTACTGTCCTAGAACGCATACCCTGTGGTTCCCCCCAGGACCTTGATTGAAAAGCCCTGCTCATTACTCTAGAATCTGGAGGCACCTTTTGACTTCACACCATGTCATGTGAAGATTCAAAGGGGGTGGAGCTCCACTAGTATAGGATGTGTGTGTATTCAGCCCAGACTCAGTTGAGCTGTATCTACAGACTGAGAATGACTAATTCATCATTTATCTGGTTTAGCTCTCTCGGCACACTCCCAAACTGCAACGCTCAGCTCCGTCTCCCAAGTCTCTCCTGGTGGTGTGTGTTTGTGTGTGAGGCCGCGGTTTCCCTGGAACATTCTGCCCAATTCTGTTTGCTAAGTTTCTGCCTGCTGGTATGTTTCTAATCACCACCCAAGAGTTGTCCGTGTTTTCAAACGTTGAACTCTCTAAGACCTGAAGACTTGTGCTGTAGGTCCCTGAGGTAATAGCTCAGCAGGCTAAAACACTGTTGTGGCATTCAGGATCTCTCCAGTGTGAGTATCTCTGTATCTCCACTGTGTGTGTGTGTATCTCTGTCTCCAGTGTGCGTCTGTGTGTGTGTGTTTGTGTGCCTCTCTCCAGTGTGTGTCTAAGCACTCTTCAATGTTTCACATTGTTCACAAAAGTTCCAAGATAGCATAGCAGTGCAGACATGGTTTGATGTTCTCCCATGTACATTTTTGTATTTTTCGTCTTTTTTTGTATATATTTCAAATTTATTTTCAATATCTTTTCCATTTTTAAATTAAATATACCTTCCGGTAACCCGCCTCGCCCAATGTGATACGGATCTGCTATTTTTAGACCTTATAGCCAGAACCTCCATCAGGAGCTAGCCATCAGAAGCTAATCAGCTAATAGCTAACTAGCTATTTAGTCATTGTCAGCCACTGCTAGCGGCCTTTACCTTCTGCACAGACACTAGCCGCTTTTAGCCTGGATAATACTTGCCAGCCTGCCAGTATCGGACTGTTTTCTCCACTACAACACCAGATTCCTGCCGTAAGCCCTGGACCATTACTTCCTGCCACCGAGTGTCCCAGCCCCGAAGCTAGCTCTGAGCCATGCCCACCTCCCGGCCTGCTCAGTGATCACTCGGTTACACAGCTGATGCCTCCCGGACTCTACCCCAACATGGCTAGAATCCACTACTCCACCGGATCCTTGCCTTAAGCTCTGGACCTTTGCAACGGATCATCACTGCTAGCTAGCTGCTACCGAGTGGCTATAGCGGCTAATGTCCCTGTCCCGAAGCTAGCACCAGTTAGCCGCGAGCCAGGCGCATCTCCCGGCTAGCAAACAAAATGACTAGAATACCTCTTTCGCCAACTGGCCTAGACCCTTTGTCGACACGGCGCCCCGCCAAACCACCACGACTGGTCTGCCGACGTAACTCCATCCACTGTGCCCTCAACCGGACTTCGGAGCAGACGCTTTTACTAGCCCCAGCCTGCTAACTTTAAACGCTGTGTCTCCTGCTTGCTAGCGTAGTAACAACTACCCCGGCTTCCCTGTTTCATCTATTGCTGTTCACTGGACCCTATGATCACTTGACTACATAGCTGATGCCTGCTGGACTGTTCATTGATCACGGTACTCCATTTTGTTTATTTATTTTTTAAATATTTTTTAAATATTTTTTATCTGTCGGCCCCAGCCTCGAACTCAGGCTCTGTGTTTAGTTAACTGACTATCTCTGCCCATTCATCACCATTTTACCTGTTGTCTTAGCTGATTAGCTGTTGTTGTCTTACCCGTTGTTGTCTTATCTAGCTCTCCCAATCAACACCTGTGATTGCTTTATGCCTCGCTTTATGTCTCTCTCAAATGTCAACATGCCTTGTATCCTGTTTTTTAGGAGAGTTATCATTGTTTTACTTTACTGCGGAGCCCCTAGTCCCATTCAACATGCCTGAGATACCTCCTTTGTCCCACCTCCCACACGTGCGGTGACCTCACCCAGCATTACTAGCGTGTCCAGAGATGCAACCTCTCTTATCATCACATCAATGCCTGGGTTTACCTCCACTTTACCCGCACCCCACCATACCTCTGTCTGTACATTATACTCTGAATCTATTCTACCACGCCCAGAAATCTGCTCCTTTTATTCTCTGTCCCCAATGAACTAGACGACCAGTTTTGATAGCCTTTAGCCGTACCCTCATCCTACTCCTCCTCTGTTCCTTGGGTGATGTAGAGGTTAACCCAGGCCCTGTGTATCCCCAGGCACTCTCATTTGTTTTCTTCTGTAACCGAAAAAGCCTTGGTGTCATGTATGTTAACATCAGAAGCCTCCTCCCTTACTCACTGCTTTAGCACACTCTACTAACCCTGATGTCCTTGCCGTGTCTGAATCCTGGCTTAGGAAGGCTACCAAAAATTCTACAACATTTTCTGTGAAGATAGAACTGTCGAAGGGGGAGGAGTTGCAATCTACTGCAGAGATAGCCTGCAAAGTTCTGTCAAATTTCCCAGGTCTATGCCGAAACAGTTCGAGCTTCTAATTTTAAAAATGAATCTCTCCAGAAATAAGTCTCTCACTGTTGCTGCCTGTTTATAGACCCCCCTCAGCTCCCAGCTGTGCCCTGGACACCATATGTGAATTGATTGCCCCCCATCTATCTTCAGAGTTCGTTCTGTTAGGTGACCTAAAGTCCTACAATCGAATCTAGATGCCCTCAATCTCACACAAATTATCAACAAACCCACCAGGTACAAACCTAAATCCGTAAACATGGGCACCCTCATAGATATTATCCTGACCAACTTGCCCTCCAAATACACCTTTGCTGTTTTCAATCATGATTTCAGCGATCATTGCCTCATTGCCTGCATCAGCTATGGGTCCGCGGTCAAACGACCACCCCTCATCACTGTCAAACACTCCCTAAATCACTTCTGCCAGCAGGCCTTTCTAATCGACCTGGCCCGGGTATCCTGGAAGGAAATTGACCTCATTCCGCCAGTCGAGGATGCCTGGTCGTTCTTTAAAAGTAATTTCCTCACCATCTTAAATAAGCATGCCTCTTTCAAAAAATGTCGAACTAAGAACAGATATAGCCCTTGGTTCAGTCCAGACCTGACTGCCCTCGACCAGCACAAAAACATCTTGCTGCGGACTGCACTAGCATTGAATAGTCCCCGTGATATGCAACTTTTCAGGGAAGTCAGGTACCAATACAGCTCCCAAAAAGTTTTGGGACACTGTAAAGTCCATGGAGAATAAGAGCACCTCATCCCAGCTGCCCACTGCACTGAGGCTAGTTAACACTGTCACCACTGATAAATCCACGATAATCGAGAATTTCAATAAGCATTTCTCTATGGCTGGCGATGCTTTCCTCCTGGCTACCCCAACCCCGGCCAACAGCTCTGCAACCAACGCAGCTACTTGATCAAGCCTCCCCAGCTTCTCCTTCACCCAAATCCAGATAGCAGATGTTCTGAAAGAGCTACAAAACCTGGACCCGTACAAATCAGCTGGGCTAGACAACCTGGACCCTCTCTTTCTAAAATGATCCACCGCCATTGTTGCAACCCCTATTACCAGTCTGTTCAACCTCTCTTTCGTATCGTCCGATATCCCAAAAGATTGGAAAGCTGCCGCTGTCATCCCCCTCTTCAAAGGGGGTGACACTCTAGACCCAAACTGTTGCAGACCTAAATCCATCCTTTCCTGCCTTTCTAAAGTCTTCGAAAGCCAAGTGAACAAACAGATCACTGACCATTTCGAATCCCACCGTACCTTCTCCACTGTGCAATCCGGTTTCCGAGCTGGTCACGGGTGCACCTCAGCCACGCTCAAGGTACTAAACAATATCATAACCGCCATCGATAAAAGACAGTACTGTGCAGCCGTCGTCGTCGACCTGGTTAAGGCTTTCGACTCTGTTAATCACTGTATTCTTGTCGGCAGACTCAACAACCTTGGTTTCTCAAATGACTGCCTCGCCTGGTTCACCAACTACTTCTCAGACAGTGTTCAGTGTGTCAAATCGGAGGGCCTGTTGTCCGGACCTCTGGCAGTCTCTATGGGGGTACCACAGGGTTCAATTCTCGGGCAGACTCTTTTCTCTGTATATATCAACGATGTCGCTTTTGCTGCGGGTGATTCCCTGATCCACCTCTATGCAGACGACACCATTCTGTATACATCTGGCCCGTCTTTGGACACTGTGTTAACAAACCTCCTTATGAGCTTCAATGCCATACAACTCTCCTTCCGTGGCCTCCAACTGCTCTTAAATGCTGGTACAACTAAATGCATGCTTTTCAACCGTTCGCTGCCCGCACTCGCCCGCCCATCGAGCATCACTACTCTAGACGGTTCTGACTTAGAATATGTGGCCAACTACAAATACCTAGGTGTCTGGCTAGACTGTAAACTCTCCTTCCAGACTCATATTAAACCTCTCCAATGCAAAATAAAGTCTAGAATTGGCTTCCTATTTCGCAACAAAGGCTCCTTTACTCACGCCACCAAACATACCCTCGTAAAACTGACTATCCTACCGATCCTCGACTTCGGCGATGTCATTTATAAAATAGCCTCCAACACTCTACTCAGCAAACTGGATGCAGTCTATCACAGTGCCATCCGTTTTGTCACCAAAGCCCCATATACCACCCACCACTCTATGCTCTAGTCGGCTGGCCCTTGCTACCAATTTGTTGCCAGACCCACTGGCTCCAGGTCATCTATAAGTCTATGCTAGGTAAAGCTCTGCCTTATCTCAGCTCACTGGTCACAATAACAACACCCACCCGTAGCACGTGCTCCATAAAGGTATATCTCACTGGTCATCCATGAATAATTTTGCACACCCAATATTTCAGTTTTTGATTTGTTAAAAAAGTTTGAAATATCCAATAAATGTCGTTCCACTTCATGATTGTGTCCCACTTGTTGTTGATTCTTCACAAAAAAATATAGTTTTATATCTTTATGTTTGAAGCCTGAAATGTGGCAAAAGGTCGCAAAGTTCAAGGGGGCCGAATACTTTCGCAAGGCACTGTAGCCCATCCAACTACCTCATTCCCATATTGTTTTTATTTACTTTTCTGCTCTTTTGCACACCAGCATTTCTACTTGCACATCATCATCTGCACATCGATCACTCCCGTGTTAATTTGCTAAATTGGAATTACTTTGCTACTATGGCCTATTTAAATAAAGGTGACATAAAAAAAAACTCTGTGTTTGCTCCCCCCCAATCCCACAGTAGGCGAGATCACACAATGCGGTATAGAAACTAAAAGTGGCATCAAAAGTGCCGCACACGTTGTGCCACCAAATCGGGCAAATGTGTTTAAAAACCAATACGGTCCTGATACCGGGAGCCCGGATTCAATGGAATAGTGATGAGTGGGGCTTTCTGAAAGCCCAACCCCACGTTTAGGCTTGGACCCGGTACTTCTCTGTCTCCTGCGAGGCAGCTCTTCAGGGTGGGAGGGGTGTCTTGTATCGTGGCAAGGAAACAAAACATGAAGCGAATTTAATCTCTGAAGAGAAACAGTCCTGATGTTCACCTGGAGTCACATTTGTTTGTTTCGCAAGCTCCCTAGTGGCGCTGTGGTCTAAGGCACTACGTCTCAGTGCAAGAGGTGTCACTGCAGACCCAGGTTTGATTCCAGTCTGCATCACAACTGGCCGTGATTGGGAGTCCCTTAGGGCGGTGCACAATGTCCTGGAATTAGGGTTAGGGTTTGGCCGGGCTAGGCCATCATTGTAAATAAGAATTAGTTCTTAACTGACACACCAGAGGTCCATTTAGAGAAGAGAAGTTACCTCAGACAGGCCCTGCTCCTGAGCTCCCATCAGCATCAGATATGAATTTAAAATGGAAAATTAATGTGTTCATGCAACAACAACAAAAAGTTGCATCAAACAGTATCGCATCAATTTGTTCCCCTAATCATACCGAATTGTTTCAAACTAAAACATATAGTTTCTGTATTATATCGGAGCATATTGAATCGTTCATCAAAGGAGAGATGCACATCCCTAGTGTGTGTGTGTAGTTGTATTACTATCTGTGTGTGTTGCTATGATTTAATCTGTTTTAGGGTGTGTTTATGTGTGCGTGTGTGTGTGAGAGAGAGAGAGAGAGAGAGACAGAGCTTATGTATTTTTGGGGCCTTTCGCCAAGCTGTCAGATAAGTAATTACAGGAGTATCTGAGCTGTCTGGGATGGAGGGAGAGAGTGGTGGGAGGCAGGCGAACGGATGGGATCTACTCACTGTTGTGGAAAATAGGATTCATTTTCATGTTGAATTGAAGATAGTGGATCGTTTTTTAATATAGGGATTAATAAATGTGACTAAATGCTCAGAATTCCGGATAAGGTATTGGCACGTCTATGATGGTGAGCATGTTGCATAAACATGGTCAGAGACTTGGAGGTTAGAGGAGGTCAGAGACCTGGCTGTGTGGTGCCAGGACAACAACCTCGCACTCAACATGATGAAGATCACGTGATCAAGACACGTGATCAAGGAGATGATTGTGGACTACAGAAAAAGGAGGACTGAGCACGCCCCCATTCCCATCGACCGGGCTGTGGTGGAGCAGGAGTAGGTAGCCTACACATGCACGACACACACACTGGAATAGATTTTCAGCTGGCAAGCAGACACTGGAATATGTTTCTGAGTGACAGAGGAGGGCTTTGCATACGTGCTTTGTGCGTTTTTTTGTGGGACTGGAAAAAAATGCCTGGAGCTAAAATAACTTTATTAACTGGTTACCGTGCTTTTAAAATAACGGTTCTATTCCGGCACATTATAGATCACTTTCATCCCTGGCTCTGATTCTGTTTCTCAAAAAATATAATTTTGAGGTTTTCGGGTTCTGTTTCCTGAACCGGTTCCAACCCTTGCTAGTAGTTGCAAAATGGAGCCCAAACTCTGCATAATTGGTTTCCTATATGCAGGAAACCCACTGGGCACAGATGTAAGTTCAACGTTTTGATTTACATTTGGTTGAGTTGTCAACTAATGTGAATTCAACAAAACATTTCACCATTGTATTGGATTTAGGTGAAAAGTTGGGTGAAAAAAAAATGAAATTCCCTTACATTGATGCCTTTTTCAAAAATCCTATCAGTTCTCCACGTTGATTCAACGTCATCGTTGAATTTTTGTTGTTGAAATGACATGGAAACAACGTTGATTCAACCAGTTTATATGGGAAGGAAGAAAAAAGGAGGGGAAAACCTCTTCTCTGTAAATCACGATGCTACGGGTTTTCTGTCCATTCTTCTTAATTAGTGTTCGCGTTCCACCACCTAATGAGTTTGACTGCAATATATGGTTTGTTAGCCTGTTAGCCACCTAGCGTTCCTTGAGAAAAAAAACATTGAGAATAGCCCGAGAATCACTTCCAACTAAGACCTCTACCACGCTCGTGTCCTGTAATCCTTGTGTCCTGGCTGAACTTTCAGTTTGTTTCCCCCCTATCTGAGTCACCTCATCAGTCCCCTACTGTGCCGTGCCCAGGCTTGCCTCTCCAAATCAAAACTCACACACCCACTCAAAACAAATTCACCTGGGTGTCTAATGGGAGGTGGAGGGAAGGTGATAATCGCACTGTGTTGGCTATGGACAACACTTTGATTCCTGCTGCTAGGCCATCCCTGGCCTGTATCCTTATGCCACAAAGCTGAAAATCAAAATGGCCCCTTTCGAAAATAATGTTGGCCCCTGGGGCTTGCCCAAAGCACCCGGGCAGGTGCCAACTCTCCTGTGATACTCCTGATGTGGTGACCATCATTACAGTGGACCTCTGGTGGGACACGGAAATCACGGGAAACTTAGGACCGAATGGGGTTGTGTTTGTGAACCCACTCAGTATGGATCCAGAAACGGGCAGCCTTGCTATTTGACATCCTTTTCTCTAGCGCACAGTCCAGCACAGTGCAACACAGTGCCAGTGTAGGGTCCTAGTTTTGCATTCACAGTGCCCAGGAAGTGGATCAGGGACTGCAACTGTGGTGCACTGGGGGCGTGGTTCTGTGAATATATTTTTCTCTTGCTACTGTATCTGATGGTGGATATCTGAAAAAATACAGATTGATGCCGAAGGGGATGGCTGCCGTTTTACAATCCCGTAACCAATTGTGCTGTTGTGTATGTTTTTTCGCGTTATTTGTAACTTATTTTGTACCTAATGTTTCTGCCGAGAGCTTCTAGATATCAGGACAGCGATTACTCACCCCGTACTGGAGGAATACTTTTTCTTCAACGAGTCAAACGGGAAGGATTTAATTCAGACGCCCGACAAGGTCCCCATCCCGGTCATTCGTAGAAGAAAGAGACAGATCCGTCGACGAGAGGGTAATCTACCTATAACTTTGGTTCTATTATCCAGCGTTCAATCAATCGAACTACGATCACGTATATCCTACCAACGGGACATTAAAAATTCTAATATCTTATGTTTCACGAGTCGTGGCTTAACGACGACATGAATAACATACAGCTGGCAGGTTTTAAGCTTTTTCGTCAGGATAGAACAGCGGCCTCTGGTAAGACAAGGGGTGGCGGTCTATGTATATTTGTAAACAACAGCTGATATACAAGGTTTTGCTCAACTATTTACCCTAGAGAGTTTTCATCTGTATTTTTCAAAGCTGTCTTTATACCACCACAAACCGATGCCGGCACTAAGACAGCACTCAATGACCTGTATACGGTCATAAGCAAACAAACCAGAGGCGGCGCTCCTAATGGCCAGGGACTTTAATAAAGGGAAGCTCAAATCCGTTTGACCTAATTTCTATTAGCATGTTAAATGTGCAACCAGAGGGAAAAAAACTCCAGACCACCTTTACTCCACACACAGAGACATGTACAAAGCTCTCCCTCGCCCTCCATCAAGGAGCTGGACTCTAACCCGGAAGCTTATAAGAAATCCTGCTATGCCCTCCGACGAACCATCAAACAGGCAAAGCGTCAATACAGGACTAAGATTGAATCATACTACACCGGCTCCGACACTCGTCGGATGTGGCAAGGCTTGCAAACTATTACAGTCTACAAAGGGAAGCACAGCCGCGAGCTGCCCAGTACACGCAAGCCTACCAGATGAGCTAAATTACTTCTATGCTCGCTTCGAGGCAAGTAACCCTGAAGCATACATGAGACCATCAGCTGTTCCAGATGACTGTGTGATCACGCTCTCCGTAGCCAATGTGAGTAAGATCTTTAAACAGGTCAACATTCACAAGGCCGCCGGGCCAGACGGATTACCCGGACGTGTACTCCGAGCATGCGCTTACCAACTGACAAGTGTCTTCACTGACATTTTCAACCTGTTCTTGACTGAGTCTGTAATACCAACATGTTTCAAGCAGACCACGGTAGTCCCTGTGCCCAAGAACACTAAGGTAACCTGCCTAAATGACTACAGACCCGTAGCACTCACGTCTGTAGCCATGAAGTGCTTTGAAAGGCTTGTCATGGCTTACATCAACACCATTATCCCAGAAACCCTAGACCCACTCCAATTTGTCTACCTCCCCAACAGATCCACAGATGATGCAATTTCTATTGCACTCAACTCTTCCCTTTCACACCTGGGCAAAAGGAACACCTATTTGAGAATGCTATTCATTGACTACAGCTCAGCGTTCAACACCATAGTACCTGCAAAGCTCATCACTAAGCTAAGGACCCTGGGACGAAACACCTGCCTTTGAAACTGGATCCTGGACTTCTTGACAGGCCGCCTCCAAGTGGTGAGGGTAGGTAACACTTCCGCCATGCTGATCCTCAACAAAGGGGCTCCTCAGGGGTGCTCGCTCAGTCCCCTCCTGTTCACTCATGACTGCATGGCCAGGCATGACTCCAACACCATCATCAAGTTTGCAGATGACACAACAGTGGTAGGCCTGATAACCAATAGCGATGAGACAGCCTATAGGGAGGAGATCAGAGACCTGGCCGTATAGTACCAGGACAACAACCTCTCCCTCAACATGATCAAGACAAAGGAGATGATTGGGGACTACAGGAAAAGGAGGACCGAGCACGCCCCTATTCTCATCAACGGGGCTGCAGTGGAGCAGGTTGAGAGCTTCATGTTCCTTGGTGTTCACATCACCAACAAACTATCATCAAACTATCATGGTCCAAAAACACTAAGACAGTTGTGAAGAGGGCACGACAAAGCCTATTCCCCCTCAGGAGACTGAAAGATTTGGCATGGGTCCTCAGTTCCTCAAAAGGTTCTACAGCTGCACAATCGAGAACTGGTTGCATCACTGCCTGGTATGGCAACTGCTCGGCCTCCGACTGCAAGGCACTACAGAGTGTAGTGTGTACGGCCCAGTACATCACTGGGGCCAAGATTCCTGCCATCCAGGACCTATATACCAGGCAGTGTCAGAGGAAGGCCCTAAAATTTGTCAAAGACTCCAGCCACCCTAGTCATAGACTGTTCTCTCTGCTTCCTCACGGCAAGCGGTATCGGAGCGCTAAGTCTAGGTCCAAGAGGCTTCTAAACAGCTTCTACCCGTAAGCCATAAGACTCCTGACCAGCTAATCAAAGGGCTACCCAGACCCGTCTTTTACGCACTACTATTCTCTGTTTATTATTTATGCATAGTCACTTTAACTCTACCTACATTACCTCAAATACCTCAATTACCTTGACTAACCGGTGCCCCCAGACATTGACTCTGTACCGGTTCCCCTTATATAGTCTCGCTATTGTTATTTTATTGCTGCTGTTTAATCATTTTTTTTTTTTTTTCACTTAACACTTTTTTTTAAATCTTAAAACTTCTTTAAGCATTGTTGGTTAAGGGCTTGTAAAGTAAGCACTTCACTGTACGGTTGTATTCGGCGCATGTGACAAATACAATTTGATTTTGTGAGCAGCTGAGGTAAGATGCAGTGGTGCCCGGGGATACGACAAGCCGTGACCCACATGGCTTACCCAACCCACACCCCCCTCAGGGCCTCAAGTACAGTAGCCCTTACACAACAGGCCAGGGCCCCATGTGAAGCAAGTAGTGCTGAGCGATTAACCGAAATGTCGCTAATTTTCATTTTTTTACAACTAATTGACCGACACCCGTTCAATTATTTTAATTCCATTTTGCTCAAGATTGATAGCTGATATTCAGCAGTCATAAAAGTATGCCTTATTTACTTTGAAGAACTGCTACAGTTTTCAACCCATATAATCATATAATCAAAATATTATAAAAAAAAAATAATTGAACAGAAACTTAACTGACCTCAAAAAGCACTAATCGTTCAGAACTAGAAGCAAGATGAGTGTTTCGGAAAATTACGCAGCTAATGTGTTATTGTGTAGCAGTCAGTACATCCTAACAGCTAGCTAGCCTAAAACGCACCTTTTCAGATTCTCGTGTTGGACTGAATCGTAATTTCTCTGTCATAATGACACACTGAAGATGTTGTCTGGGGTTGTTACACCTGCAGGCCAGTGCTGCATCTAGAACGGTGACACAAACAGCCTTTGTCACGCCGTTCAGGTATGAGCAAATACGATACCTTAACTAGCGCCCATTCACCGGTTTGATGTTTTCCGTCTATGTTTTCGGAGATGAGGTTGCAATTAACATTGGAGACGCCAAAACATCACAAATGAAGGATGGTGTAATCGGAGTGACAACATGACAGTGAACAACTCCGCCCGGGGGTGGGGGGGGTTCTGTCTGGCTCCACGACCAACATGGCTGGTCCTGTCATCTCGCTTCATTGCCACCAGCTGTGTGGGCCATGTTGACATCCAGTGTGACACCACCCATGGTGTTTTGTCATCGCAGCTTCCTCAGCTTCCCGAGGAGAGACAGTGAGTGCGCCGGACAGGTACATGCACAGCGTATGATCCTCAAAGCCGCGACACGCTGTGGTCTAGCGGTCCGTAAAAATTGACTAGCAGCCCGGCAAATTGAGAATGAGATCGGGAACTAGGGAGGATGAGCAACTTTGGTGGAATTTTTTTGTGGCATGTTCTGTGAGTAGGTGCAATTTGCGATTCAGTTGACTCAAGTTTATCTGAGTATTGTTAAACCACAGCGCTATCACACCCTAGGATTCGTCCTGCTGTGCCGAACACTAAGATAAATAAAAAGGGAATTGGAAGAACTTGACGATTGCTTTCTGATTTCCACGAATATAACAGTGAAAGTCATTTCCTGAAAGGTCTTCAAGCGCCCATAAAAAGTACTTTGTTTTACTTAACAAAATGTAAATGTGCACAGAATTAAAAACTCACTCTTGTCTGAAGAGTTCTCTCTGAATACAGACAGAGGGAAGCACCCTGACCTGACAGTCTGTCTGCAAGACATCTTATGCCAAAAGCTGCACCCTTGTCTGAGAGAAAAAGAGACAGAATCCCAGATGGAAAGTCAAGTCAAAAGCACTCTCCGAAATGTCACGAGCTAGGTAAGGGCCTTGAAATATCTGTGGTAATGTGAATCTCTTGGGGCTGCAGTCAGGTTCTCTCTTCTCTCCTCTGGCACTAGTCCGCCCCGTGTGACAGCGCTTGACTCCTATGATTTATTAACTGGTAGCAATGACAGTTCACATGCGGTAGCTTACCGCAGAATCAGCTTTCATTTATACTGTCTCTAATCGTAGGATTTGTTTTGTCTGTGTCGTCTTTTGTGGTCGTCTTGTGTATTCCGTTGTTGCTTTGTATTCTTTCATCTTTTCCTTTGTTATGTCTGCTGGTGTGAATTGGTCGAATGCCAAATGTTTACATATTGCATATAGGATAACCTATTGCGTTTTATATGTTCTACAAGGTTGCGGTGCTTTATGTATTGATTGCAATTGCAGAATCTGCCTATGCCTAGAGAGAGCGAGAGAGAGAGAGAACAAACCAAGCAGGCAAGCCCAAATCTACCAAATTATTCTGACTGGTTAAGGCAAGGGTTAAGGTTTGGTTTAAGGTGAAAACAGGAAAAAAATAAAAACCCAGAGCATAGCACTAGGATTAAACCTGTGATCCTCGGAGCCACGTGCCTACTTGATGCATGCTCACGTTGCCTCTAGTGGATGGTATCGAAGGCGCCTCCTGACGTCCTGGGGACCTGGACAGAATATTGAAGTAATATCTGGTGTGATCCTGCTGATACTCTACACTGCTTGCATTAACAGATTGTTTCACCGTGCTTTCTAGGGCCTGGCCATTTTCATTTCTAAGCCGTTCGTTTTATGGTCTCCGCTCTTGAAATAGCCTTAGTAGCGAGGAGAGAACAGATTAACTCTGGAGAGGCGGGCCTCATCATTCATGCCTGTCACCAGCCCTCATTCATAAACACAATATCTGCAAATCCAATAATGTCACAAAAGTTTTTGTTTGTTTGTTTGTAGCCATCATATTCTATCTTTGTTGTGCTGGTGGCAGCGGTGGGATATTTTGGGTTAATTCCAACTAGTCCCTACTAAATACCCGCCATGTCCATCTGTGACACATATCAATTTTATTGACTTAATACGCCAGTGTTACCACATTACTTTTGTGAAAGAAACACTTGAACTATTAACCATTTTATCGATGGCCAGGTACAGAAGGTGAACGTTAAATGCGAAGTTACAATTCATGAATGTCAGATATGCATTCACCAACATCTATGTTTTATCTGCACAAGCACTGTTCATGACACTGTTCACACCCCTCTTGTTTTGCTGTTTTTAAGCTAATTCCCTGCAATTTGTTACACATTTATGTCTTATGTATGTTCATGTGATATCGGAGTGACTCAAAGTTTACAACAAAATCAAAACAACAGATGACATGGGCTAGTTGATCAACTGGGTATTTCTGACAAGTTATAAATAGCTCTCTCTACAGTGACTGGACAAGAGGAAAACTGCTGATGCACTAGCCACTTTTGAAATTGCACCTTGTGCATTTTACCATTACAACTTTCAAGTGCACTGTAATTTGAAAGTCCAACTGAGTTCCTTTTTCATTTGTTCCTCTCCCCTAGTTTGGGAACCGCTTGTAACAATGTGTGCTGAGAGTCGGGAAGCAAGTTCAGGGAGTGAGTGTTTTAATAAATAAATTAAACCAACACGCAACACAAACAACACACTGGCATGACCCAGGAACAGAAACAATAATGCCTGGGGAAGGAACCAAAGGGAGTGACATATATAGGGAAGGTAATCAGGGAGGTGATGGAGTCCAGGTGAGTCTAATGATGTGCAAGTGAGCGTAACGATGGTGACAGGTGTGGGCCATAACGAGCATCCTGGTGACCTAGAGGCCGGAGAGGGGGCACACGTGACACCGCTGCCATACATTATCATAGATGACTTTTTAACAGCTAGCTAGCCTATGCATAACACAGTGCCATGGGCAATAGAGTTAGGGCCCTTGTAACCTTCTCCGCTTACTGACACTTCGACCTTGGTGCCTCGCTGACCCTCAAGTTGCGTAGTTTACACTTTGACTCTAGGTGTTAACATTCCCACCTCATTAGCGGAGCGTAACCGTGAGGCTACAGTTGGCCGCCGCTGACGGGCTTGGACTCACTCCGACTCGCTCTACCTGCTGTCCTTAAAAAAGGGCACGCCGCTCGAGGTATTGAAGGTATCTTATCCATGCTGCTCCATTGCAAAAAAATTATCTCCACTGCCTGCCAAAGAAAAAGACCAGGGGGGATTCCCTCATGCATAAATCCTTATCAAAGTTGGTGGCAAGTGAATGAAAATGAAAACTTGGAAGAGCTGGGCTGTATTTTCCCTTAAGCTACATTAATACTTTGAGTGGTGTGTCAATCACCGGGTCTAGCCTCCACGGTGACAAGAGCTGATAGAAGCCAGGCCTCAGGGCACCTGAAAGCCAGCCGAGCTGCCTGTAAGGGCTCTGTCTCACAACCTTGTCAAGGTCTAGGCTCTGTATGAACACTCCAAGCAGCTCAAATAGTCTAAACCCTGGTCCCAGCTTTGCTTTAGCGAGTCTCACGTTGAGGGGTAGTGCAATCCTGGTCTTATAGGTTTTAAAGACGAACTCCTCGACCCTTACTGTCTCCGCCCGTAAGCTCTCACCACACAGCTTGAGAAACATCTCTTTGTTTTAGCCGCCAGACCTTTTGTGAAGTCTCTTCGTCCTGCTAATCGTGACAATAGCAGGTGCACATAATCCTCTTACAGAGGTCTCCTGGATGACAGATCCAAGAGGACAAAGCTCTTCGGCCATTAAAGAATGTCTGGTATGCTACGTGGGGTTGGGGGGGCAGAAAGAGAGAGAAGGCGCCGGGCAGACCTGGGTTTTGTTTTGCTTATGTGTGCCACCCGCGTCCCGGAGAGACTGACACATTTCCCAGAGGCGTCTGGGAACTGATCTGTGTGATAGATCGTAGCTAGAAGTCAAGGAGTGATGTGTGTGGAAAGACAATACTTCAACGCTACTGCAATGTTGCTGAGTCGTTGTAGCGATGTTGTAGAAGCGTGGTACTATGCTGTCTTTATGTTTAGCTCACGTCTGACACACAAGGAACTCGTCACTAGCAGGACCAGGTTTATGACACACATACAGTACTGTAGGTACTGTAAAGCTGTTAACTGCCTGTTAAGATGAAGTGAGACACCACACTTGCTGTTTATTTTGTCAAATGTTTTGGTTCAAGGAAAGTCAATTAACTAAGTCGACCAGCTGCTATTGCATTGGTGTCTATGGGAGACACACCCAATTAAGTAGGAAAGTAATTATTATTTTTTTCAATAGCTAACGGCCTGGGTGAACTATCTTAATTTATCCACCATCTTTGCTGCAAGCGACCGAATCGTAATGTCTGTGGTAAATTTGGGTTGACTTTGGATATCCTTATGGGGCTAGTCAGGGACCATCAGTAAATTACACATTATACATGAGGAATATGTTAAAATTCCAGTAGCTCTAAATTACAATGACTAAAAAATCTAAAAACAACTATAAATTGTAGAAATTCATATACAAATATTGAAATAATTTAAAGGTGTGCAACATGAAAATAGTCTCATTGACATTGTGTAATTTATTGACAGTCCCTAGCTAAGAAACAAACAAACACACACACAAACACAATGACATTCACACACTGACATACACATTTACACAAGCATATGCAGATTCAAAGGCATTGTTTTTCTCTCATCATAAGCACCTAGTTGTCAAAGTAGTTGCCTTGAAGCAGATTGCTGTGTAGTGAGGTATGCAAAATGGTAAATGTAAATAAATGAGTCAACCCTCGCTGGCTGAAAGAACCAAAACACAATTACCTGTCCGTCCATTCAGCCACTTATTTAGTGACATTAACATTGTGTTTGTCTTGATGACTTTGATTGTGCTCATTGTGAAAGGATAGAATATTTACTAATTACCATGGTCTTTGTTTTCTCTCTCCTTATCTATATGTTCTTTCTCTATCTCTCTCTATGCTCTCTCTCTGTTCTCTCTCTATGCTCTCTCTCTATGCTCTCTCTCTGTTCTCTCTCTATGCTCTCTCCCTCCCTCTCTCCCTATGCTCTCTCTCTATGCTCTCTCTCCCCTCTCCCTCCCTCTCTCTATGCTCTCTCTCTCCCTTTCTCTCCCTATGCTCTCTCTCCCTCTCTGTGTCTCCAGGCAACATCTTTGTGGTAAGCCTGGCTGTGGCAGACCTGGTGGTGGCCATCTACCCCTACCCTCTTGTCCTCACCTCCATCTTCCACAAAGGCTGGAACCTGGGCTATGTCCACTGCCAGATCAGCGGTTTTCTCATGGGCGTCAGCGTCATTGGCTCCATCTTCAACATCACCGGCATTGCCATCAACCGCTACTGTTATATATGTCACAGCCTTAAGTACGACAAGCTGTACAGTGACAAGAACTCAGTGTGTTACGTCCTACTCATCTGGGCATTGACCATTGTGGCCATCGTGCCGAATCTCTTCGTGGGTTCGTTGCAGTACGACCCCAGGGTGTATTCGTGTACGTTCGAGCAGTCGGCGAGTTCGGCATACACTATCGCCGTGGTCTTCTTCCACTTCATCCTACCGATCATGATCGTCACCTACTGCTACCTGAGGATCTGGATCCTGGTCATTCAAGTTAGGCGACGGGTCAAACCGGACAATAGACCAAAACTGACGCCAAACGACGTGAGGAACTTCGTGACTATGTTTGTGGTGTTTGTGCTGTTCGCCGTGTGCTGGGCACCGCTCAACTTCATCGGGCTGGCGGTGGCCATCAACCCAGAGGTGGTGGTGCCTCTCATCCCCGAGTGGCTCTTTGTGGCGAGCTACTTCATGGCCTACTTCAACAGCTGCCTTAATGCCATCGTGTACGGGATGCTCAACCAGAACTTCCGGCGCGAGTACAAGCGCATCGTGGTATCGGTGTGCACGGCGCGAATCTTCTTCCATGGCAGCTCCAATGACGCGGCCGAGCGGCTCAAGAGCAAGCCTTCGCCGCTCATCACCAACAACAACCAAGTCAAGGTGGAGTCGGTGTGAGAGGACCAGCTGGTCCCAGTGCCCTCCCTACCCCTCCCCCATGGCGCGAACCCTTCGATGTCTATACATCTGTAAAGTGGAAACCAGCAATATGGCGGAAGCTCAAGCTTCACCATTTCGCTCCTTGTACCTATCCAGTACACTGCAGATCTATAAACATCGGAGGGGTAAAGGAGCCCAGGGGAAGGGGTAGGGAGCGATTTGGGACTGGGTGATACTAACACATAGACACACACATGGACAAAGGGGGAGGGGGGATTAAGGGAACCAATGTGACATAAAATAGTTAAATTAGTTTTAAAAATACAAGTGAACGGAGAAAAATTTCCAAATACAAAAAACCTTCCACTTTCCGGACCGTCCGTGATCTGTGCTATCTTCACCTCTATACAATCAAAGCGAAATGGGGTAAATGTATCTGTCTTTTGCAAAAATCACTTTTGTTAGTTTTTTTCGATACCTAAAAAATATATAATGTACTTTGTTTTCATGTTTACAGTGATGATAACAGTGACTCTATGTAAGACATATTATATGTTTTTATTTTGTATGAAGTATATGTTATATAGATATACAAGAATATATATCAGGTTCATTTCACCAACATCGATAATCCGATGAAAGAAAATGACTAGGGTTGTAAAATTCCTGTAATTACTCAAAAGTTCCTGGGTTTTTCAGAAATTCCAGTTGGAATATTCCCAGAATCAGGAGGGAATAAACAGGAACCTTCCAACCAAGATTTATGGAAAACTGGGAACATTTGTGGAGTTCCCTGAATTTTGCAAACCTACAAATGACAAATATATCATGCCATGAAATCCAGTACATTTCTGCAATGTCTGGTCACAGACATAACCAAAAGTGTTTTACAGATTTTTACTGATGTTGATGATTTTTGTTGGGGTGTGACACTGTTACACTCCTTCCTTTGGAGGAGGAAGCAATATGTTTGGATTGCTGCTTGTTTCACAATGCCCTGCGGAACCGTTTCCATCGTTCGGTGGAATAAATATGTTTTGTAAGCATGGGATTTCTTTCTGACTCACTTCTCATTCCCTTTCTGTCTCTTTCTCTCTGTCTCTGTGAGCTCTTTGTATGCATGGATCTGAGGAATCGTTCATGTGAAAAATAAAGGATCAGATGTAGACATGGGGGCTCCTATTTCAGTACAGCACAACAGAACACGAGCGCACACACACATTGCAGTTCAGTTTGTTCAAATCCAACGTCATCTTTTTTTAAAAATATTTTATTGGAAAGTTATTTTGTTATATTGATACATAAGGAAATATACTTAGTAAAGACAGTTGGGTCAAATGGATTACTTTGCCATCAGCCAGTACATTTTCACCTCTCAGCCGTTTCCTTATGACACATTTGATGAAAGCCTTTGTCAGACGACGCTCGCTAAGATAAATACACTTTCAAACCCACTGAATACACCAATCTCTCTCAGGATGGGGCTGTATCGATGCGCAACGTTAATGGATGTCCCCCGACTTGGCTGATGTCCTGGCTCCACAACCCTATTTTTTTGGCCCAGAACCAGAGATTGACAGTGCTACAAAGCTACAAATCTGCTCAGGTAATATGTGATTCGACCTGGCCCATGCAAAGGCTCAATCACTAACAGTAGGTGTAAACCAACTCGATATCTATCCTGGCTGGAATTCACATTTTTGTATGGTACAATGGACTATATCAGTTTGGATTCCAGGCGATTTGAAACCACTATCTCTCATTGCAAAAGTAAATTTGTTTACCACTATAAATTATATAATTTGATAGCTTTCAGGTATTCTATTTCTAACAAACAAGATTTTTCCTTCAAACATTTGAATACACTTCCTGGGCCCAGGACTATATAACAACTAGCTGGAAATAGTGTTTGACTTGGGATGAAAGAGTTGTCTTTTCCAATTCCGTCCATTAGTTCACCAACTCACAAATGCTATAAAGCTATAAAGACTTTTGATTATTCACTTTTAAGGGTTCATACACATTTTTCATGACATCTCCATTACCTTTAACCACATTTCCATGACTACTATTACAGCCTACATTAGAAACTAAAGCATTATTGACACTGGGAAGCTGCTGTTACTGATCCCATGCAGGTCTACCGTCATCTGCCATTGTGCCCTTGATCAAGGCACTTAACCTTGATGTCAACATGTGGTCAACCCTCCATCTGGAGAGCTCCTGGGTGTGCAGGCTTGGCTTCTGATCCATCCCTGAAACACCCAAGGCTGCTTATCAAGGTCCTGTTGAGCAGTTGATGTTTAGGCTACAAATTGGTTAGACCAGGGCTTGAACGAAAGCCTGCACCCCCAGTAACTATCCTGGAGGATAGTTGCCACCCTTGATATAAAATATTGCAACATTACAATCAAATACTTTTGTCTTTTATAAAACGATTCCCTCATTCAATGAATCAGAGATCAAATGGATAAGGTAGGCTACTTCAAAGCAAGGTATCCAACTAGACATGTTTTTATATCAGTCTCAAATATTCGTGTTTGAGGGGAGATCTATGCAAAGCAAGTTATTTGTCATTTAGGCTATTCTTAGAATATTTTTTTTACATTGTCGCAATTACATGGCTACTGTTTAATAGAGGGTCATCCCAGCCAACGGTTGCCAATTTATTTAGGCTATCCACAGTGCTGATGGAAAGGCGACAATGACATTAATGCTTAGTTAGCTATTGTTAACTAGAGAGATAGCCAATTCAAAACATGACTTGTAGTAGTTATCTAGTTAGTCTGTTACCTGCTGCTAAAATGGTGCACTCTCTCTATTGGGGCAACGGCCCATTCACACTAACACACACCCAGCTAGCCATGAGGAAGCGGCCCTCTTCTGGGGGGCCGGAACTGATTCAATTCGGCCCGGAATTGTGTGCCAGACTCAGCCCGGAATCAAAATTAATGACAGCCCAGAATCCGTTTCCATTTACCAGCATCGTACGAGAATCCACCCAGAAGCGGCCCGATGCAAATTCAAATAAATGTATTCAAAATTACCCGATTTAGTAATTTTAAATATTAAGAATATTAATTTTATACATACAAATTATACCCATCCACAAAAAAATAAAATAAAAAATAAAATAGTGTTGGAGGAAACACCATACACCTGGCCCACCACAGGAGTCACTACAGCATGATGGGACAAGGACATCCTGACCAGCCAACCCCTCCCCTAACAACGCTGGGCCAATTGTGCGTCGGCTCATAGGTCTCGAACAGGCATCTATAGCAACGCAGTTTGTACCTCTCCACCACTCGGGACCACCACTTAGACCTCTCCACCACTCGGGAGACTCCATCCTCAAAGTTTTTAATGCTTATCAATTGCCTTGCACAAAGTATCAAAATACTAAAAAACTACACAGGAGTCTTAAACAATTTCATTTAAATGTGAATTGTATTTTTCGATCAAAGAAACAATTAGAAAATATGGAAAAATAAATAATGAAATAAAGTCAGAAGTTTACATACACTTAGGTTGGAGTCATTAAAACTTGTTTTTCAACCAGTCAACAAATTGCTTGTTAACAAACTTTAGTTTTGGCAAGTTGGTTAGGACATTTACTTTGTGCATTTTTCCAACAATTGTTTACAGACAGATTATTTCAATTATAAATCACTGTACCACAATTCCAGTGGGTCAGAAGTTTATATACCCAAGTTGGTTCACAAGTCTGGTTCATCCTTGGAAGCAATTTACAAATGTCTGACAGTACCACGTTCATCTGTACAAACAACAGTGCACAAGTATAAACACCAGGGGAGCATGCAGCCGTTATACAGCACAGGAATGGGGGGCAGGGTGGCTGGCGCATTGAGCTAGTAACCGAAAGGTTGCAAGTTTGCAACTGCACATGGGGACAAAGATCATACTTTTTGGAGAAATGTCCTCTGGTCTGATGAAACAAAAATATAACTTCTTGACCATTGTTATATTGGAGGAAAAAGGAGAAGGATTGCAAGCCGAAGAACACCATCCCAACCGTGAAGCACAGGGGTGACAGCATCATGTTGTGGGGGTGCTTTGCTGCAGGAGGGACTGGTGAACTTCACAAAATAGATGGCATTATGAGGTAGGAAAATTATATGGATATATTGAAGCAACATCTCAAGACATCAGTCAGGATGTTAAAGCTTGGTCGATCTTCCAAATGGACAATGACCGCAAGCATACTTCCAAGGTTGTTGCAAATTGGCTTAAGGACAACAAAGTCAAGGTATTGGAGTGGCCATCACAAAGCCCTGACCTCAATCCTATAGAAAATGTGTCAGAACTGAAAAAGCATGTGCGGAGGCCTACACACCTGACTTAGTTACACCAGCTCTGTCAGGAGGAATTGGCCAAAATTCACCCAACTTATTGTGGAAAGCTTGTGGTAGGCTAACAGAAACGTTTGACCCAAGTTTAACAATTTAAAGGCAATGCTACCAAATACTAACTGAGTGTATGTAAACTTCTGACCAACTGGGAATGTGATGAAATAAATAAAAGCTGAAATAAATCATTCTCTCTACTATTATTCTGACATTTAACATTCTTAAAATAAAGTGGTGATCCTAACTGACCTAAGACAGGGAATTTTTACTAGGATTAAATGTCAGGAATTGTGAAATACTGAGTTGAAATGTATTTGGCTAAGGTGTAGCACATCCCCACATTCTAGCCATAAGTAATACTGCCGAAGGCGGCCCAGAATCGGAACACATGATGTCGTCTGAGTCTGACTCTAAGCCGAGTGCCCTGACTCTCAGCCGGAATCGGCCCTGATCCACTGTGCTAGCTGGGCACAGACACAAACTGAAGGGTCATTACAATAATGGATATGTTCATTTGTTGGGATTGATAACATTTTGAAGTGTGCCTTCATGAATTACATTAGTAAAAATTATTAAACTAATTTCCATGACTTTTCATGACCTCATTGACAACTTGGAACAGCACATCGTGCGCATTCAGACTGGTGCATTTTCAGTCTGCACATCACACAAGCCTGCTATCACACACAGATTTACAGATAATTAAACTTGAACAAAGCGGATTCATGAAATGAATACCCACAATCAATTGCTATTCGATGAAGATCCCATCATCATTCCGCTTTGATCAATCTTTTTCGCATGTCAAATCCTTTTTGCATGGGCCGGGCTATAGGCTACTTTGTTTTACAGTGATGAGTATTGCCTTTGTTGAAGGACGAATGTCATAGGCTCCTCGATTGTGTGTGACTCGGCTCGTTTAATTCGTTTTTTTATTTGATTTATTAGGATCCCCATTCGCAGATGCCAGACAGCTAGTCTTACTGGAGTTCGACACATGATGGAAAAAACATTACAGACAAAATACTTTACAATTTACATACATTTAATAACGTTAACATGTTGTGTGTGTGTGTGTGTGCGCATCTATCTGTCACTCATGCATGTCAGTGTACATGTACAGTGGCTTGTGAAAGTATTACAACCTTAAAATAGATTTTTGGGGGGTTTGTTTCATTTGATTCACACAACATGCTTACCACTTTGAAGATGCTAAATATTTTTTTATTGTGAAACAAACAAGAAATAAGACAAAAAAACCCCTGAAAACTTGAGCGTGCATAACTATTCACTCCCCCAAAGTCAATACTTTGTAGAGCCACCTTTTGCAGCAATTACAGCTGCAAGTCTCTTGGTGTATGTCTTTGTAAGCTTGGCACATCTAGCCGCTGGGATTTTTGCCCATTCGTCAAGGCAAAACTGCTCCAGCTCCTTCAAGTGGGATGGGTTCCGCTGGTGTACAGCAATCTTTAAGTCATACCACAGATTCTCAATTGGATTGAGGTCTGGGCTTTGACTAGGCCATTCCAAGATATTTAAATGTTTCCCCTTAAACCACTCAAGTGTTGCTTTATCAGTACGCTTAGGGTAATTGTCCAGCTTGAAGGTAAACCTACGTCCCGGTCTCAAATCTCTGGAAGACTGAAACAGGTTTCCCTCAAAAATGTCCCTGTATTTAGCACCATCCATCATTCCTTCAATTCTATTCAGTTTCCAAGTCCCTGTCATTGAAAAACATCTACACAGCATGATGCTCCCACCACCATGCTTCACTGTGGGGGTGTTGTTCTCGGGGTGATGAGAGGTGTTGGGTTTGTGCCAGACATTTTTCTTGATGGCCAAAAAGCTCAATTTTAGTCTCATCTGACCAGAGTACCTTCTTTCATATGTTTGGGGAGTCTCCCATATGCCTTTTGGCGAACACCAAATGTGTTTGCTTCTGCAATGGCTTTTTTCTGGCCACTCTTCCGTAAAGCCCAGCTCTGTGGAGTGTACGGCTTAAAGTGGTCCTATGGACAGATACTCCAATCTCCGCGGTGTAGCTTAGCAGCTCCTTCAGGGTTATCTTTGGTCTCTTTGTTGCCTCTGATGAATGCCCTCCTTGCAAGGTCTGTGAGTTTTGGTGGGCGGCCCTCTCTTGGCAGGTTTGTTGTGATGCCATATTCTTTAATTTTTTGATAATGGATTTAATGGTGCTCCGTGGGATGTTCAGGGTTTAGGACATTTTTTTGTAACCCAACCCTGATCTGTACTTCTCCACAAATGTGTCCCTGACATGTTTGGAGAGCTCCTGGGTCTTTATAGTGCCGCTTGCTTGGTGGTGCCCCTTGCTTAGTGGTGTTGCAGACTCTGGGGCCTTTCAGAACAGTTGTATATATACTGAGATCATGTGACAGATCATGTGACACTTAGATTGCACACAGGTGGACTTTATTTAACTAATTATGTGACTGAAGGTAATTGGTTGCACCAGATATTATTTAGGGGCTTCATAGCAAAGGGGGTGAATACATATGCACACACCCCTTTTCTGTTTTTTTTTTTTAAACAAGTTATTTTTTCATTTCACTTTACCAATTTGGACTATTTTGTGTATGTCCATTACATGAAATCCAAATAAAAATCTACTAAAAATGACAGGTTTTAATGCAACAAAATAGGAAAAACCCCAAGGGGGTTGAGTACTTTTGCAAAGCACTCTATACACACTAGAAGTAGGTCACATAGGTGAGAGGTGTTGTGCCATGAGGAGTTTCTTTATTTGTTTTTTGAAACCAGGTTTGCTGTTCACTTGCACTATATAAGATTGAAGCAAGTTCCATGCACTCATGGCTCTGTTTAATACTACAGTATATGTTTCTTTGATTATGTTCTGAACCTGGGGAATGTGAAAAAAGACCCCTGGTGCATGTCTGGTGGGGTACGTGTGTGTGTCAGAAGTGACACAGTCTTTCTTAGCCAAGACTGGCATACATAGTATGAATATTAGCCCTCTGATTACAATGAAGAGCAAGACATGCGGCTCTGTTCTGGGTCAGATGCAGCTTAACTAGGTCTTTCTTTGCAACACTTGACCATATGATCAAGATAATATAAAAGTAGAGCCTGCAGGACTTGCTTTGTGGAGTGTGGTGTCAAAAAAGTAGAGAATATATTTTTTATTACAGACAGACCTCTCCCTATCTTCACAACCATTGAATCTACAGTATATGTTTTGACCATGAGAGTTTACAATGCTCTTAGTTCAGGACTAGTGTGGCAGGTAGCCTAGTGGTTGGAGCATTGGACTAGTAACTGAAAGGTTGCAAGATCAAATCCTCAAGGTAAAATATAAATACAAAATCTGTTGTTCTATGAAAATAGATTTTTTTCTTAACTGACTTGCCTAGTTAAATAAAGGTAAAATAAAAAATACATATTTTTAAATTACTGGCCACCTATTCCAAAACAGACTGCAACTCTTTGTTAATAAAGACTTTCAGTGACTTCATTAGTTGAGGGCCTAGAGAGCTGGCTTGCAGTACACCACACGTTACATGTTTGACATTAGAGAAGCTTCCATTAAAACCTCTTCATCCTACCCCCTCCTTTTTCGAACATTCTGTTAAAAATCGCGCAACTTTTCAGCGTCCTGCTACTCATGCCAGGAATATAGTATATGCATATGATTAGTATGTGTGGATAGAAAACACTCTGAAGTTTCTAAAACTGGTTAAATCACGGCTGTGACTATAACAGATCGTGTGTTTCATCGAAAAGCGCAAGAAAAACTGCTCACTGAAAGCTAAAAATAATATCCATGCGTCACTTTCATGGGTTGTTAAAAGGGCACAAAATTAATTATGGACCTGCAATTCCTACAGATTCCACACGATGTCGCCATTGTCGTTATTTTCCGGGGAGTTTTTTGTTGGTAAATCCAACTAACTGGATTCCATTTCTTCCGGTCTCCGCCAGGATGTTTTGAAGTGCACATTTTCAGCCATTGATTTGAAGACGAGGAGCTATTGAATACACATCGCCCTGTAATCATTTTGATAGATTATAAACGTTTACTAATAACTAAAGTTGGATTACAAAAGTATTTCGAAGTGTTTTGTGAAAGTTTATCGTCGACTTTTTTAATTTTAAAAATGACGCTGCGTTTTAAAACAATGTTTTTTTCTGAATTACACAGCTTCCATAGATAGCTATTTTGGGTATATATGGACCGATTTAATCGAAAAAAAGACCCAATAGTGATGTTTATGGGGCATATAGGAGTGCCAAGAAAGAAGCTCGTCAAAGGTAATGAATGTTTTATCTTTTATTTCTGCGTTTTGTGTAGCGCCGGCTACGCTAAATCTTTGTTTACGTCGCATTCAGGCATTTTGGGGTGTTGCATGCTATCAGATAATAGCTTCTCATGCTTTCGCCGAAAAGCATTTTAAAAATCTGACTTGTTGGCTAGATTCACAACGAGTGTAGCTTTAATTCAATACCCTGCATGTGTATTTTGATGAACGTTTGAGTTTTAACGAGTACATTTAGCATTTAGCGTAGCGCATTTGCATTTCCAGGTGCCTACTTGAGACATCTGCGTCTCAAGTAGGAGCAAGAAGTTAAAGAAACCCCTCTGAGTTATATTAGATAGATAGCTCTGGATCCAGAATATAGGAGAAGTTGACAAGCCATAACACATACGTTTTCTCAAAAACAGGTTGTGGTCAATAATATCAAAGGCTGCACTGAAATCTAACAGTAAAAAGCCCACAATCTTATTATCAAATTCTTTCAACCGATCATCAGTCATTTATGTCAGTGCAGCACACACTGAGTGCCCTTCTCTATAAGCACGCTAAAAGTATTTTGTTTCGAGAGAAAAAGCATTGTATTTGGTCAAACACAATTTTTTCCAACAGTTTGCTAAGAGCCAGCAGCAGACTGATAGATCTGCTGTTAAAACCAGTAAAGGCCACTTTACCACTCTTGGGTAACAGAATGACTATGGCTTCCCTCCAGGCCTGAGGACAAAGACTTTCCTCTAGACTCAGATTAAAGACATGACAGATGGGAGTGGACATAGAGTCAGCTACCATCCTCAGTAGCTTTCCATCTAAGTTGTCTATGCCAGGAGGTTTGTCATTATTGATCGATAACAATCATTTTTCCACATCACCCACTCTAACTTTACAAAATTCAAAAGTATTTTTTTTTTAAAGCATGAGGACGATGGCACACTTTTCATTGTACTTTTCATTGTAGGAATTTCCTTCCAAAGTTTGCTCACTTTGCTAATGACATTATCATTCAAATTATTAGCAACATCAAATGGTTTGGTGATGAATAAGCTATCTGATTTAATAACACAGTAACACAGTCACACATGGAATAAACAAAACATACAGTCAATAATACAGTAGAAAAAAAGAAAACAAGAAGTCTATATACAGTGAGTGCAATGAGGTAAGATAAGGGAGTTAAGGCAATAAATTGGCCATGGTGGCGAAGTAATTACAATATAACAATTCAACACTGGAATGGTAGATGTGCAGGAGATGAATGTGCAAGTAGAGATACAGGGGTGCAAAGGAGCAAGATAAATTAATAAATACAGTATGGGGATGAGGTAGATAGATGGGCTGTTTCAAGATGGGCTATGTGCAGTGATCTGTGAGCTGGTCACACTCCAACACATTATTAACAAAAGATGCATTTGTGTTTAGTGAGTCCGCCAGGCCAGACGCAGTAGGGATGACAACGTGTTCTCTTGGAAGTGCATGAATTTGACAATTTTCCTGTCCTTCTAAGCATTCAAAATATATTGAGTACTTTTGGTTGTCAGGGAAATAAATACAGTATGGAGATGAGGTAGTTGGATGGGCTATTTACCGATAGGCTACAGTATGTACAGGTGCAGTGATCTGTTAGCTGCTTTGACAGCTGGTGCTTAAAGCTAGTGAGGGAGATATGAGTCTCCAGCTCCAGTGAATTTTTGCAGTTCGTTCCAGTCATTGGCAGCAGAGAACTGGAAGGAAAGGCGACCAAAGGGGGAATTGGCTTTGGGGGTGACCAGTGAGATATACCTGCTGGAGCATGTGCTACGAGTGGGTGCTGCTATGGTGACCAGTGAGCTGAGATAAGGCGGGGCTTTACCTAGCAGAGACTTGTAGATAACCTGTTGCCGGTGGGTTTGGAGACGAGTATGAAGCGAGGGCCAACCAACGAGAGTGTACAGGTCGCAGTGGTGGGTAGTGTATGGGGCTTTGGTGACAAAACGGATGTCACTGTGATAGACTGGATCCAATTTGTTGAGTAGAGTGTTGGAGGCTATTTTATAGATGACATCGTCGAAGTCGAGGATCGGTAGGATAGTCAGTTTTACGAGGGTATGTTTGGCAGCATGAGTGAAGGATTCCTTGTTGCGATATAGGAAGCTGATTTTATATTTAATTTTGGATTGGAGATGCCTAATGTGTGTCTGGAAGGAGAGTTTACAGTCTAACCAGACACCTAGGTATTTGTAGTTGTCCACGTATTCTAAGTCAGAGCCGTCCAGAGTAGTGATGCTGGACAGGCGGGCGAGTGCGGGCAGTGATCGATTAAATAGCATGCATTTAGTTTTACTTGCATTTAAGAGCAGTTGGAGGCCACGGAAGGAGAGTTGTATGGCATTGAAGCTCGTCTGGAGGTTTGTTGACACAGTGTCCAAAGAGGGGCCAGAAGTATACAGAATGGTGTCGTCTGCGTAGAGGTGGATCAGAGAATCACCAGCATCAAGAGCGACATCATTGATGTACACAGAGAAGAGAGTCGGCCCGAGAATTGAATCCTGTGGCATCCCCATAGAGACTTCCAGAGGTCTGGACAACAGGTCCTCCGATTTGACACACTGAACTCTATCAGAGAAGTAGTTGGTAAACCATGCGAGGCAATCATTTGAGAAAAAAAGGCTGTCGAGTCTGCCAATAAGAATGTGGTGATTGACAGAGTCGAAAGCCTTGGCCAGGTCGATGAATACGGCTGCACAATAATGTCTCTTGTATTTTGTATTTTGTATTATCTCTTATACACTATTTCAGGGCCAGCTTTTGGCTTTTCTAGCTATAGCCAGTGGTTCTTCCTTTAAAAGTTGCGTCGTACTGCCGCACAGTTTGCGGGCTGCCTCAGATTTCTATGGTACGTTATTTAATTGTCAGCCAATGTTGCCATTAATGCTAGTTAGTGCTAGTTTGACCACCAGAGGGCATCTTTGATAAGCATTTGACTGTTTTTAATATTGGCCGTACTAGAGAATTTAAAGCCTTTTTTTGTCAATTTTAAGAAAAGCTAAATGAAAGCTTAATTAATTTGATTAATACTATGGTGTTTCTATTCCAAAAATTAATGAAAAACGAAACCCTCAGGGTTTCCGTTAGGAAAATATGACACTGTACAAAGTGACTGGTCGGGAGTAGGCTGCTAAGTGACTGCGAGTGAAGAGCAAAATAATCCTAACATTTCCATACCCTAATTGTAGGCTAACCAATACCCAAACGGAGATTCAGTGAAAATAAAAGTCTCATTGATTTATCAAGACCAGTCCCCATGCTTGTCTCAGAGCAGCGTGAAACGGTCATCAAGGACAATCATCAAGGACAACAACCACCCGAGCCACTGCCTGTTCACCGCGCTATCATCCAGAAGTCGAGGTCAGGACAGGTGCATCAAAGCAGGGACCGAGAGACTGAAAAACAGCTTCTATCTCAAGGCCATCAGACTGTTAAACAGCCATCACTAACATTGAGTGGCTGCTGCCAACATACTGACTCAACTCCAGCCACTTTAATAATGGAAACTTGATGTAATACATGTATCACTAGCCACTTTAAACAATGCCACTTCATATAATGTTTACATACCCTACATTACTCATCTCATATGTATATACTGTACTCTATACCATCCACTGCATCTTGCCTATGCCGTTCTATACCATCACATCACATATGTTTTTTTTATGTACATATTCTTATACATACAAGTGCAAAGCAATTGAAAAAGGTAATTGTTGTGAAATTGTTAGGATAGATTACTCGTTGGATATTACTGCATTGTCGGAACTAGAAGCACAAGCATTTCGCTACACTCGCGTTAACATCTGCTAACCATGTGTATGTGACAAATACAATTTGATTTGATCGCCAATTGTCCCCACTTTGATTATGCTGTAACAACATACTGTAGCACCATGACCAGGATCTCTATTAATTTAAATGAGCAGATTAGGGCTTTCAGGAGGAGCGGAAAATTGTGTGTCAATTCATAAACCATATGCCATGGAATCGGTACATCGAAAATCTCTTCCCAACTATTTTGCAATCTATATGGCACAGCTGTCAATTTTTTGGTTCCTTAATGAAACTGGTATATAAAGTCAGCAAAAAAAGAAACATCCTCTCACTGTCATCTGTGCTTATTTTCAGCAAACTTAACATGTGTAAATATTTGTGTGAACATAACAAGATTCAACAACTGAGACATAAACTGAACAAGTTTCACAGACATGTGACTCACAGAAATTAAATAATGTGTCCCTGAACAAAGGGGGTATCAAAATCAAAAGTAACAGTCAGTATCTGGTGTGGCCACCAGCTGCATTAAGTACTGCAGTGCATCTCCTCCTCATGAACAGCACCAGATGTGCCAGTTCTTGCTGTGAGATGTTACCCCACTCTTCCTCCAAGGCACCTGCAAGTTCCCAGACATTTCTGGGGGGAATGGCCCTAGCCCTCACCCTCCGATCCAACAGGTCCCAGACGTGCTCAATGGGATTGAGATCCGGGCTCTTCGCTGGCCATGGCAGTACACTGACATTCCTTTCTTGCAGGAAATCACGCACAGAACGAGCAGTGTGGCTGGTGGCATTGTCATGCTGGGGGGTCATGTCAGGATGAGCCTGCAGGAAGGGTACCACGTGAGGGAGGAGGATGTCTTCCCTGTAACGCACAGCATTGAGATGGCCTGCAATGACAAGCTCAGTCCGATGATGCTGTGACACACCGCCTCAGACCATGACGGGCCCTCCACCTCCAAATCGATCCCTCTCCAGAGTACAGGCCTCGGTGTAACGCTCATTCCTTCGATGATAAACGCGAATCCGACCATCACCCCGGTGAGACAAAAACGTGACTTGTCAGTGAAGAGCACTTACAACAGGCCTACATGCCCTCAGTCTAGCCTCTTTCAGCCTATTGTGGACAGTCTGAGCACTGATGGAGGGATTGTGCATTCCTGGTGTAACTCGGGCAGTTGTTGTTGCCATCCTGTACCTGTCCCGCAGGTGTGATGTTCGGATGTACCGATCCTGTGCAGGTGCTGTTACATGTGGTCTGCCACTGCGAGGCTGATCAGCTGTCTGTCCTGTCTCCCTGTACCGCTGTCTTAGGCGTCTCACAGTACATACATTGCAATTTATTGCCCTGGCCACATCTGCAGTCCTCATGCCTCTTTGCAGCTTGCCTAAGGCACGTTCATTCAGATGAGCAGGGACCCTGGGCATCTTTCTGTTGGTGTTTTTCAGAAAGGCCTCTTTAGTGTCCTAAGTTGTCACAACTGTGACCTTAATAGCCTACCATCTGTAAGCTGTTAGTGTCTTTACCACTGTTCCACAGGTGCATGTTCATTAATTGTTAATTGTTTAAGCATGGGAGACAGTGTTTAAACCCTTTACAACGAAGATCTGTGAAGTTATTTGGATTTTTATGAATTATCTTTGAAAGACAGGGTCCTGAAAAAGGGAAGTTTCTTTTTATTTATCACAATTTTCTTTAACCAATTTTGGTCTTTAATGCATGGCCGACAGACAAGTTCCTTACTTTTTCTCCCTTCCACTTGATAAAGGTTCCAATTGATCAAGTAATTTCTCATTTCTGCCCTCCAAATTCATATTCATTATATAAATAGGTCCTTTTGATTTTGTCTGGCTTGAAATTCCAAATTAAATTATATGATCAAAAAATATTACATTTTAACGGGTTTAACAACCTGCAAAGGTAAAAAAAATAAAAAATGAACAACCTGCACAGGATCGGTAGGTGTAGGCAAAACCATAAGCAAATTGGTAAACTGTGAAATGACTAAAGATTTAATTAGGGGTATTTTTCCACAAACAGACTGCTATTTTCCTTTCCATAGTAGCAAGATCTTAAATATTTTTGCTTTCTATTAAAATGTATTGGAGTGAGATCATTTCCTTCTTTCGGGATATGCATACCGAGTATGTCCACATCCCTGTCAGTCCATTTTATTGGTAAACTACACAGTGATGTAAAAGTTATATTTTTTTGTGATTTTGTGATATAGTAAGAACAAATAAATCAAGCTTGTATCACGCATCTGATTATTTATCATGAATAGGATTTATTTGATTTATTTTCTTTACATTCTTCATTGCAACCACAATGCCACAAATAATTAAACACAACGTGAGCTAATTAACTTGTACAAAACAGTCAAAACATTTCTTTATTAAAAGAGGATCAGAAAGAAGGTTGGTACTTATTTATTTTGATCGAAAGCAAATTGAATGAGTGAGTCACTCATCTTGATGCAGACAAATCCTCGCTGGACTATTTCATTACGTTTCTTCTTCGCGTCATCAAAGATGGACTCTGGGTTTCAGAAACTCACTTTATATAGACGGGCTATCACTTTTTCACACTGTGGTAAATAAAGCCAGTCTGTTACTTAGAATGATTTATTTCTGTTTTAACAGGGAGAGAAACCAAAAGCCCACCGTGCCTATTTTTCGAACATCGTCAGTCCACATGTCAAGTGTACTTCCCCCATTGTATTTACCCAAGTTCTCTCTTAACTCCAACACCACCGACAGCTTTTCGTCGTTGTTGCCTGACGCAGGACTCTCGTGCCAGAGAAGAGAGACTCTCAGACTGAAAACACCTCCCTTAACTCAAGAAAAGATGGCCAATTTGTGCCACAGTTTAGACTACCGAAAGATCAGAGTTCTAACTCCCCCTTGTGATAGTGTGGTGCAATAACAGAATGCCGCAATCTACCAACAACGGTCGCGGCATGAGCTCAACACTTCTAGGAAGAACCACTGTGATCACTGCATCCAATGGGTACAGATACAGCCTTAGAACAAAGTTCTACACTATTAGTTCAAGTGTGATCAATACATGTGGATGATCTTGTTCCTGTAGAGTTTGTAAACACCCTGGTAGGTTGATTGATAACCTGAATCAGATTACAGGCACTGGTTAGAGCGAGAAGCTTCCTCCTGAGGGGACAGCTTGATGGAAAATCTGTTAATATTCAGTTTTCCCATGAAAGTAGACCTCTCTGTTCACATCACATAAACTATCAAACATTTCACACATATTACTTAGTTACTGACTGTTAGCACTTGGTGGCCTATAGCAACACCAAGTTCCAGGTGAACCTGCAACCACAACATTTCAATAACACTTGACATAAGATATTCTCTAAGCCTTACGGGGATATGGCTCTGAATATATACAGCAACAACTCTCCCATAACCTTTCCTGTCTCTTCTATATATGTATGTTATATCCTTGTATTGCTACTGATGTATCATCAAATGAATGCTCTAAGTGAGTCTCAGAAATGGCTAATATATGAATGGTATCTGATGTTAGCAAGTTATTGATTTCACAAACCTTATTTCTAAGGCTACATACAGTTGAAGTCGGAAGTCTACATACACCTTAACCAATTACATTTAAAAACACTGTTTTTCACAATTCCTGACATTTAATCCAAGTAAAAATGTCCTGTCTTAGGTCAGTTAGGATCAGCACTTTATTTTAAGAATGTGAAATGTCAGAATAATAGTACAGAGAATGATTTATTTCAGATTTGATTTCTTTCATCACATTCCCAGTGGGTCAGAAGTTCACATACACTCAATTAGTATTTGGTAGCATTGCCTTTAAATTGTTTAACTTGGGTCAATCGTTTCGGGTAGCCTTCCACCTGCTTCCCACAGTAAGTTGAGTGAATTTTGGCCCATTCCTCCTGACAGAGCTGTTATAACTGAGTCAGGTTTGTAGGCCTTCTTTCTCGCACACGCTTTTTCAGTTCTGCCCACACATTTTCTATAGGATTGAGGTCTGGGCGTTGTGATGGTCACTCCAATACCTTGACTTTGTTGTCCATCAGCCATTTTGCCACAACTTTGGAAGTACGCTTGGGGTCATTGTCCATTTGGAAGACCCATTTGCGACCAAGCTTTAACTTCATGACTGATGTCTTGAGATGTTGTTTCAATATATCCACATAATTTTCCTACCTCATGATGCCATCTATTTTGTGAAGTGCACCAGTCCCTCCTGCAGCAAAGCACCCCCACAACATGATGCTGCCACCCTGGTGCTTCACGGTTGGGATGTTGTTCTTCGGCTTGCAAGACTCCCCCTTTTTCCTCCAAACATAACGATGGTCATTATGGCCAAACAGTTACATTTTGTTTAATCAGACCAGAGGACATTTCTCCAAAAAGTAGGATATTTGTCCACATGTGCAGTTGCGAACCGTAGTCTGGCTTTTTATGGCAGTTTTGGAGTAGTGGCTTCTTCCTTGCTGTGTGGCCTTTCAGGTTAAGTCAATATAGGACTCATTTTAATGTGGATATAGTTCCTTTTGTACCTGTTTCCTCCAGCATCTTCACAAGGTGCTGTTGTTCTGGGATTGATTTGCACTTTTCCCACCAAAGTATGTTCATCTTTTGGAGACAGAACGCTTCTCCTTCCTGAGCAGTATGACGGCTGCGTGGTCCCATGGTGTTTATACTTGCGTACTATTGTTTGTACAGATGAACGTGGTACGTTCAGGCATTTAGAAATTGCTCCCAATGATGTACCAGACTTGTGGAGGTCTACAATTTTTTTCCTGAGGTCTTGGCTGATTTATTTTGATTTTCCCATGATGTCCAGCAAAGAGGCACTGAGTTTGAAGGTGGGCCTTGAAATACATCCACAGGTACACCTCCAATTGACACAAAAAAATGTAATGTAGCCTATCAGAAGCTTCTAAAGCCATGACATTATTTTCTGGAATTTTCCAAGCTGTTTAAAGGCACAGTCAACTTAGTGTATGTAAACTTCTGACCCACTAGATTTGTGATACAGTGAACTATAAGTGAAATAATCTGTCTGTAAACAATTGTTGGAAAAATTACTTGTGTCATGCACAAAGTAGATGTCCTAACCGACTTACCAAAACTATAGTTTGTTAACAAGAAATTTCTTCTGCAGATATGTCCAGGCATCCAGTCTTCATTGCGTCCAGGAGGGACATTTGATCATGTGGATGGGGGTCATAAACCTTCCACCTCCACAAGGAAAATAATTCCTCTATGGGGTTGAGGAATGGAGAGTAAGGTGGGAGGAAAAGTGACACCATCCTGGGATGGGCTGAAAACAACTCTGTGGCTGCACGGGAGTGGTGAAATGCCACATTGTCCCATACAATTACAAACGTTGGCCGATTTCGCTTCACTGCAACCCTTCCCTCACCTGGCAAACACCTTCCATAGAGGTCACCCAGGAATGAAATGAGACGCTTGTGTTGTGTGGCCCAATTAGCCGTTTGTGTAAAATCAATCCATTAGAGGATATTGCTGCACACATTGTGATGTTGGCACCCCTCTGGCCCCTGACATCCACTGTGGCTCTTTTCCCAATCACATTTCTTCCTCCTCCGCCGTGTTTTGGCCAAGTTGTGTGTTTGCCTGGCTTCAATCTCCATAAGAGTTAGGCTATTACGGTAGTTTACATTATACCTAAAAACATGCCATTGTGTGCCCTCTGCTCTGTTTGGTTTTGTTCAAAACCAGTTCTGTATGTTATAGTCATCTTAACTGGACATATTGGTTCCTAAATTGCTTGACTCGTTCAGAGTTCCTCTCAAAGGGGACAGTGTACAACTGCTTCATCCTGACGTGATGTTGTTTCAGGACTCTAGAAAGAGTTGTTATGCTTACATTGTGAATATTTCCAAATGGAATATTGCTTGCCAACACTGTCCCGAATCTCTGTGAGTTTTATGCTATTGTTGCTGATGATCATATCAACAATTGCAGTTTCCTGCACAGCAGTGAAAATCCTCCCTTCACCACCTGTGGGAGGTAACTGTTGGGTCCTAAGCAGAAATACAAAAACAATTACACACAAGTGGGTTTGGAGGCTTTGCTCAATTTACTTCTGTAATGTGCAGTTCTGTCAGATGCCCTTGCAGAATGCACATCTTTCCTGTTGTTTTGCGGGAAATGTGTAACAGTAGATGATACTGTTGATGAGCGTTGCAGATTTGGCTGTACTCTCAGACCAGCCTCTCTCATTGATAGACCATGATTTATTACACGATCAATTATAGTAGCCCTAAATTCATCTGAGACTACAGCCCTTGATCTTCCTCTCCGTCTTCTTCCACCACGCGTACGTACTCCTCTTCCTCTCCCAGTCACTCTTCTATCCTTCTATCTGTCAGCTTCTCTATCTCTGTCTGGGCCCATGTTCACATCACAGTACAGAATTATTCCTAAGATGTCCCCTTTAATATAGATGGTAATGCAATTGAAAGACTAACACCTGTGTAGGTGTTCAGCTACAATGGGAATCAGCTGTGGTTGGTCTAATTGTTTTGATAGTATTTAATTTTTTAGATTTGGAATATGCATTATTACTGTAGAAATGTAGCAATTTGCTGTCTTATTCAATTTTGTGTTATGTTAGGTTTTGAACTTAAGTTTAAACGTTTTGAAAAGAGTCTGTAAACGTGCAAATTGGACTGTAGGTACATAGAGTTTTGGTGGTAGTGTCTGAGTGAGAAAATAATTGATAAAATTTTAAAGTTGTAGTAATTGACTGCATTTTGTGCTAAAGCAATACAAAATGATCCACAGTTTCGCCCGCATAGACTGCTGTTGTGCTCACTGTGTGAAGAGTTTTGAAAAAGTGATCTAAGTTTTGAACATCTAGTCACTCCAACCAATGTTACTCCAAGGCCCTCCTTTATGGTATTGTACAGCGAGGTAAGTTGGAACCGTTAATGGCCAAATAGTTATTCCCAATGTCATGGCAATTATAATGCTGTGACAATACAACAACATATCCAGAGAAAGCATTCATAAATGGACAAATTAACCGAGAGTCGTTGTCCGCGCCCCCACAAAAATCGAATTAGGTTAATAAAAAAATACGCATAAAAATCTCTTAGTTTAAGCTTGAGATATCTGGTGCATTGGATGCGTTTCATTCCACCAACGTCACACTTCCACATTTTAGCAGGCACTCTTTTCCAGAGCGACATACAGTAAGTAGTGAGTGCATACTTTATCACACTGGTACCCTTTGGAAATCAAACCCACAACCCTGGCGTTGCAACGCCATGCTCGACTAATGTTCTACCAAATGGTCTGTAGCATCTGAATGGTTTGGCCCCTCCATGGAATGATGAGACTCTCGCGAAGACGATGGTGTTCTCAGTTTTGCTCTATGACCCCCGCAAGCGTCGTGGGACTGGTCTGAATTCGGTACAGCTGATCTGCCAACTTCTGTCTGTAGTGTCCAAACAGTTTGGGCTACACACTGATAACCCCTCTGTGGAATGGTGAGACTCTCACGGACACTTACATGTCAGTTGTTTTGCTTTAGTACGGCCACAGGCCTCACAAGACTCGTCTGAAGGTCACCCGGTACCAGTTGAAAAAAAATGATGGAAGTGCAGTGTCATGACGTTGGCCTGGGGGTAGGTTTATGACAGTCATAAATACCTCTTCTCCCCCTTTTCCTCTCTCTACCCTACTGATGTGACATTTGAAAATCCCCAGGTTAACATAGATATTCTGGGAACATCAGAAGGTAGGGGGAAATGAACTATATACTGGTAATCTGACCAATTGAACATATGCGGTAAATATGATGTCAGTTCAGTTGTCATCTGAGACATTCTCATCAATGATAGGATGACAAAAATTCTACAGTGGAAAGTATGCACATTATAGTTATTGGATTCACATGGAATTGTTGTTCAAATTAAATGTTTGAATATAAAATAATTGGTGAAGAGATTAAATGTAATTTTAGCTTCCAAATGAGAGATTTGGGTTTTCATACGGTTAGGGCTCTGCTCAATCAGTGGCCCGCCCCTGTGAAGAGACATGGGTTATAAAACTTTTCAAACACACCCTTCTCGCTCCACTATATAAAGCCTTGACGAAAATGTAACCTCCTGTTCCAAGTACGTGAGATCTGCGGCCTCTGCGTTAAAATGACTAACATGTCAACTACAGAACTAAGCCAACCTCAGCGTGAGCTTTGGTTGCGAATGGTATGAACTTTGAACTCTTATTCACTACAGAAGTGATACCTCCTAGCTGTTGAGTTAGCAACAGCAGCTGCAAACGTGGGCTAGGAAAGAACAGACAGAGTATCCCATCTACCACACAACAACGTTACTACAACGTATTCAATTTACCACCAGAGACATTCTTCAAAGGACAAAGGACTCGGTTGGGCAACACGGCCTTCCATCTACCACCAACCTACCGAAGTGCAGCTCAGAGTAAATATTTATTGCATTTTCCTTTTCCAAATGGGCGGTCATTTAGAATGCATAAGATACTGTATTTACGATAGAGACATCACTTCTCCCTTTGTTCTTCAGTCTTCCCGCTCTTTCACTCAAACCCAATCCCCCTTTTCTTTGTGTAACCAGCTGTCATATCTGTTCCGCCTGCTAGGGACGTTTTCCTTCATGACGTAATTTGTAATCAATGTATGATTCATTCTGTGTATATGTAATTCTGTGTGATTAGTTAGGTATTTAGTAAATAAATAATTAATCCCAATTCTGTATTGCTGATTCAACTTGTTAGCCAGGGTTCGTGAAGATAACCAAGAATTTACAACTTTCAGATGAGACTGAATTATTAGTGACTGCTATTGATTTAAAATATTACTAGGGTTTAAGAGTTTATTCGGAAGATAAAAGCTCTATAAATATGATTTCTTGGTGCCCCGACTTACTAGTTATTTACATTTACATAATTAGCTCAATCAGGTAATATTAATTACAGAGAAAGGATTTTATAGAATAGCATGTCATATCACTTAATCCGGCATTGCCAAAGACACGACAACAGTATAGTATGGAGACTGTTTAGTGCCAAAAATAAGGGGTTCAATACATGAATATTTTTTATATGTATACTTCCTGATCTTTCTTATAGCTCTCAGATATAGGACATACACTTTAGAACAAACTTCCTTTAGATTTTTTTGGGGGGTGGCTATCTGTTGTTCCATGTAGTGAATCTGTTTGTCACAAATGCTCTCTCTCTGGCGGTCTAGGTCGCCATTCTCCCGCGCCTCAGCCGGATCGACAGGTTCCAGCGCCTCAGCAGAGGTGACCGGTCCCTGACTGTTTCTGTTTCAGTTTCATGTCTGTGCGTTGTTCGTGTTTCTTGTTTTGTATTATGTTTTGTTCATTTATTAAGTTATTCACTCCCTGAACTTGCTTCCTGTCTCCCAGAGCACACGTTACACTGTTATTCAACAAGCAAGGCTGAATTAAATGTTTGATCAAATCATTTTGTAGTATACAGTGGGGCAAAAAAGTATTTAGTTAGCCACCAATTGTGCAAGTTCTCCTAAATAAAAAGATGAGAGAGGCCTGTAATTTTCATCATAGGTACACTTCAACTATGACAAACAAAATGAGAATTTTTTTTCCAGAGAATCACATTGAATTTATTTGCAAATCATGGTGGAAAATAAGTTTTTGGTCAATAACAAAAGTTTCTCAATACTTTGTTATATACCCTTTGTTGGAAATGACAGAGGTCAAACGTTTTCTGTAAGTCTTCACAAGGTTTTCACACACTGTTGCTGGTATTTTGGCCCATTCCTCCATGCAGATCTCCTCTAGAGCAGTGATGTTTTGGGGCTGTTGCTGGGCAACACGGACTTTCAACTCCCTCCAAAGATTTTCTATGGGGTTGAGATCTGGAGACTGGCTAGGCCACTCCAGGACCTTGAAATGCTTCTTACGAAGCCACTCCTTCGTTGCAGGGCAGTGTGTTTGGGATCATTGTCATGCTGAAAGACCCAGCCACGTTTCATCTTCAATGCCCTTGCTGATGGAAGGAGGTTTTCACTCAAAATCTCACGATACATGGCCCCATTCATTCTTTCCTTTACACGGATCAGTCGTCCTGGTCCCTTTGCAGAAAAACAGCCCCAAAGCATGATGTTTCCACCCCCATGCTTCACAGTAGGTATGGTATTCTTTGGATGCAACTCAGCATTCTTTGTCCTCCAAACACGAAGAGTTGAGTTTTTACCAAAAAGTTATATTTTGGTTTCATCTGACCATATGACATTCTCCCAATCTTCTTCTGGATCATCCAAATGCTCTCTAGCAAACTTCAGACGGGCCTGGACATGTACTGGCTTAAGCAGGGGGACACGTCTGGCACTGCAGGATTTGAGTCCCTGGCGGCGTAGTGTGTTACTGATGGTAGGCTTTGTTACTTTGGTCCCAGCTCTCTGCAGGTCATTCACTAGGTCCCCCCGTGTGGTTCTGGGATTTTTGCTCACCGTTCTTGTGATCATTTTGACCCCACGGGGTGAGATCTTGCGTGGAGCCCCAGATCGAGGGAGATCAGTGGTCTTGTATGTCTTCCATTTCCTAATAATTGCTCCCACAGTTGATTTCTTCAAACCAAGCTGCCTTACCTATTACAGATTCACTCTTCCCAGCCTGGTGCAGGTCTACAATTTTGTTTCAGGTGTCCTTTGACAGCTCTTTGGTCTTGGCCATAGTGGAGTTTGGAGTGTGACTGTTTGAGGTTGTGGACAGGTGTCTTTTATACAGGTAACGAGTGGAGGACAGAGGAGCCTCTTAAAGAAGAAGTTACAGGTCTGTGAGAGCCAGAAATCTTGCCTGTTTGTAGGTGACCAAATACTTATTTTCCACCATAATTTGCAAATAAATTCATTTAAAAAATCCTACAATGTGATTTTCTGGATTTTTTCCCTCATTTTGTCTGTCATAGTTGAAGTGTACCTATGATGAAAATTACAGGCGTCTCTCATCTTTTTAAGTGGGAGAACTTGCACAATTGGTGGCTGACTAAATACTTTTTTGCCCCACTGTATTTTTTTGGTACTTCAAGGGGTCTTAAATTCTACATCAAATAGCAAAATTATCCTTGGTATGATCGTATTAAAACAATTCCATATTTCTTAGTACAGTGACTTGACTATCGACTTGTCGATCTACAAGGCATTTCTAGTCGATCCCAAACATTTATGTAAAAACAACAACGATAAAGCCTTGTGTTCCTATTTTTGTATTAGTTTCGGGCTGTTGGTGGTTGCTGCCCTGCACACCAGGTAGGCAAACTGTTGCCATTTCAGGAAGGTACAAACTCTGCCTTCCCGGTGGGCCTGGAGAGGAAATCAAGTGCACTGTGCAACCTCTGGCCAATCAGATTGCTCAGATGAGTCTGCAGTAACATAGCAGGCATAAAAGAAAGCAAAACTGATACTGTGAGATTTCAAAAAACGTTTAAAACCATGACTAGATAGAGACTGTCAACAAATACAGCAAAGAGCTGCTGTTTTTATGAATGAGATCATGTTTAAGTTTTTACTCAGCACTGTCAACACTTTTTATTCAACACTTTTATAAGCCATAAAATGCACGTTCTTTCCATTTCCACTCAGCGCTACAACAAGCAGTGCAGCAGTGATGAATGAGTAGGAAAGTGGATCTATAGGCTTTGGTCAGTGCATGCAGAGCTGAGTGCTTGAATCCATTGTCTGTGTAAAGGCCTAAACCTGCAGTCTAAATCAGCCTCTTTTGCATTATCCATTCTGGTAATATTTTTTGCAGCTTTCCAGCTTTGGCTATTTTCGTCGGGCAGACTTGTGCGTCACAAGCCCCGGAACAGTAATGTGATTTTCGAGATGATCCAAATCAATATATGTGTATTAATAAAGGTGTTTGCATTCAAATGCCTCTCACAGCCACCTCCTCCCCCACTCTCTGCTCTCCCATCTCTCCAGCCCTCCTTTCTTGTTTTCATAATAGCATCCCAGTAGGGGGAAGGAATCAACTGACACAATTCTTCATTCATACGAATATCAATGATACCGGATACGTTTTTCATAGACAACTTCCCTCCTCCTGACGATATCTGTGCGACAGTGACAGAGAGGGATGAGGGCCTAAAAGAGCCATGCAAGTGGCTGTGAATGGGGTTTGAAAAGCGATCTGTCTGCCTTGTCCTTGCCTACAATTTCAATGACAGTGCCTGGGTTTTGTTCATTAATGCACTCAATGGGTAACATTTTACAAAATGTTGTAATGAAAGTGAATGTTTGCTATTGGACAAGTACAGGTGGTCCCTGCATGTTTCAGAACTGTTTCTTTCGCCTAGTGCCCAATGAACACAGCCCAGGCTTTGGCCATGTCTGACACACACCTGACCATTCCACAAGTAAAGACTACTGTCAGGTATGAAGGTAAGACCCAGATGCAGACAACGTTGAATTAACAATGATTTAATTATCCAACAGGGGCAGGCAATAGACAGGTCAAGGCAGGCAGGGGTTAGTAATTCAGAGGTGGGGCAACGGTACCGGACGGCAGGCAGGCTCAGGGTAGGCAGAGGTCAATAATTCATAGGTGGGGGAAAGGCACAGGTCGGCAGGCAAGCTCAGAGTCAGGGGCAGGCAGAGTGGTCAGGCAGGCTGGCTCAGAGTCAGGAGCAGGCAGAGTGGTCAGGCAGGCAGGCTCAGAGTCAGGACAGGCAAGGGTCAATGCCAGAAGGGCGAGAAAAAGAGAGACTGGAAAAGGCAGGAGCTTAGACACAAAAACGCTGGTTGACTTGAACAAACAAGACGAACTGGCAACAGACAAACAGAGAACACTGGTATAAATACACAGGGGATAATGGGGAAGATGGGCGACACCCGTAGGGGGGTGGAGACAATCACCAAGACAGGTGAAACAAATCAGGGTGTGACACTACTATGTCATGGCCGACATAGATCTTTGGAAAATGTATGTCTACCAACCACCGTTAAAGTTTTGGAACTTTCTTTCTACATAGATACAGAGTAATGAATCCTGACTGTGGATCAAAATGAGTTTAAAAACAATTACCACCCAATCTTTCATAACTAATACAGCCGGTTTGATAATGAACTAGTTAAACCAACTCAAGTGATTAAACATAGTGTTTAATTAAACAGGTCTTCTTTAAAAAAGTGCTGCAAGAAGAGGCACGGAATGGCAATGAGCTTTGAGTTACATCAAATGAATGATGAGTCATTTTCATCCCGCCATTTACGCCAATCTGGCGGCCATTTTGACCTTCATCATAGCAGGAGTTGAAGGAACATGAAGCACAAAAACACACAAACGTAATAAGGGGCTCCTGCTATCGCTATTCACCCACCATCATTACCTTCGAGAGCTTAGGATCAAATGTCCCAAATGTTTCATCCACGCCGCTGTAGATAAGAAATAATTATTAGTATTACTGCCATCGTTAAGCAGTGGCTCCTTATCTAAGCCGGTTTATATCAACAATGATTTTGAATGTTTTATGTATTCACCTAGGATGATAGAGGCATAAGTGATGTGAAAGGAGAAGGGAGGAAGGAATAAGGTGATTTGAGACCTGGGGAATTTGACTCTGGAGGCATTTCTCACCACTCTGTCTGGGCCGAATGGGTCACTCCTTAGCCGACCATTCAAAAAAAAAAAAGAGGAGAGGAGGAGATGTCGCTATCAACCACTCAGACATGTAACAGGAGAACATAGACTTCATGAATCACTTGATATAAATCACGAGTGAGGACGGATCATCTGGAAACACTCCAGATATGGGAAGAGAGTGTCTGCCACTGGTGACGAACTTCATCCTCTGGAGATCCATAGAGTTTGTAACACACACTACCGTGAACGCATAACGTGAATATCTAGTCCTTAAAGAAATGAAATTAGGAAATTAGGAAAATAATGTGTAAATATACAGTTCATATACAAAAGTATGTGGACACCCCTTAACATCTGTGGATTTGGCCGTTTCAGCCACAGCCCGTTGCTGAAAGGTGTGTAAAATCGAGCACACAGCCGTGCAATCTCCATAGACAAACATTGGCAGTCAAATGGCCTTACTGAGGAGCTCAGTGACTTTCCAACAAGTCAGTTTGTCAATTTTTGTTGCCCTGCTAGAGCTGCCCCCGTCAACTGTAAGTGCTGTTCTTGTGAACTGGAAACGTCTAGGAGCAACAATGGCTCAGCCGCGAAGTGGTAGGCCGCACAAGCTCACAGAATGGGACAGCCGAGTGCTGAAGCTCGTAGTGCACAAAATTCCTCGGTTGCAACACTCACTACCGAGTTCCAGATTGCCTCTGGAAGCAATGTCAGCACAATAACTGTTCGCCGGGAGCTTGATGAAATGGGTTTCCATGGCCGAGGAGCCGCACACAAGCCTAAGATCACCATGCGCAATGCCAAGCGTCGGCTAGAGTGGTGTAAAGCTCGCCACCATTGGACTCTGGAGTGGTGGAAATGCGTTTTCTGGAGTGATGAATCACGCTTCACCATCTGGCAGTCTGAAGGACGAATCTGGGTTTGGTGGATGCCAGGAGAAAGCTACCTGTCCCAATGCTTAGTGTCAACTATAAAGCTTGGTGGAGGAGGAATAATGGTCTGGGGCTGTTTTTCATGGTTCGGGCTAGGCTTCTTAGTTCCAGTGAAGGGAAATGTTAAGGCTACAGCATACAATAACATTCTAGACAATTCTGTGCTTCCAACTTTGCAGCAACAGTTTGGGGAAGTCCCGTAACTGTTTCAGCATGACAATTCCCACGTGCACAAAGCAAGGTCCATACAGAAATAATTGATTGAGATGGGTGTGGAAGAACTTGACTTGCCTGCTCTCAACTCTCATCGAACACCTTTGGGATGAATTGGAATGCAGAATGATCTTAGATCAGTAGCCAGGCCTAATCGCACAACATCAGTGCCCAACCTCACTAATGCTCTTGTGGCTGAATGGAAGCAAATCCCAACATCAATGTTCCAACAACTAGTGGAAAGCCTTCCCAGAAGAGGGACCAACTCCATATTACTGCCCGTGATTTTGGAATGAGATGTTTGGCGAGCAGGGGTCCCAATACTTTTAGTCATGTAGCGTAGGTACTTAGCAAAGACTGTATAAAATCAAATCAAATTTTATTGGTCACATACACACATTTAGCAGATGTTAATTCAGGTGTAGCGAAATGCTTGTGTTCCTACCTCCAACAGTGCAGTAGTATCTAAAAACAATTCACAAAAATACACACAAATCTAAAAGTAGAAAAATAGAATTAAGAGATATATAAATATTCGATCGAGCAATGTCAGACTCCTACCGAAGGTGGCTCGCCTTCCCGTTCGGGTGGAGCTCGGCGGTCGTCGTCACCGGCCTACTAGCTGCCACTGATTATTTCCTCCCCCTCCTTGTCTGTTTACTGGTTACACCTGTTCTGTATTTGCTGATTAGTTGGGCTTTATTAGCCAGCCGGCCCGCCTGCTCTTTGTGCGGAATTGTTTTGTGTAACTTGTGTGCACGTCTGTGGGTTACGTGTTTCCCATTTCGTGGGTTTTAAGTCCCCGTGTTTGGGGCATTTGTTTTGTTGTACTCCCTGTGTTTACGTGGGGTTGGCTTATGTTCGCCATTTTGTGCATTAAATTAGCACTACCCTGAACTCTCTGCTTCCTGCGCCTGACTTCTCACCCACTACAACCAGAACGTTACAGTCAGTGTGGCATTGACTAAAATAAAATAGAATAGAATACAGTATACTGTGTACAGTTGAAGTCAGAAGTTTACATACACCTTAGCCAAATACATTTAAACTCAGTGTTTCAGAATTCCTGTCTTACGTCAGTTAGGATCATCAATTTATTTTAAGAATGTTAAATGTAATAGTAGAGAATTATTTATTTCAGCTTTTTTTTCTTTCATCACATTCCCAGTGGGTCAGAAGTTTACATACAATCAATTAGTGTTTGGTAGCATTGCTTTAAAATGGTGTAACTTGGGTCAAATGTTTCAGGTAGCCTTCCACAAGCTTCCCATGATATGTTGGGTGAATTTTGGCCCATTCCTCCTGACAGAGCTGGTTTAACTGTGTCAGGTTTGTAGGCCTCCTTGCTCGCACACGCTTTTTCAGTTCTGCCCACACATTTTCTATGGGATTGAGGTCAGGGCTTTGTGATATCCACTTCAATACTTCGACTTTGTTGTCCTTAAGCCATTTTGCCACAACTTTGGAAGTATGCTTTGGGTCATTGTCCATTTGGAGACCCATTTGTGACCAAGCTTTAACTTCCTGACTGATGTCTTGATGTTGCTTCAATATATATACATAATTTTTCTACCTCATGATGCCGTCTATTTTGTGAAGTGCACCAGTCCCTCCTGCAGCAAAGCACCCCCACAACATGATGCTGCCACCCCCGTGCTTCAAGGTTGGGATGGTGTTCTTCAGCTTTCAAGCCTCCCGCTTTTTCCTCCAAACACAACAATGGTCATTATGGCCAAACAGTTATATTTTTGTTTTATCAGACCAGAGGACATTTCTCCAAAAAGTACGATCTTTGTCCCCATGTGCAGTTGCAACCCGTAGTCTGGCTTTTTTATGGCGGTTTTGGAGCAGGTGCTTCTTCCTTGCTGAGTGGCCTTTCATGTTATGTCGATGTTTTACTGTGGCTATAGATACCTTTGTACCTGTTTCCTCCAGCATCTTCACAAGGTTCTTTGCTGTTGTTCTGGGATAATTTGCACTTTTCGCACCAAAGTACGTTCTTCTCTAGGAGACAGAACGTGTCTCCTTCCAGAGCGGTATGACAGCTGTGTGGTCCCATGGTGTTTATACTTGCGTACTATTGTTTGTACAAATGAATGGACAAACACCTCCAATAGACTCAAATTATGTCAATTAGCAGAAGTTTCTAAAGTCATAATTATCTGGAATTTTCCAAGCTGTTTAAAGGCACAGTCAACTTAGTGTATGTAAACGTCTGACCCACTGGAATTGTGGTTTGTAGGCCTCCTTGTGAATTATAAGTGAAATAATCTGTCTGTAAACAATTGTTGGAAAAATGACTTGTGTCATGCACAAAGTAGATGTCCTAACTGACTTGCCAAAACTATAGTTTGTTAACAACAAAAATTGTGGAGTGGTTGAAAAACGAGTTTTAATGACTCCAACCTAAGTGTATGTACACTTCCGACTTCAACTGTGCATTTGAGATGAGTAAAGTAGTATGTGAACATTATTTAAACATTATTAAAGTGACTACTGTTGCATTATTAAAGTGTCCAGTGATTCTAAGTATATGTATATAGTGCAGCAGCTTCTAAGGTGGAGAGTTGTTTGACCTGGTGGTAGCCGGCTAGTGATGGCTGTTTAACAGTCTGATGGTCTTAAGATAGAAGATGTTTTTCAGTCTCTCTGTCCCAGTTTTGATGCACCAGTAATGACCTCACCTTCTGGATGATAACGGGGTGAACAGGCTGTGGCTTGGGTGGTCCTTGATGATATTTTTGGCCGTCCTGTGACATCGGTTGTTGTAGGTGTCCTGGAAGGCAGGTGTTTTGCCCCCGGTGATGCATTGAGCAGACCACACCGCCCTCTGGAGAGCCCTGTGGTTACGGGTGGTGCAGTTGCCGTACCAGGTGGTGATACAGCCCGATGGGATGCTCTCAATTTTACATCTGTAAAAGTTTGAGGGTTTTTGGGGCCAAGCCAAATTCTTCAGCCTTCTGAGGTTGAAGAGGCGCTGCTGCGCCTTCTTCACCACACTGTCTGTTTGGGTGGACCATTTCAGTTTTTCCCGTGATGTGTACGCCGAGGAACTTCTTCACTGCTGTCCCGTCGATGTGGATAGGGGGGTGCTCCCTCTGCTGTTTCCGGAAGTCCACGATCAGGTCCTTTGTTTTGTTGACGTTGAGTGAGAGGTTATTTTCCTGGCACCACTCTCCCAGGGCCCTCACCTCCTCCCTGTGGGCTGTCTTGTCACTAACACACTATAATGTGCTGATACATGCCTATTAAGCAGTAGGCCTTTAAGGTTGCATGTATGGGTGTGGTTGGAGGTGTGACCAACCCAAAAGGGCCATCTTGAATTAGTAGTTATGGGAAAACAAGGCTTTCTAAAGCCTTTGGGGCTTTCACCAAATTGTGCCAAAAAAACAGTTAATTACTCTGAGCTTTTAACACAATGTGTGTTAGTGACATCTGCAGGTCAGTGACAAACAGCAGCATTTGATGTTCAGATACACTTTTTTCCATCATTTGTCAAATCTCTGTGGCGCAGAGGTTAGTCATGGGTTTTTAACCCCTCGGGTAGAATACAAGGTTTGCATCTTACATCCTAGGTTAGTTCTCTTCTTTGCCTCCAAGTTCACTATTTTTCTAAAACATTATTTAGTATGCAGCAAAAGCTTATAATATAGCCTACTAAATTAAACAAATGATTAGAACAACAATGCGCAGATGTGTCGTTTCAAAACAACACAAAAGAGTGTGCCTTTGCCTGGATTCAACCTTACTCTTTATCGTCTCCGAGTGTGTCATATTTTCCAACCTACCGTTGCAACACACATTTCTAAAAATGTACTTGATTTCAATGAAGCTTTCCACTGGGCACAGACATCACATTTGGTTGAGTTGTCAACTAACATGAATTCATGCACACTGCTTTGGTTGAAAATAGACACTGAATGGTTCAAAGTCATCGGTTTCCATTGGACCTTTTGGATTGATGTTGGATCATTGACTTAAATTGGTATTACCTATGTCTTTTTTGGGGCGTTTATTTCCTTGGATTTGAACTTCCCTTCAAGACTCAACCTGAAGTTCTGGTAGGACTAACGTTTTATTTGTTTTATTATTAAATCATTAGTTGTGTGACTTATGTTGAATCCCTATGGTTTTTCCTATCAATAAACTATTATTGCACTCACCAAGTTCCCCAACTTCTTATTTCTTGCAAGTTCGTGTTTCATTCAAGTTTGTTACAAGTTTCATTCCACGCATACTTTTCTAGCTTCCCTAATTCCGGGGGAAAAATCTCTCTAGGAACTCATCACCATTAAATATTTTTTTTATTTCATTTTGGAATCTTTGTTCCCACTAGTCCAGTTTCCCTATACCACTACTGGCCATACTACATACAACGGTAATCTTGCAGTTTCAGCAGTAAGGAGGAAAAAAGCAAGTGGGTCTGAAATAACTACAGTGGGGAGAACAAGTATTTGATACACTGCCGATTTTGCAGGTTTTCCTACTTACAAAGCATGTAGAGGTCTGTAATTTTTAATTACAGACCTTTTTACTTCAACAAAATGACTTAAAAATCATACAATGTGATTTTCTGGATTTTTGTTTTAGATTCCGTCTCTCACAGTTGAAGTGTACCTATGATAAAAATTACAGACCTCAACATGCTTTGTAAGTAGGAAAACCTGAAAAATCACCAGCGTTTCAAATACTTGTTCTCCCCACTATATAACCAGTTGTATTGTTTCTGCACTTTTCATCCACTTGAATATTGTGAGAAGTGGTCCTAACCCTTCATCACTACCTTGGTAGATTAGTACTCAATAATTTGTGCCCCGATGCTTTTCCAGCTAGCACATACCATCTGAGAACCATATGCGCCCTTCGAGCTTCAAGAAACATATGGTTTTGAACCGGGAAATACCCTCATACATGGAAGTAATTAGAAAGCATCGTAAAGCAACGGACGAGTTGAAAATATCGAAAGCATCCAAAACGCACGGCAGCCTCGTGCGGCACCCTCAACGCAGCGTTGCGGACTGCTCCATTGACAATGCATGACGTCCGCCGGAAAGCGAAGAGTTTGATGCATCTGGTGGACATGAGGTGTTGGCCAGGGCTGTGAACGTGCCGTGTACAATCTTCTAGACATCTACCTTTAACCAGTCCTTTACATTGTTTAGACTGAAGTGCAGTCATATTTCATTGAGCACGTGGGGATATTTTTTAGAACCTCTGTCAGGAGAAAAGAAAGAGTGTGCTTGCACACGAGCGGTTAATTAGGTCAAGACCAATGTCAAGCCTGCATTGGAGCTGCACGGTGTGTGTGTGTTTGTGCATGTGTATGTGTGTGCGTGCATGTGTGTGTGAGAGCATGTGTGCATATGTGCGAGCGTGTGTGTATCAATGCATGAGAGTGGGCGTGTGCACGTGCGTGTGTGTGTGTGCGTGCTTATGTTTTGCATCCAACTGAATTTGGCCGACACTTATTCCCACACATTGCATTTTGATACCACACGTTTTACTGGCAGATTTGTAGATGTGGTTTTAATGAACAGAAAAGCTGTAATCCGCCCAAACGTGACTGACTGCTAAGTGAGCAAGCAGTGAAATATGTGACAGATCAGTGAGAAATGTGAAGAATAAAGGCGGCTTTTTCTTCTTGGTCATTTCCAATGACCGACTAGACTGTAAAGCATTTTTTTGTTTTGTTTTTCATAGTTTTCATTTGCAATTCAGTTCAGTTCAGCTCACTAGTTTGAAAAGGGTACTAGTTAATTAACACAAATGTCACATAACTGTCGCACCACCACCTCTTCAATATAGACTCAATGTCTCCCTCCCAAAGCAGACCCAACATAACTTATTTTTCCCTTCAAAAGTGTCATTGAGACGCATATCTAGTCGTCTGTGGCGGACCTTTCGCTAAATAGCCGTGGACTTCTCATTGACCTCTCAAAGCGTAACAGACCAAAGATCCCACTAAAGGTTGTTCGAGTCCCAAATAGCACCCTATTCCCTACTTTGTCCATTACTTTTGACCAGAGCCCTATGGCCCTTGGTTCAAAAGTAGTGCACTAGGGATTAGGGCACCATTTAGGACACAATCAGGGTTTCCAAAATGGCTAAAGCACTCTATTAAGAGATGAGGCTGCCGGTGCCGGTTTATTTTTTAGAGCTTTTCATTATAAAGTGGCATATTCAGACTGCCCAATAATCTATTCCGGCGACATCACGGATGACGTCATCTGAATGCGGAATTAGCGTGTGCAGTGGCGTCCTCTTTGAGAGCTTTCTACATTTAATGACTGCCATAAAAAGCATACTGCACCACAAGGCCGGGACGAAATGAAAATGATGGGTGGAAACACACAAGGAACGATGGAGGGAGCCAGAGGGATGCCCCTAGCCGGAGCAAGGTCCTAGGTGGCCATTCCGGCCTCTGAGTTTTTCGTATGTATGTGTGCGTGTGTTTTTTACCCTAACAAGGCTGGAGGAGCATGTGGCTCACTGGGTAGGCAGTAATAATGTTATAGACAGAGTGCTTAGATGACAGTGTGGTCTGTCACACACACACACACACACACAACACACACACACACACACACTCGCTGCAACAAGCTCTCAAAGCTATGTCCTAATATCACGTTGAAGGTCTATGTAACGAAATGGTTTGTGGGAGGTCTGTTCAATACGTTATGGAGAATAGAAGAGTATCGTCGTGCTGGAGTTTCTTCCTCTATGCAGCTAAGTAGGCTATATAAGGCATGGAAAGAAACCTATTTTACAGGGATAAAATATGCCTCAAAAGATAAAGATATTTGAAATCAAAAGCAACAAACCCTTTAATTACGCCAATATTTCCCATAACGCATCCTTGTGAATTTCTGCCCCTGTAAAAAAGCAATACGAATAACAACACTTTCAAGACTCATTCCCACAAAATCCCCCAATCCTTCAAAAGAATTGCAATTAAATTGAATCCCTGAATGTAAACTCTATTCTCTTCTGACAACAATCCTCTGACACCTCCAGACTTTGCTGATGGGCAGACGATGATTTGAGGACTTAAGCCATGTGTATATTTTCCCATTCCCTGATTCCGCTAAAAGTCCAATATTCCTTTGGGATTAATGCCAAAATCGGGGTAAGGGATCGGAAGGCTTAGGGAGGGATAGAGGAGGGCTAGAGGAGCTCATTTTCTCATTCATATGACAGATGGTGGTTGGAGCCCCCATGGATATAGGCGCCTCAGAACTCAAGGTGCTTCAAATGTCTATTTCCTATTAATCACTGGCCATTGCGACATATTAGGAACAATGATAAATTTAAGTTGTCAGTGTGTGTGCCAATAGGCTGGTCCTTTCATTAGACATAATGAAGAGGAGAGACAGTCTCTTCTTAGTGTGTGTGTGTGTGTGTGTATTAGAGGTCGACCGATTAATCGGAATGTCCGAAATGGTGTCAGTGGAGAAATGGTCCTATAATTCCTATAATAGCTACAACCTAAAACTTCTTACCTGGGAATATTGAAGACTCATGTTAAAAGGAACAACCAGCATTCATATGATCTCATGTTCTGAGCAAGGAACTTAAACGTTAGCTTTCTTACATGGCACATATTGCACTTTTACTTTCTTCACCAAAACTTTGTTTTTGCATTATTTAAAACAAATAGAACGTTTCATTATTTATTTGAGGCTAAATTGATTTTAATTGATGTATTATATTAAGTTAAAATAAGTGTTCATTCAGTATTGTTGTAATTGTCATTATTACAAATACATTTTAAAAAAATCGGCCGATTAATCGGTATCGGCTTTTTTGTCCTCAAATAATCGGTATCGGCGATGAAAAATCATAATCGGTCGAAATCCAGTGTGTATGCGTGTGTGTGTGTGTGTGTGTGTGTGTGTGTGTGTGTGTGTGTGTGTGTGTGTGTGTGTGTGTGTGGGGGGGGGGTGTTGCTACATACAGAATTGTACTGTACATCTGCACACAAACATTCTTTTATTGGTGCACACACACACACAAAACCCACACACTACTACCCATGCGTTTATTCCTGTAGTTGTTGACACACCCCCAGCCTCTGCTCCGGCCACATGTCATAGAAGACAAGCATCGATTATGTAAAGTTTTGTCCCCTTAACAGCAGTGGGCATAAAGGTCCCTGGGGCTGTCATTACAGATACAGACAGACACAGAGGTCAGAAGGCAGTGTAACCGCTGCGGGCGACCAGATCAGACCATAGCTACAGTAGCCTGTGTGTGTGTGTGTGTGTTTGTGTGTGTGTGGGCATGTGGGTCTGTTATGGTGACGTATTACCGCCACGCCAGCGATCATGAGTCATGACTCCAAGCTCTGATGCTGCTGATGGTCATTAGTAGCCTACCAAACTTGCTAACTGCCTGGTACTCAGCACTCTATTGTCCCTCAAATCACTCTGGCATCAATGCAAATGTGATCGAAAATCTACTCATACACTTCATAAGAATCCATGAGCTCATGTTGCACAACATTTCTATAGGCTATGCAAATATGTAAGAAAAGTTTTTCAATGGCCTCTATTAAAAAGAGGAGGATCCCATCAGCTTTCTAAAGGCTAGGCCTACTATATTTATTTCTCAATTTTCCTAATATTAAGCACATTGCGTCTCTTTACAACAAGAGTTTAACCTACTTGGCTGGCATGAAAATTAGCCGTGGGAAAGGCGTCCTCCATTCACTATTTAAGTGCATAGATGACATGTATTTGTTTCCCCCTGCCCCTGTTTCGAGACGAGTGCATGATAATGGTCCATTCTAAATCTGAACAAAATTCACACACATATTATTTTATATATGTAAAGGCAATATTAAATCAAGAATAGTCTGACGGGTGCCAATATTAGCCTATCAAATGTGAATGTTATCACTTGTGAACGAAGCCACGCTCGTGTGCAGTAAGGCAAGAAATAGCGCATGCCTTTTTTCTCTCTCTCTACTGTTTCAATTCATAGTCGCACACCTCATGTAGCATAGCCTGTAGCCCGTAGGCCACTAAAGTGGCCAAATAACTTCTTCAAATGAAGCACATTAATCTGCTTTACAACCGGTGTAGAATCTAACTGGCATACATAGGCGGCACGTGAGTTTCAAGTTTGGGGAAGATCATTTTCACCATAAAAATGTACCATCATAATAAAGCATGTGGTGGAATGATTGTAATCGAAAGGAGAGACCTTTAGATTTCTTCAAAACAATCAAACTTTATTATTTTATTACTGCAGTAATGGAGCTAGTCGGTAACCACCCCTGGGGGTTATCACGGAGAGCTCAACGAGCTTGGTTTGAGCCACAGCATTTTATAGCAAAGTCCATCCTCCTTCAGTCTATAGAACACAACAGATGTATGGAATGGGTCACAAGGTTATGATTTGTATGAAAGATACTTATAATTCACAGCAGACAGTATCTACTGTAACAACAGTTTTCATTGTGTAGAGACCAGTGTCTGGCCCCCCCATCTCCATACTAGAGCCATGTCTCCCTGGTACCATATAGACCAGAAACATTAACCCATGCTCTGGAATGTGGTATCCCCAAAGACATCGTAAATCTCCTGTCAGTGGTCAACTTTCAGTTCACACAGACACAATAGAGCGTTATAAGAACCCTATATTCTGTTGCATTAAACAACCATTTGATGCAATAAAAGTATTATAACATAAGCTTGTAATTTCCACCATAAGCATTACATGCATAATCACATTTGTGGTTGCTTTTGAGAATGGTGTTTTCCCGCTAATTAAGTTCTTAAACTGGGGTTGGTGTATGGTGGAGCAGAGTTGGGTACTTGAGTCAGTGGATCACAAAGAACAATTCATTCGCACACTGGGGGCTGGCCTAGTGGTAGTGCTGCCACCCTAGGAGTCACCATGACATCCGGGGGCTATCCTATTTCAATTATTTCAACATCTCGTCACATTTCTGCACCAAAATGTTTTTGTCCTAATTTAAAAAGGCACTCTGCCGCAGGCTTGGCTAGGTCTTCCTTAAAAATATATATTTCTATAAAATATATATATCTATTTACCCTTTTCACCTGCGAGAGCAGTTTCTTCTTCGTGTTAGCATCTTTAGTGGTGTATATACATTTTAAAAAGGATTAAGTAACATTGCACCGACAGACATGACAACTCAACTTCTAGCTCCTAAGCAACTTTGCAGTATATTTATTTTGTGTTATGTCTTACATAATTAGCCCAGAACGTTTTTTGTGTTATTACATACAGCCGGAAAAAAACTTTTGGATATCAGAGCGGTGTTAACTCACCAGCATTACGACCAAGAATGCGACTTTTCCCGAATTGTATCCTTCATTCGTATCCCCCAGGGCAATTGAACATTCCAGAGGCTGCTCCAAGACTCTGCCGTCGGAAAAGAGGTATTTGAATTAACTTCTAGTCTGACTCAAGAGTCATGCACATCATCCACCACTTCCGAGTATAATACTCACTAATGTTCAGTCTCTGGACAATTAAGTGGACGAGCTCGGGGCGAGGATCTCCTTCCAGAGAGACATCAGGGACTGTAACATACTCTGTTTCACAGAATCATGGCTCTATCCGGATACACAGTCCCCTTCCATATAGCCAGCTGGGTTGTCAGTACATCGCACAGACAGGAATAAAGAACTCTCCAAGAAGAAGAAAGGCGGAGGTGTATGTTTCATGATTAACTACTCATGGTGTGATTGTGATAACGTAAAGAAACTCAAGTCCTTTGGTTCACCCAACCTATAACACCTCACAATCAAATGCCGACAGGATTACCTCCCAAGAGAATTCTCTTCGGTTATAGTCACAACCCTGTATATTCCCATTCAAGCCAATATCACAACGGCTCACAAGGAGCTACACTGGACTTTGTGCAAACTGGACACCACATATCCTGAGGGCGCATTTATTGTAGCTGGAGATTTTAATGAAGCAAATTTGAAAATTTGGAAGTACTAGCAACACCTTGACTGTAGTAATAAAATGCTCGATCACCGCTACTGTCACGTTCTGACCTTTATTTCCTTTGTTTTGTATTTATTTAGTATGGTCAGGGCGTGAGTTGGGGTGGGCAGTCTGTTTGTTTTTCTATGATTTGGGGATTTGTATGTTTCGGCCTAGTATGGTTCTCAATCAGAGGATAAATAATTTTGCACGCCCAATTTTTCAGTTTTTGATTTGTTAAAAAAGTTTGAAATATCCAATAAATGTCGTTCCACTTCATGATTGTGTCCCACTTGTTGTTGATTCTTCACAAAAAAATACAGTTTTATATCTTTATGTTTGAAGCCTGAAATGTGGCAAAAGGTCGCAAAGTTCAAGGGGGCCGAATACTATCGCAAGGCACTGTAGGTAGCCTGGGTTTCACTGTTTGTTTGTGGGTGATTGTCTATGTTGATTGCTTGTGTCATCACAGTTCTCATTTAGCTTCACGGTCGTTATTTGTTTATTGTTTTGTATAGTGTGTTTCAGTGTTCAGTGTTTTCGTCATTAAATATCAAGATGAACACAAACCACGCCGCATTTTGGTCCTCCTCTCCTTCCCAGGAAGAATCCCGTGACAGCTACCCTCCTTTCCGCAATGCCTACAAGGCCCTGCCCCGCCCTCCCTTCAGGCAAATCAGATAATGACTTAATTTTGCTCCTCCCTTCCTGTAGGCAGAAACTCGAACAGGATGCACAATTGAGAGCATCCTGTCGAGCTGTACTGTATCACGGCCTGGTACGTCAACTGCACCACCCGCAACCACAGGGCTCTCCAGAAGGTTGTGCGGTCTGCCCCACACATCAGGCACACTGCCTGCCCTCCAAGACACCAACAGCACCCGATGTCACAGGAAGGCCAAAAAGATCATCAAGGACATTTATCCCCCGAGCCACTGCCTGTTCACCCCGGTATCATCCAGAAGGTGGGGTTAGTACAGGTGCATCAAAGCTGGGACCGAGAGACTGAAAAAAAGCTTCTAAGACCATCAGACTGTTGAATAGTATTCACTAGCAGGCTACCACCCTGTTACTCAACCCTGCAACTTAGAGGCTGCTGCCCTATGTACATAGACATGGAACCATTGGATACTTTACTAATGGAACACTAGTCACTTTAATTATGTTTACATACTGCTTTACTTTTTCGTATGTGTATACTGTATTCTATTCTAATGTGTTTTAGTCAGTGCCACTCCAATATTGCTCGTCCTAATATTTATATATTGCTTATAATTCCATTATTTTCCTTTAATTTGTGTATTGTTGTGAAATGTTAGATACTACTGCACTGTGGGAGCCAGGAACACAAGAATTTCGCTACAGTAGCAATAACATCTTCTAAATATGTGTATGTGACCAATAACATTTGATTTGAACAGTCAGCTGTAAAATTGGCCAAGTTGTGAGCTTCCAGCGATTCGTCTTTTTGGGACTGTGTTTTCCGTTAATATGGTTTAATGAATTTGTAGCTCAGGTTATTAAGAGGAAGGCCATTGGGGCTTTTAGTCTGCAGAGTAGACCAACCAATGATATGCGTGGATATACCAGGCAAGACATGTTAATGGGTAGGTTTAGGCAAGTAATTCCTAACAAAGTCAGAGTTAGAGGTTGGGTTAAGTTTGGGCAATAAGAAGTAGTTGGATAAGATTGGGTTGGGGTCATATTTGAACCAGCAACCCTGTGCACCAACCACCGAGCGAGCCTTACATTATTTTCACATCCTCTAACCAATATTATTAATTCTGCCTTAGATCGGTGCGATAACAGGTGTGGTATCAGAACATAGCGATTCAGAGATGGAGAACTCTCCCTATTTTAAAGAATATATTACCAAGGTTGATGTATTTATTCCGAGCCTTACCAGTTTCAATTCCATCCAACTTCTTTAACAAAATAAATGGCCTGCTCTCCAACTTTATTTGGAATGGAAGGACCTCAAAAGTCTTATTGAATGTTTTACACTTACCGTATAATGCTGGAGGTCTTTGACGACCTCATAAATAGTGGTGTGGTTTTCTTCAGAGAAAAAGGGGGGGGATCAAAACTGGCTGTGTATGTACGTCTATGAACAATCAGTGGTGAGAATTCCTCGGATTGTGTGTCTGTGACATTTTGAAGCAAATTTTCCCTCCCTCACAACACAGGACGAGGGAAAGCAAACCGGTGTGTGTTTGAGAGAGAGAAAGAGAAAGAGAGAGAGTGTGTGTGAGTAAATGTATGTGTGTCTGCGGTTCACGCATCAACGCTTGACCTCGTCAGCTTTCACCCGTTGCCTCTCTCCTGAGTTGTTCGGCAACTTTTGGAAAACTGGTAGTCACAACAATCCGTTTCTACACCGTTAGGCTTTTGAGGCCTGACACATGTAGTTGACGCATCGTACACTGCTAGCGGTCTCAATTTTAACAACACTGCAGACACACTGGTCTTGTAAGGTCTGTTGGCTATTGTCAGAATAGAGCGATTCCTCAGGAAACCCAGATCAAAAAAAGACAATGATTTGGGGTATTTTAACAGAATTACATTTGCAGGGTTAGGGAGTAACTGGTTACATAAAAACTGTCATTGTAATCTGTTACGTTAGCAGAAAAAATACTGCAATCAGATTACAGATCCTCGATTTCTTTTTTTTTTTTTGACAACATTCTGTTTTCTTAATTTAATTCAAATCAGTGTCGAAAAAAGGTGCATGTTTAAGTTTGTTCCACCTGAATGAATCTGACCACAAGTCACAGAACACTGTGACACACCAAGGGCTCTATTTTAGGCTGGCGTTATAAGGCCGTGCCAGTGTCAAACTCACGTTAGTTTGCAATTGTGTCATGCACAAACTGGCGAACTGGCATTTTCCAGCCCTCTTTGCCAGGTCGGCAATGTCCCTGTCTTTTATCAGCTCGCTTGGGCTCAGATGGGCCGGGGTGGAAATATTTGAGGTCTGCCCTTAAAAACATGATCCAAAGTGCTATTTTCAGGCAGAGCTGAAAGGGATATTTAAGACCAACCAAAAGCTGGTTATAGAGGTAACGCAGTTGGTTATGGCATGAATTTTAACACAGCCTATCCAGCTGTGATGCACAATGCCCATATGCGTATGGAACAAGAGCAGCCTAATGTGCATTTGGTGCCTGTTTGATTCCTATTTAGATTTTTTTTTTTTTTTAATCCAGTTTAGTTTTTTTATTCGATTAAAAACCAAGCTCAATGAAGCCTTTTTCTGGTCTGCCCAATGCAATCGCAAAGTAGTTAAAGCAGTGGATAAAGGGTTTGGCTCCTTATTAGAATGATTCACATTCCTGGTTTTATGGTGACAACGTCCGTGGTGTGTTTGCATTGCATCTCCTGGGGATGTGTGAACGCGATCTGATCTGTAAGATGGTTTTGATGGTGTTCATAAAACACAGGCCTGTTTGGGAGCAGTACAACGGTGAGTGGACATCCTCTCTTTCTGTCTACATTAGATCTCTGTCCGGGCACTGTGAAAAAGTTTGGATGTGCATAAAACGCTCCATTGTCTGTTGTAATTTCAATATTACATGACCACGGGGAGAAATGACAGTGCCTGTAAGTGTGACATAGCCTATTTTGAAATAAGTTGTTGCCTTGATTAGAATTTGAATTTGAATCACTCGTTCTCTTTTTAGTTCTTGTCAATAATTAATTTACTCTTACTTATTGACCATGTTTGGCATGTCCATGCTCGGCCATAATGCAATGTACAGTAGGCCTAGCCTCTATGTCAGTGTGAATGCTTTGAAGCCATGCAATTACTTAGAACGATGTGGGCTGCAAATGGGTTCGAGTTATTAACGTATTTAGTAAAGATAGGTCTATATTTTGTTATTTCATTTCTGTAAGCTATTAACAAACTATAACGGACTAACATTGGAATTGGAATTGATTCCAAGGCAATACATAAAATAGGATAAATACATTACGAGAAGAAATCGCACATTCTGATTGGCCAGGGAGGTGCCAAGCCTCAACACACCCACAACTTGTTTATTCATAAAATACCAGCCCTTTCGTGATAGTGAATCTATTTCTGACACACCCCTGAACCTCGAGCACTACTGCCTGCACTTAGATTCACCATTACATTCCGTTGGTTACATTAGAGCACAAAATGTGTGTTTTTATTAATATCAAGTTTATTTATGAATGATTAAGTGGTTAAAACTCAATCCTGGCCAGACCAAATCTGAACCAATCATAGATGTTTCACGTGTTTGGAAAGTACAGCACAGAACAGTAAAGTACAGCAAGCTTCAACCTTACTGCCTTGCCTCACTGTTCAAGGCCATGCTGACCTGGATATTCTAAGGGCAGAGCGTTCCCAAATTAATTGAAAAGCTATTGCACACACACACCCAGTTAGCCCTAGTCCCCCCCCGGCTTTGCTCTTTTGGATAATGAGCTGGAAATCTCTCTCACATTCTGTCCCTCTCTCTCTCTCTCTCTCTCTCGTCTTCTCCCTCTGAACTATAGTCTCAATCTCCCTCTCCCTGTTTCTCTCTCTCTGTTTTGGCTCCTTTTGCCAATTTCTCCCTCCCTCTCCCTCTCTTTCTCTCTCACTCCTCCATCTGACCGGGGCTTGGCCCCTAAGCCTGGTGTTTCTGATTAGATTTGAATAGGATCCCATTACAGCCAAAACACTTTAGAATTTACATACATTTAAAAAAAAACATGAACATGTAGTGTGTGAGCGTGTGTGTGCCTCTATCATTTACACATACATGTGAGTACATGCAAAACAAACAGGTCACATGGGGGAGAGGCGTTGCACCATGAGGTGTTGATTTATTTGTTTTGTTTAAACTACGTTTTCTGTTCACTTGCGCGATATGAGATGGAAGGGTGTTCCATGCTATCATTGATACTATGAGAGATACTATGAGAGACTGGCATGCACAGTATTGATACTATGAGAGACTGGCATGCATAGTATTGATACTATGAGAGACTGGCATGCATAGTATTGATACTATGAGAGACTGGCATGCATAGTATTGATACTAGCACTCAGACTTCTTTCATCAAATCATCATCAATTGTGTCAGTGCAGCACATGGTGAGTGTCCTGTATAAGCATGCTGAAAGTCTGTTGTTCATTTGTTTACAGATACAGTGCCTTGCGAAAGTATTCGGCCCCCTTGAACTTTGCGACCTTTTGCCACATTTCAGGCTTCAAACATAAAGATATAAAACTGTATTTTTTTGTGAAGAATCAACAACAAGTGGGACACAATCATGAAGTGGAACGACATTTATTGGATATTTCAAACTTTTTTAACAAATCAAAAACTGAAAAATTGGGCATTTGGATGGATTATCTTGGAAAAGGAGAAATCTTCACTAACATGGCTGTAAACAAACGTGCAAACATTTGAGAGAAATAAGCTGGGGTGTTTTTATTTCAGCTCATGAAACATAGGACCAACACTTTATATGTTGAGTTTATATTTGTGTTCAGTATAAAACTAAGAGAAACTGTAACACATTGGTTGATGTTTAGTTTTATTTCATCAGAGCAACCAAAACAACGCTAGCAACAGTTTACCCTATACAGTGGCATGGTTAGCCAGATCCAGATGTTGAAATGCATTAACATGTGGCCATGGTTTACCCCCCACTCTCATACAGTAGCATATGTACACTGTTTGTTTGCAACCAGGCTGTGCCCTGCTTCCTGGAGTTTGTTTAGCAGGCAAAGAAAGAAGCCAGACACACAAGTAGTGACATTTTTGACACCCTCCAACATCTACATCATTTGGCCAGATGTGAAGACTAGAACATCTCATTCCAAAATCATTGCCATTAATATGGAGTTGGTCCCCCCCATTCCTACTCTTCAGTGAAGGCTTTTCACTAGATGTTTGAACATTGTTGTGGGGACTTGCTTCCATTCAGCCACAAGCATTAGTGAGGTCAGGCACTGATTTTGGACGATTAGGCCTGGCTCACAGTCAGCGTTCCAATCCATCCCAACGGTCCATACAATCCATCCCAAAGCGAGGTCCATACATAAATAGTTTGTGGAGATCGGTGTGGATGAACTTGACTGGCCTGCACAGAGCCCTGACCTCAACCCCATCAAACACCTTTGGGATGAGTTTGGAACGCCAACTGCGAGCCAGTCCTAATAGCCCAACATAAGTGCCCGACCTCACTATTGTTCTTGTGGCTGAATGGAAGAAAGTCCCTGCAGCAATATTCCAACATCTAGTGGAAAGCCGTCCTAGAAGAGTGGAGGTTGTTACAACAGCAAAGGGGGATAAACTCCATATTAATGCCTATGATTTTGAAATTAGATGGTCGACTGACAGGTGTCCACATACTTTTGGTCATGTACTGTATATTACTATATGAGACTGGGGGTAAACCGTTGCCGCATGCTAACGCATCTCAACATCTGGATCTTGCTAACCAGGCCAACTGTTGCTAGCATAGATAGCTAGCTGCCTTCATAAGAAGCCTGTTTTGGATGCGCGGGGAATATTCTATTAAACATCAACCAATGTGTTACAGTTTCTCTTAGTTTTAGTTATCCAAAGTGTTTACATTGCAATTAACAAGCAGCCAAGTTAACAATGCGATCGCAAGCTTTTATTTTAAATGTTTTACCTATTCTAGCTAGCTAGCTAACCTTAACCCTTGTCCTGCATTCCACTAATTAGTGCTGTGACTATGACAGACAGTTAAAACTTACCATTGTCAGTGGTAGTACAGTGGCATCGTGCCACATTATGCTTGATCAGGTGTAATATTAAAGAACACGCCTTTCTTAGAACAGTTAGTTAATATGACTGCTCAGTGATCACTATTGTCTCTGTATCTTCTGCCAGCAAAGACAGTCAATGCAACAGCCATTTATGAGGTTAGGTGGTAGCCTGTTTTACTTTGCGATTGGCTGGAAGAGAGTTCATTTTATAATTGTTCTTCTACTTTCCTGGCTGGAAAAGTAACAAGATGTTGTTGCTAGCCGTTTTGAATCTGAATTTAGAAACTGAATTTGAAAACTGAATTTGAATATTGAATTTTATTGAAATTGTATTTTAAAACTGAATGCAATATTAATTCAGTTTCAAATCATGAAATGCAAGTTCAATATAGGAATTTTATGATTCAATTTGTGAATTACGAATTACTCAAGAAATTATTATTATTTGTACATTGTTTACACACTGATATGTGACATGTATTAATGCCATAATAGAACACAAAACAGGCATTTAAAAAAAAATGTAATGTAACTAAACCGGTTCAGGCTCTAAACCGGTTCAGGCTCTAAACAGGTTGTGCTCTAAACAGGTTGGGCTCTAAACAGGTTGGGCTCTAAACAGGTGGGGCTCTAAACAGGTGGGGCTCTAAACAGGTTGGGCTCTAAACAGGTGGGGCTCTAAACAGGTGGGGCTCTAAACAGGTGGGGCTCTAAACAGGTGGGGCTCTAAACAGGTGGGGCTCTAAACAGGTGGGGCTCTAAACAGGTTGGGCTCTAAACAGGTGGGGCTCTAAACAGGTTGGGCTCTAAACAGGTGGGGCTCTAAACAAGTGGGGCTCTAAACAGGTGGGGCTCTAAACAGGTGGGGCTCTAAACAGGTTGGGCTCTAAACAGGTGGGGCTCTAAACAGGTGCGGCTCCAAACAGGTTGGGCTCTAAACAGGTGGGGCTCTAAACAGGTGGGGCTCTAAACAGGTGGGGTTCTAAACAGGTGGGGCTCTAAACAGGTGGGGCTCTAAACAGGTGGGGCTCTAAACAGGTGGGGCTCTAAACAGGTGGAGCTCTAAACAGGTGGGGCTCTAAACAGGTGGGGCTCTAAACAGGTGGGGCTCTAAACAGGTGGGGCTCTAAACAGGTTGGGCTCTAAACAGGTGGGGCTCTAAACAGGTTGGGCTCTAAACAGGTGGGGCTCTAAACAGGTTGGGCTCTAAACAAGTGGGGATCTAAACAGGTGGGGCTCTAAACAGGTTGGGCTCTAAACAGGTGGGGCTCTAAACAGGTGCGGCTCTAAACAGGTTGGGCTCTAAACAGGTGGGGCTCTAAACAGGTGGGGCTCTAAACAGGTGGGGCTCTAAACAGGTGGGGCTCTAAACAGGTGGGGCTCTAAACAGGTGGGGCTCTAAACAGGTGGGGCTCTAAACAGGTTGGGGTCTGAACAGGTTGGGCTCTAAACAGGTTGGGATCTGAACAGGTTGGGCTCTAAACAGGTGGGGCTCTAAACAGGTGGGGCTCTAAACAGGTTGGGCACTAAACAGGTTGGGCACTAAACAGGTGGGGCTCTAAACAGGTGGGGCTCTAAACAGGTGGGGCTCTAAACAGGTGGGGCTCTAAACAGGTGGGGCTCTAAACAGGTTGGGGTCTGAACAGGTTGGGCTCTAAACAGGTTGGGCTCTAAACAGGTGGGGCTCTAAACAGGTGGGGCTCTGCCCCACTTGCCCTGAACAACGGTCGCCACTGGTGTGTGTGGGTGAGAGAGACAGATTGATGTAGTCGTGAGTGACAGGTAAAGAGAGTGAAAGAGAGTAAAAGAGAGCAAGATAAACTGTTCCTTCACACAACAGAAAATGATGATTAAAGGCCTGAGTGAGAAAGATAACAAAAAACAACACTCTCCTTTCAAATCGTCCTCTCCCCTTATTTCACTCCTGTCTCTCTATCTATACGTGCCTCACCTGCCTGTACTTCGATTGCAATGGCTGCCGTCACACATCACAAGGTGCACCGCCTGCGCCTAGACGGTATTGTCAAGCACAACGTTTTTCCTCAGTTTTGCATTTCAAATTCTTGCTGAAAAGTTATAAAGAGACAAATGAGGTAGCCAGCCAATGGAGGGTGTGGTTACAGGGGAAAACCAGGACAGGGTTAATCCCTTATTTTCTTTTGAGAGGTGTGAAGCGTTTTCAGGCAACATAAAGCCCTTTTCATTATGCCGACATATACCTGATTCGTACCTGCTTGAGCCCCCAAGCCCTATCCAAGCAGACACAGATTACGGAGGGGATTTTTACACATTCCTATTGTGTCTCTTTCAGAGCTATTAGACAAGACTTCTGAAGCGGGATTTGCCACCGCCTGCCGCTACCAGATGTAATTTAGAAGCTGTCAATCTCAGGTTGGAATGGTATGGTTTTGGTACTTAAATACTTAGAGCCTTGTGCATTTTCAAATTAGGAGGGGGGATTGAATAAGTTCCGTTTTTCGTAAGGATTTACTGTAGGAGTCATTTCAAAGGTAAAAAGCAGACAAACATTGCAAACAAATATACCAGTGACTGTATGTACACCAGTGGAGGCTTGTGACTTGAAAAGTTGAGGAGGATGGGAGAACCACGGTATAGGGGCTGAACGCACGGAGACAATAAAGCATGTTTCCTCTACAATTTTTTTTATTGAATTGCTAAACAGTAAAACAGATATGCATCGAGACTATCCTCAAATAAAAGGTGACATTCTGTACAGTCGGCGCCTCAAATCCAATAGTATTGAGCCAAATTAAAGGTTTTTAGCTTCACCATCCAAATACCGGAGGAGAGTGTAGTTTTACCAATGACCCCACTTGGATGACATCAGCTGGACTGGTCCTAATGTGACAGAGGTGGCTCGGTGAGAGACCTTGCCTGAGATCGGAATGACGCCTAGGCTTAAGCACAGCATGCTTATACAGTCTTAGACACATTTAAAGTCGTAGCTTCAATGTCCAAATAAATATGTAGGGGAGTGTAGCTTCTTTGGCAGTCACTCTAATTCATTCGTATAGCGATGTAATGGAGTGTAAATACATATAATCATGGGTTGTTAGCATTTATGCTACTCACAGCTCTTCCAGCTCCATTTAGCTTTTACCATAATTGTACTTACCACTACATCCATGCATAACTATGGTAGATTGACCAGTTTGTGAGGCCTCTCTCGAACTGCTGAATTATCTAAACACAGCTTAGAGTGTATGGGCCAAGGTAAAATGTAGGTAATGTAAAATGTAGGTAATGCGCATTATTATACCCCATCTTACCACTTACACACTCGTTCTTTAATGCGTCGACTACCCTACCTGAATCGAATGACTCACATCGGAAATGGAGAGAGAATGGATGTCAAAGGATCTTAGCATTTTTGAGGCAACTAGACAGTCATTTTCTGTCATCCTGTCTGTCCTTCAGGGTCTTCCAATGACAGGTATGCTGTGTTTTTGGGCTACAGAATGAGCTTAAGTGAATCTAAATGATCCGGATGGCTAAAGATTCCTGTGAGTGTTCCATGGTCTGTATTTGGCAAGTGTGTGGATGAATAGTGATGACTGGATTTGGGCAGCGTTTGGGGATCAGATTATGAGCCCCATGCTTGATTGCGCGAGTTCCACCCAAACCCACAAGGTTCTGCATATTGTAATTTCCTCTCTCTCTCTCTCTCTCTCTCTCTTTCTCTCTCTCACTCTCTCTCTCTCATATCTGTCCCATAATCTTTCTCTTATTGCCTAGATGTCTTTAGTTTACTCTGTTTTATCTCCCACATCCTCCGTACACAAACTTCTTTCACATTCTCTCTGTCATCTGATTTATTTCTCTCTCTCTAATCCCATTTCTCTCATTCAATCGCTCACCCTCTCTTTATTCTCATATTTTTTTTATTGCAATCCCTTTCACCCCCTCCTTCTCCTTTGCTCTCTCTCACTCCCCCCTTTCTTCATTTTTTCCCCATTCGTTCTCTTTGCCATATGTATTTTGGTTTCCCCTCACTCTCTCGCTTCCCTCCATCTCTTTCTGTCTTTCTCTATCTGTCTTATCGCTCTGCTGTGCCCTTGGCTTTACTATGTCTGGGTGCTTTGATGGTTGCCTCAACGATGAGATGAGTGACAGCTGGGGCCAATTTTCACACTCTAATCGTGACGACGTCATCGCTCAGCCCCGTTTCATTTCACATCAAGCGGGCTGATTTGGAAGGTGAAAAAATACAGGGAGGCATTTACCTCACAATCTGGTATATCCTGCATTGTACAAACACCCTGAAACGCCTGTTTTCTAAATACTATGGTATAGCTGCAACCACTATGACTGCTGCAAAATGTACAAGTCAAAACCAGCCAGAAATGTAAAATATCAATTTCAATCAGAGTACGCTGGTAGGCGGAGATATCAGAGGGAGGGTTCATTGTAATAGCTGGAATGAATGGAAAGGTATCAAAGACGTTATAAACACATGGATTCCATGCCAGACATTACAATGAGCGCTTCCTCCTATATCTTCGTCCACCAGCCACCTTTGATTCATGCAAAGGCCAGGATTCAATCCACAGCATGTTGTCAGCAAGCACTTTGCATTTGACTTAAAGGTAATTCATTTGTGAACGCAAGTTATAATTGTGCTGTGAGTTCCTGATAAACCACCGTGGTTGGCTGTGTTTCTGTACGTTTGGATGGAGCGTTAGCTTCTTCTTCGTCTTTGCTGAGACCAAGGTTAGTTTCCAGATGTGTAGCACCGCAGTTCACGTCCAAATGCAATTAGACACATTAAATGACTCATCCATATACACATGAAAATACTTCAGTGAAAAGGTCCTCTGACAATCATCTGAAATGCCCTAGAGGCACCGTTTCCTATAGTTTTAAAATGCATTGGAGATGCAACAAATCTACCCAACTCAGTGGAGATTGAAGGGATCTGAATGATATGATTTCGACTGAACAATTTGTTTTCTGATATTGAATTAATTTATTATTATTCATTTATTAACTAACTCATCCCCCCCCCCCCAATTTTTTTTTTTTTAAAGATAGCTCTTTGTCAGTCCAAATGCCCAGATAATTATAAGCGGGGACACGATCAATGAGCACCCTCCAATTTACATATGCATAAATCATCAGCTACACTTTTACGCAATTTGTGGAATAGCATACACTTTGTTAAAACGCAAGCAGGTTTGCTAAATCGGAATTAATTCAAGAAATCTCTCATTCTTTCAAAGACAACATACATTCTACATGTTGGCCTAGACCAAACACTCCCTGCCTAACGGCCTCTCCCAATCTCCCTGGAGCCGGTTTGATGTACCAAAAAAATGAAACACAGAGGCAATTAGAGAACAATAAAATGGAGATGGATTTACAATGGCAAATCTCTCAGAGGAGGCAGGGAGGTTAGGGAGGGGAAATTAAAGAATTGAGGGAGTGACGGAGTGACCCCAATCACACCTAGCTAGCTGTACATGTTTGGTTCATGTCAACATTCTCGCTCTCTCTCTCTCTCTCTCTCTCGAAAAACAAAGAAAAACAAAGAAATACAAATAGCAGAAACCACACCATCGAACAGCGAAGAAGGGAGGGAAATGTCACTCCTCTAAGCCTTCTGATGCTAAGCGCGGCAACGCTGGCAGGGAAGTTTAAATGAAATAACTGATACTTGGGCAGTGAAGCTCCTCTGTTGTCTTTGGCATTTCCTATTTTCTATCTTGCTATCAGCCCAGCCGTTCTGTTGAGAGTGCTGACGCTTTGTGCACAATACCTATGCACTGTGCACAGCTCCCCACTCCTCGGTGCCCGATATGAGTGAGCATGTTTTTAATATCTCCCTCGTGAATTATTCATGAGATTAGGTACTCCGGCCCTCCGCTATTTATCGAGAACGCATTATTTTATAAAATCCCTCCACCTGCTACAACTCTGCTCCTGCTCCAAAATTGCTGTTTACTTCCCCATTCATTCATTCTTTCTTTCTGTCTTGTTCTCTTTCTCACTCTCTCCCTCAACCTATTTCACTCTCTCCTCTCCTCTCCTCTCCTCTCCTCTCCTCTCCTCTCCTCTCCTCTCCTCTCCTCTCCTCTCCCTTTCACTTTTCCTCCAATTTTCTCCTGCTTTCCTTCTCCTTCCATCTATTCTGCCGATGTCTGCACTAACCGATGGCGCAAACAAAGGACGGTGGCAACAGATGTCGGGGTAATCTATTTGCACACTGCTCCAGCGTAATTAGATAATCAAGGGTCAACGTGCTTTGCTATGCTGATTACTACCTCCAAAGGAATCTGTGTCAATTGTGGTGCAGCACACGTTCCAAGTGATTTTTGTGAGTTGATGGTTTCTGAAAGTCGTAGTTGGCTGCAGAACTGGGTTCAAATACTACAGATATACAGTCGGGTTAGGGTTAGGGATAGTCTGCTCTGGACTTGGTTACTGTGAAGAGACCTCTGGTGGCATGTCTTGTGGGGTATGCATTGGTGTCTGAACTGTGTGCTAGTAGTTTAAACAGACAGCTCGGTGCATTCAATGGTCCCATTGAAACTGGCAAGCTCAATCAAGCTAAAGTATTTGAGATGATTTCGAATAGTATTTGAACCCAGGTCAACAGTATGTCACTATTGGTATGAAGTGGATTGACATCGGCATTGTGTCCTGGTGTATTAGTGAAATGGTATTATCCCAATCATTCATGTGTAATATGTGTGAATAGCTGTAGATTAAAGTTTTTCTCGGCTAATACTTTAGCTGATATTGGGTCAGTGCTTGAAGTTTGGTGATCTAGCTCCATAGACAGCACAGCACATAGGCCAGTGCCTCATAGTAAGTACAATAGTAGTGGCTTTAGCTGAGGTCAGTGCTTGACTGTAGGAATTCTAGCTCTATAGACAGCACAGCACACATGTACAACAGTAGTGGTTTTAGCTGATCTCGGGTCAGTGCTTGAAGTTAGGTGTTCTAGCTCTGTAGACAGTACAGCACATAGGCCAGTGCCTCATAGTAAGTACACTGTTGGACGTAACCGACTTGGTATTGAACCCGGGTCGCCTGCACGACTTAATGCCCCATTGTCCCACTGAGCTAAAAAAAAAGACAGGCATTAGCATTGGGAACTTATACAAGTCTTAAGGTCTCAGGGAAGGTTAGTCATCATGCAAGAAACGTTTACTGATCCACCTCTGCTGGAACAAAGGTTTCCAGAGGGAGGTTACTTACTTCCTGGTTTGTTGGAGGAGGGCAAGGACTCCGGGCAGGGTGAAGGATAAGGATGGAGGTACTTAAGGGGCAGGAAACCCTCTACGTTTCACATAGACTGCTTTTGAGAGTTTATAACTTATTTGTTCACTTTTGTATTGACTTAAGATATACTCCAATAAGACCTTGTGGATCTGTGGCCATATATGAGACCCTTTAAATTTCAGAAGACCTTGTGAGGGTGTCCAACTGTCTCTGGTAACTTTTGTTTCTAGTAATGACTATGGCCAACTCCTATATGACCTTGTGAATGTGTGGCCATATACGAGACCCTTTAAGTTTCAGAAGAACTTGCGAGGGATTCCAATTTTCTCTGGATTTAAAAAAAAAAAATCAAATCAAATACGTTAGTGAATGTTCCATATTGACTGACCTTCATGTCTTAAAGTAATGATGGCCTGTCGTTGCTTATTTGAGCTGTTCTTTCCATAATATGGACTTGGTCTTTTACCAAATAGTGCTATCTTCTGTATACCACCCCTACCTTGTCACTACACGACTGATTGGCTCAAACGCATTAAGGAAAGACATTCCACAAATTAACTTTTAAGAAGGCACACCTGTTAATTGAAATGCATTCCAGGTGACTAGCTCATGAATCTGGTTGAGAGAATGCCAAGAGTGTGCAAAGATGTCATCAAGGCAAAGGGTGGCTAATCTCAAATCTAAAATATATTATGATTTGTTTAACACTTTTTTGGTTACTACATGATTTCATGTGTTATTTCATAGTTTTGATGTCTTCACTATTATTCTACAATGTAGAAAACAGTAAAAAATAAAGAAAAACCCTTGAATGAGTAGGTGTTCTAAAACGTTTGACCAGTAGTGGAAGTATTCAGACCCTTTGCTATGAGTCTCAATATTTTGCTCAGGTGCATCCTGTTTCCATTGATCATCCTTGAAATGTTTCTACAACTTGATTGGAGTCTACATGTGGTAAATTCAATTGATCTGACATTATTTGGAAAGGAACACACCTGTCTATATAAGGTCCCACAGTTGACAGTGTATGTCAGAGCAAAAACCAAGCCATGAGGTCGAAGGAAGTTTGGAACCACCAAGACTCTTCCTAGAGCTGGCCGCCCGGCCAAACTGAGCAATCGGGGGAGAAGGGCCTTGGTAAAAGAGGTGACCAAGAACCCGATGGCGACTCTGAAAGAGCTCCAGAGATCCTCTGTGGAGATGGGAGAACCTCCCAGAAGGACAACCATCTCTGCAGCTCTCTACCAATCAGGCCTTTATGGTAGAGTGGCAAGACCAAAGTCACTCCTCCGTAAAAGGCACATGACAGCCCGCTTGGAGTTTGCCAAAAGGCACCTAAAGGACTCAGACCATGAGAAACAAGATTCTCTGGACTGATGAAACAAAGATGTAACTCTTTGGCCTGAATGCCAAGCGTCACATCTGGAGGAAACCTGGCTCCATCCCTAGGGTGAAGCATGGTGGTGGCATCATGCTGTGGGGTTGTGTTTCAACTGCAGGGACCCAAGTCCCAAGACTAGTCCGGATTGAGGGAAAGATGAACGGAGCAAAGTACAGAGAGATCCTTGATGAAAACCTGCTCCAGAGCGCTCAGGACCTCAGACTGAGGTGAAGGTTCATCTTCCAACAGGACAACAACCCTAACCACACAGCCAAGACAATGCAGGAGTGGCTTCGGACCAATTCTCAGTACTGAGTAAAGAGTCTGAATACTTACGTAAATGTGATATTTCAGTTTGTTTTTGTATCCCTGCACATTGATCTGGTACTGGTAATCTCTGTATATAACTCCATTCTTCAGTATGTTATTCCTCTTGAGTTACAAGTTATAATTATCTTTTATTTTAACAAAATGTACTCTACATCATTGGGAAGTGCTCTTAAGTAAGCATTTCCACGTAAAGCCTACACCCGTGACACGTGACATAAAAAAAAAAAAATATTTATCTCACCCCTCCCACCAACACACAGCACACAGGATACACAAACACAAACATACATAATGGACCCTTGGGAAGGTGAGACCAGGACCCAATCTAATTTGAGCTGCCCCAGTCTGCCTGTATTTCCTCATGTTTTTACCGCTAGCCCTCTGTCACTGAACTTGTTGTGCGTGGGCTTCTCAAAACTAATCACCATCCTGGGCATTAACAATTGACAAGAGCTGACGCCTCGTCTATTTTTGGCTCCACCGAAGCTACCTGATTACACAACTAGGTCTCCCGGCATAGTTTCTGTCTTCTAAAAACAGCTCTCTCGTTTTTGCAGATGGCTGGAGAACGAGGAGGGGTATTAAAGGGAAATTTAAACCGTTTTCAACTTCATTTTCATCATCTCCAGCACCACTCCAACATCAACATAACGTGAAAATGTTGTGTTTCTAGGTTTTGTAGTAAAAGAAAGATAGAGGAAGATGAGTGTTTCCAATGACATCATCTGTGTGCATTTTGTGATTTTAAGCCAATTATGAGTAGGCATTGCCTGCTAATTGGTTGATGATGTCATTGACAACACTTTTTTTTACTACAAAACATAGAAATGCACCATTTTCACATGTGTTGATGTTGGTGTGTTGCTGGAGATGATGAATATGAAGTTTAAAAATAGAAATGTCCCTTTCTGTGCTAAAAGGCTTTGGAAGAGTTCCCTCTGTGCCATGGCGAGGCTTTACTCTGGGTCCAGGAATCCTTTCAAATTATCATGCCGACCAACAGGGGAACCGCTAAAGATTTATGTTTATGTTAGAACTCCTTGTGGATAATGTGAAGAGCTTGATTGTAATGTACTGCAGTGTATTTGAGGCGTAGCCCCGACCGAGAAACAAACCCAAGTCCAGTGATTGGTCAATCCAGCACCTTAGCTGTTACGCCAAAAGTATTACACCTCTTGATAATGTTGCTATAGGTGATGGATTAAGGTTGCTATAGTATGTGGTTTTGATCCCCAAACTTGCCCCCAAGATACAAGGAGTCCCCATGAAGGTTCCTGTCTTTGTTTCTTTTGGAACTTGTGACATGTTCTCTATCACGGCTCGGGCCCTATACTCTGCTAGACGTGCTACTTAGGTCTGGTGGGGTAGGACAGATCTAGGATACTCTTCGACCTCCCACAAACCTGTGCGAGTGTCGCCAAGTTAGTTGTGTTTTGGGGGATGGTTAATACGCGCTGACATCACATAAATGTCATTTCATCCAGCAGAGAATATGTCATGCAAGCAGCATGTAAACCAACAGGGCGTCAAACATTTTATTCTTAGCTCCAGCCTCTGGTGCTCTCGCTCTCTGACACAGACAGAGACACACACCGTAACTAACACACAAGCATGCACGCGCACACACACACGCACATTCTATCTATCTGTAAAACACATACAGTACACACAAACACATGCATGCACACACGAACACACACACACATGCTATCTTGCTATCTCTCCTCCCTTGTTCTCTCTGCCTGCATCTATTTAAATAACATGGAAAACATACAGTAGGTTATCTGCTTGATTGCCCTGATACGAATTCATGTGATGCCTCTCATGCATTGAACAAACATGTTCGGTCTGTCACCTCCACAGAAAGCACTGGGATGAGAAATGCATTGGAATCTGTCAGATAAACAAGTCCTACCATGTGTGGTTGTCAAATCACTATTTCTCATGGATCTCAGCAATGTGCATTGTATTTATATATTTGTGTTTCTCTCTCACTTTCCCTTTGTTGCTCGCTCTCTCTCTCTCTCTTGCTCTCTGTCTCTCCTAATAACACTACAAGACTGGCCCTGAATCTACAGGATCCATACAGTGCACTATACAGCTGAGCTACACGAGCAGTAGTCGCCCATCAATGGTAAATCGCCTGTCTCAAGGAGAAACTGCTACTCGTCTCGCCCGTAGATGGCACCATTTTGGGGTCAACGGCTCCCTTGCTTCCTGGGATTAGCGTGGGGACATGTGAACGCCTGTGAAAACAAACAGGCCTGCTTTGCTATTCCTCGTCTTGAATCCGTTGGTAATGCCACCAAAACAGAACGGCCAACTTAAGTCTTAGAGCTAGCTATCATAACATCGCAAGTATGGGAGAAAGCTTATTCAGATGGCAGGAGAGAATCGAGAATATCTAATTAAACCAACACCCCTGTTTTAACAGCCGAAATCTTAACTACAAGGATATTATTTTACTCCGAACATGCTCATATTACAGACAGAACATTTAAGTAGTGCTAACACTAACCAAAACATGACATGAGTAATGGCGGCGATTGAATGTTCCATTTTTGAGTGTATGTTGGTTTAGTCGAATTGACAAGTTTGTCTGTTTTGGTTTAAGCCTTAACTTCTCTAACCTCCCTATCGGCATCTGTCCTCTCACCCTTGTTTAGGGTAAACATGTTCCGGTATGGCAACCACACACACCACCACTTAAGTCAATGGAAGCGTTGGAATCAATGTGCAAATTGATCAATCAGAAAAACGCTATGTCTTGTTATGTGCATGTCATGACGCTAGCCCTCTAGCAGGGATGTGACCCCCCCTCTCTCTCTTTAACAACCAACTGACATTTCAGTCTGAGGTACTGACCTGTTCCACCCTCTACAACCACTGTGGTTATTATCTGACCCTGCTGGTCATCTATGAACATTTGAACATCTTGAAGAACTATCTGGCCTTTACTGGCCATGTACTCTTAAAATTTCCACCCGGCACAGCCAGAAGAGGACTGGAACTCCTCAGAGCCTGGTTCCTCTCTAGGTTTCTTCCTAGGTTCCAGCCTTTCTAGGGAGTTTTCCTTGCCACCGTGCTTTTAAATCTGCATTGCTTGCTGTTTGGGGTTTTAGGCTGGGTTTCTGTACAAACACTTTGTGACATCTGCTGATGTAAAAAGGGATTTATAAACAGGTCCTCCTATATGCTTAATTTGGAGTTATTTATGAAACTTTAGTTGTGATACAAATGTTAGGCTATATGTCTCTCAGGTATATCAACTCTCGTTACATGGAACACAAACGTGCATACATTTATTTTGTCCCCCTACACCAAACGCGATCACGACACGCAGGTTAAAATATCAAAACAAACTCTGAACCAATTACATTAATTTGGAGACAGATTGAAAAGCATTAAACATTTATGGCAATTTAGCTAGTTTGCTTGCACTTGCTAGCTAATTTGTCCTATTTAGCTAGCTTGCTGTTGCTAGCTAATTTTTCCTGGGATATAAACATTGAGTTGTTATTTTACCTGAAATGCACAAAGTCCTCTACTCCAACAATTAATCCACACATAAAACGGTCAACCGAATTGTTTCTAGTCATCTCTCCTCCTTTCAGGCTTTTTCAGCTTTGAACTTATATGGTGATTGGCATCTAAACTTTCATAGTATTACCACGACGACCGGCAAAACAGTTCGTCTTTCACTCACCCACGTGGGTATAACAAATGAGGAGATGGCATGCGGGTACCTGCTTCTATAAACCAATGAGGAGATGGGTTAGGCAGGGCTTGCAGCGCGATCTGCTTCAGAAATAGAAAGGACTTCAATTTAGCCCTTGGCAACGCAGACACTCGTTGACGAGCGCGAGCAGTGTGGGTGCAATAATTGAATAAAGTGCCTGCAACGCTCATGCACGTGACGAGAGCGGTGTAGTCAGGGTATTAGCCAATGCCCTTCACTTGATCGGGTCCTTTTCACAGGCATCGTGGGTCCTTCTCACAGGCTACAAGTGAAGACAGACACATCGGGGACGCAACTGTGTGCATCCTTATCGAATTCTGAGGCGCATGTTGAAGATGTCAGAAGAACTGTCCACATTTACTTTTCGTCAGCCAACAAGATGAGTAGGCCTAACGAACAGCAAAAGTACTAGCTTAGGTCAATCTACTATCCCCCATAGTACAAAAGTTGACCTATTTTGTGCGAGAAATTAGTATTCCAGAACATAGTCTGGGACAGTTGTGGGATGCGATAAATTCCAAATGAATACAACCACTAGCATAAAAAAAATGTTTTTACACAATGTGGCTGATGCAACAGATCAGAACATTTAGCTTAAAATGTTGATAAACTATTAAGCTATTTCTTTACATTATAAGCGCAGCATTGTGCACACAGCAGTAGGATATATGCGCGAATGTTCCAAAATGCAATTAAGAACCACATTTTCTTATAATGTGAAACACCAATGATGGTTTATGGAGGCTTCAAAAAGCCTTTAAAAGTTATAATATAAACTCACCGGCCAGTTTATTGTGTACACCACCCCATTCGTGAAATTGGATCGCTCCTGTAGACAGTGATCACGTGGCCATGGCTTGGTATATAAAGCAGGCAGACAGGCATCAAGGAATTAGTTACTGTTCAATCGAATGTTAGAATGGTCCAAATGAGTGACCCAAGCAACTTTGAGCGTGGTATGATCGTCGATGCCAGGCGCGCCGGATCCAGTATCTCAGAAACGGCCGCCCTCCCGGGCTTTTCACACAGCAGTGTCTAGGACTTGTTAATAAGAGAGGTCGAAGGAGAATGGCAGGAATCGTGCAGGCTAACAGGTGGGCCACAAACAGACAAATAACAGCACAGCACGACGGTGGAGTGCAGAACGGAATCTCGGGTATGGAGAACTCATCAATCCTAGTCACCAATGGGCTATTGCAGCAGGCGGCCACACCGGTTTCCACTCCTATCAGCTAAAAACAACAAGAAGCGGCTCCAGTGGGCACGTGATCACCAACACTGGACAATTGAGGAGTGGAAGATCATTGCCTGGAACAGTTCAGTTTACATGAGTGGCCTGCACAGTCCCCAGACTTCAATCCAATAGAGCAGATCTTTGGGATAAGATGGAACGGGCTGTTCGCAGCATGAATGTACCTTTGTCCAATCTGCAGCAACTGCGTGAAGCTATTGCGTTAGCATGGACTGACATCCCTGTGAAATGTTTTCACGACCCCTCGCAGAATGCCCTGAAGAATTCAGGCTGTTCTGGAGGCAAAGGGTGGTCCAACCCTGTACTAGATGGGTGTATCTAATAGACTGTATACTATTTTAAGTGTGATCAGCCTATAGGTATTTATAAGGTGTCATAAGCTCAAATAAATGCTTCTGGCATGTTTTTTATTTCACTTCAAGGTAAATATTGGAAAGCCGTTATCTTATACCGACATAAGTACTCTATAGGAACTCAAATGTTTGCAGTTGGTCAAACATTATCTTTTTTTCAGATACATTTACATAAACTTTCATAGAGCACTTCAGCTTCCTCTCCCGCTAGCCAGGAACCAGTATTGATGTAATCTTGTTCCCCAGACACATCCTCCTTCCTCGAGTGGCCTGGTCGCCCCCCAACCTTTACACATGGCCTTCGCTAAACCCAATAGAAAGATAAGAAAAAGTCCTGATCCAATAGAAAAAGCCCTCACCCATAGCCATTTGCTTTCTCTCTCATCAATCACCTCTCTCCGAACTCCCCCCCCCCGAACCTCTGAAAACAGCCTCAAGCACACCGAATCTTAATGATAAGGAGGAGTGTTTCTGTCTGTAAGAAAGCCCTTATGTGGGGAAAACTCATTCTGGTTGGCTGGGTCTGGCTGCCTAGTGGGTGGGCCTATGCCCTCCAAGGTCCACCCATGGCTGCACTCCTGCCCAGTCATGTGAAATCCATAGATTAGGACATAATTAATTTCTTTCAATTGACTGATTTCCTTATATGAACTGTAACTCAGTAAAATCTTAGAAATTGTTGCATGTTGCGTTTATATTTTTGTTCAGGATAAATGCAAATGGAGGGCAAGATAGATGTATGCATGTCAGAACTAATTTCACTCCTACTAGGAGTAGTACTGTTGACCGAGTAGCACAGTTGACCAATCACAGAGGAAGGAGCCAGAAAAAAAACTGCTGAAGACCAAAACAAATACAAACTTAAAAAAATGTTGCGGGGACTGTTTCGAAGGATACGGTAGACTTTAGTCTTACTGCTTCAGTATTCAAGGCCATGCAAACCTGGCTAAGTTCATTCTAGGACATCAACATCAAGGAAGGCAGATTATGGATATTCTAAGGGCCTGAATACTAAATTACTTGAGAAGCTATTGCACACACACACGTGCACGTGCACACACACAAACACACACACACTCCATCTTCAGAACTTTAAATGATATTTTGGATAACGAGCTGGAAATCTCTCTCTTTCTCTCTCTCTCCCTCTCTATCTCTGGCCTACAGTCTCAATCGCTCTCACTCTGTTTCTCTCTCTGGTTCAGTCTCCTTTTGTAACTTTCTCTCTCTTCCTCTCTCCCTTCTCCGTCTGACCCAGGGTTGGCCCCTAAGCCTGGTGTCCCAAAACTATAGTTCTCCCAAGGCTTAACTATGGTTATTAATGCTATATAGCAGCTGGGTGTGTTAGTAGTCCACAAACACAACTAACAGATAATACATTATATATACACATAAGTCACCTTTTCAGTGACATTATGTTGACCCTCACATACACAAACAGAAAGAAGACTATGATGCACTATTCATCAGGTGTCAGATAATGCGGGACGGTCTTTCTTCACACTGTGGAATATGGACCATTATAACAGGAAGAGGCTGGGTTCCATTTTGACCCGACCTTTATGAAATATGTTGAAATAGTAATAATGATGGCATGCACTTCAAAGGAATGGAAGCCAAGCAGTTTATTGCGTTCCCACCAGTGTTCCAAGCCACAGCAAAGCATTGATACAGGAGATTATGCACGGTGTTGACATTATCTTCTTTTCGCAAAGTTATATACATATTTTTTCATCTCGTTCACTTTCACTCTCTCTCTCTCTCTCTCTCGTTTTCCCTAGCAATACCTGAGCAAAAATTGGTACTGAATACATTAACTGTAAACATATTCATAATTATGTTTTCAATTTGCTTTCGTCGTGATATACCTTTGAATCTAGTCTATTTTAACTCGTGGCGGGGAGAAGGTTGGTGCAGCATAAGGGAGTTGTGGAAAATTGGATTTTGGGCCTGGTGTATCGTGGAGCAGAGTTGGGGACTTGGAGTCAGTGACTCAGAAAGAACATCGATTCACATGCTGGGGGCTGTTCTAGTGGTAGTGCTGCCACCCTAGGATCACATGACTCAGACTAGCACTCATTGAGAGGCACCAAAGTCCACCAGGACATCCGGGGGCTATCTTTATTTCAACGCCTGATCACTAAAGAGAGATTGAGATGACAAAAAAACTCAACAAATTACACACAACCTCACCAAAATGTTTTTTTTTGTTGCTCTTTTAGAAATGGGTGAAAATGTTACAAACGCCCTGTGCCGGAGGCTTGTCTTGCTGTTCCTTCAACAGAAAAAAGAGCTGTTCCACTTTAAGGGCTGGATAGAAAGAGTATAGTTTCTTCCCTTACCTCCCAGGCCTCAAATATAATTGTTTTATTGTAAATGCCATATCCCTAATCGTTTGCATTTGATTTGATTCATTTTGAAAAGCACTAAGTGACAGTTTTTATTTTACCTTTATTTTAACTCAGCAAGTCAGTTAAGAACAAATTCTTATTTTCAATGACGGCCTAGGAACAGTGGCCATTCAGGGGCAGAACGACAGATTTGTAACTTGTCAGCTCAGGGATTTGAACTTGCAACCTTCCAGTTACTAGTCCAACGCTCTAACCACTCGGCTACTCTGCCGCCGCTGTAACATGTGGCTAAGCACGTACAAGGTTGCTGGTTCAAAAATTAACCCCAACCCAATTCTTACCCAAACATTTATTGCATAATCTGACTTGCATAAATTTACCCTAACATTTCTTGCCTTAAATCACATTTGCTTCTGCCCTCGGGACATTGAAAACAGAAAACTCCAAAACTGCTTTTACACGACACCAATAAATGAGATTATCTATCTATAGTAGAATTTGTAGTTGTCTATGTTGGTGTATCCACACATAAAATTGGATGGTCTGCAGATTAACTGACTTGCATAGTTCAATTTTTCATTTTTTATTTCTTTTTTTACAGTTGTTCAGTAACTTCTTTACATACCGCAGAGGACTGAATTATTACTAGCTCATTATCTATAGGGCACTAAAAGCATAGACAGGTGGAAAACTAGTTCCCTCTGGTTAGGCTTTAAATATCCTGTCACTCCTCTGTCTCCTCTGTAGGCTGTGAAAACTGGTTAGAGCCTGTTGTCACGTTGGTATAAATGTGTCGGGAGACGGGCGCAGGAATGCGTAATAGGGGTTTTTATTTCCCAAATGACAGCGTGCCGTGTAAAGGCACAGGGGCGAAGACCAAACAAACACATATACAAAACATAGGGTAGAAACCCAAACAAAAGAGCAAGAAGTACCTTGAATAAATACACAATCGCACAATGATTATTACGGGGGATGAGACCCGTAATCATCTGCACAATATACGTGGCACGAAAGCCAAAACAACATGGCACAGCACACGAACCAACTGACATAGTAACAATAATCGACAGCCCGATGGTGAACCAGAGGGCACACTTATACAATTACTAATCATTGAGGAAATGGGGACCAGGTGTGTACAATGACACAGTTCCGGAGGGATCCGTGACAGTAATCCCCTGACGCCCTGCACCAGCAGCGCAACGACACCGGCCCAGAGGACGATCACAGGAACGCAGTGCGGGTCGATCAGGACCCGATGCAGCTGCCGAAGTTGCGTTGTCGTCGGACGGGCCAGTTCCAACTGCCGAAGTTGCGGCGCCGTCTGATGGGCCAGTTGCAGGGGCATCAGAAGGACAGGTTGTGGTGGCGTCAGACGAGCCAGTTGCAGCTGCTGAAGTTGCGGCGGGGCCAGACGGACCAATCGCAGCGACGTCTGACGGGCCATTCCTACTGTCTCCTTTAATGGTCGATTATTCTGTCACGTTGGTATAATGGGATCGGAATACAGGTGCAGGAATGCGTAATAGGGTGTTTTATTACTCCCAAAACTACAGCGTGCCATGTAAAGGCACAGGGACGAAGACCAAACAAACACGTATACAAAACACAGGGTTCAAACCCAAACAAAATAGCGAGGAGTACCTCGAATAAATACACCGGGGCGAGACCCGTACACACACGCACACAATGATGCCACACGGGTCGAGACCCGTAATCATCTGCGCAATACAAGCGGCACAAAAGCCAAAACAACACAGCACAGGTACTCACACGACCAATGGACATGGGAACAATAGTCGACAGGACATTGGTGAACAAAGGGGACACTTATACAATTACTAATCAATGGGAATAGGGGCCAGGTGTGTGTAATGAAAGTTCCGGAGGGATCTGTGAAACCTGTTCTCATTTGTAATGTTTTTGTAAGGAAGTAGAGCCAATTACCCGTTATCTGCTGTATTTTCATAGCTAGCCTCCGCTAGAAGGGGGTTTAGCTCTTTGTGTAGATAAAGTATATAAAGACTGTGTCTTTTGTAAATGACCAAGATCCTCTCCGGGTTCACCCTGAGAGAGTGATTTTCCTTGCATCTGCTTGAATAAACCTCTCATTGCTGATAAATGAGTTCTGCCTGATTCCATGAACGAGTTTCTCAGCACAACTGTAGGTAGATAATTAAATGATAGGTAGGTTATAATGGTAGGTGTGATATAAAACCATTGCCACCTAGCAACACCACTGAAGGTAAAACAATGAAATTGTATTGTGTATGTAAGATACCGTAGTTGTGATATACTGTAATACAATGTGTGATAAAATAACATAGCTGTGGACCAATACTACTGTAGTTACATAATGGCATGATCCTGTGAGTTGTGAAAGAATGCTCGGTGTGATACAAGACCATTACCAATGCTACAGTAGGTAGTAAATCAAAAATAATTTGGTCACGACTCCAATTTGCCCAAGGGTCAAAGGTGCATCTGCTATGGTAGCCCTGCCTGATGAGTGGACAAAAAAGCAACGTTCTATGTGTGTGTGTGTGTGTGTGTGTGTGTGTGTGTGTGTGTGTGTGTGTGTGTGTGTGTGTGTGCTTGCGTGTGTATGTGCGTGCAAGGTTAGTATGCCACACAAACACTGCATACCTCAAAAACGCTGTGATCGAGGTTGTACAGGTAAGATACAACACACATCATACCACGATTGATACAATTGTCAGTCTTCTCACATGCCTTCCGACTATGACATATTTTATCCATAAGCCTTATCATGGTTCTTGTCAATTTTACACATTTTGCAAGGATTGGGTGTGACAGACAAACGATATTACATACTTCCATACTTACACATACATACATATACTACACTAATATATTTGGGACAAGAGGAATGTGAGCTTTGAAAAATGCAGATGAGCCCCGAATCTCAAGCCAAGAGGACATTTGTGTTCCTAGCCTTGGTACCAAGTTAAACACAGATTTGCCTGGCTACACCACTATTAGGATTCAGCAACCAAGTAGCTCAGTGCATATTGATTACTTGAGGGAATTACTCTCTACATAACTGAATAGCAAAGCAACATAATCAGGTATTTCTTCGGGGAAGGGTATGCTTCAGCTGATAGACTTCTTGTTCCCAACATGGCAAACAACTAGACACTTGAAGACTCATATTGGCAGTTAAAACATTGACAGGGGAAGGGGGTAAACATTAAAATGAGAGAAGCACAGAACAACGCATTGGGGAGTTTGCCATCTGAAGAGACGTGCAGAGAGAGACAGAGGACGCTGGAGATGAGAGTGAATGGGCGTAGAGAACTTGAATTAATATCTGTATCTCGCGAGGAGAAATGGGTAAACGCTATTAGACTGGAGCGAAATAGCTCTCTCTTTCTCTCGTTCTCTCTCTCTCTCTCTCTGACGTGAGTAAGACGTTTAAGCATGTAAACCCTTGCAAGAATGCCGGCCCACACGGCATCCCAAGCACAATCATCAGAGCAGGTGTAGACGAGTTGGCTGGAGTGTTTATGGAGATATTCAATCTCTCCTTATCCCAGTCTGTTGTCCCCACGTGGTTTAACCCTTGTGTGGTGTTCAGGTCTGTGGGACCCATTTTCAATGTTTACTTTGGGAAAAATGATACAATTAATCATTTTTTCAATCTGAGACTCATTGGCCGTGATTCATTTTCTGTGAAGAACATGTAAAATACCACATTTTCATTGAGTGCACACTGTGCTCCCCCTACACATTTATACTACATGTGTGGTGTTCGGGTAATACGTGTGGAAAAGTGTGTGTGTTGGTGAAAACAAGTAAAAAATGAAACAAAAAGGTCCACTCTTGTCTTCCTCCTCCCTGGGCCTGCTGTTTCAACATAGCCTTAAGAACCTGTCTGTCTCCCTGCCTGTCTGCCGGTCTCCCGTTTTTCTGAAAGTCTTTACCCTTTGAATGTAGTGTGTGAAACTACACAATGTCTTACATTGTTATTAAAATACATCCTTTTCGTCCATTATTTTGATACATTGTAAACATAAATCTGTCAGGAGCCAGGTGCAAATTGGGGTAGGAACACAACAAATAAATAGCTTTGCATAAGTGGCTCCTTACTACAATCAATCAGTATGGCAAAAATAATCTTAAAGGACATCGCTCAGAGGGCCTTAGAAATATTTTTTTGCAGAGAGAGAAGCTAGTGTGGAAGGAGCGACTTCCACTTTGGAAGATGAAAAGCGTTTTGAATATTGATGTTACCCTTTCTGGTTATAACCTTTTTCGGCAAGACGGATCTTCCAAAGGTAGGGGAGTGGCAATCTTTACCAAGGATCACCTTCAGTGCTCGGTTGTCTCCACCAAGTCTGTCCTCAAACAATTTGATTTGCTGGTTTTAAGTATTAAACTTTCAAATAGCTCTTTGTTGACTGTTGCTGGGTGCTATCGTCCTCTATCATCACCTGCTTGTACCCTACCTGCCCTAAGCTCTCTCCCTGGCCCCTTATACCAAGTTTGAATTTATCCTGCTAGGTAACCTAAACTGGGACTTGCTTAAACCACCTGACCAAGTCCTAAAGCAATGGGACTCCGTAAATCTTTCTCAGATTATTACCAATCCCACAAAGTATGACTCCAAACACCCAGAAAAGGCAACTCTTTTTGATGTTGATGTCACAAATAATCCTGATAGGTATCAGTCTGGGGTTTTCTGTAATGACCTTAGTGATCACTGTTTTACAGCCTGTGTTCATAATGGCTGCTCAGTGAAATGACCTGTCCTATTTGGTCATAAACGCTTGCTAAAAAACTTTAATGAGCAAGCCTTCCTTCATGAACTGGCCTCTAAATTGGTTTAGAATCAGTTTGATCCCCTCTGTCGAAGACGCTTGGACCTTCTTTTTTGATATATCAGTGGTATTGTTAAAAAAACACGCCTCAAAAAATAAAATGAGATTTAAAAACTGGTTCAGCCCCTGGTTCTACCTTTATCTTGCAGAGTTACTCCACCTCAAGAATTGCATTTGGCTAAATGTTCAGCACACGCATACTCATGCTGACTGGCTCTACAGGCAAATGAGAAATAAGTGCATTCAGGCTATCCGGAAGACCAAAGTTAGTTACTTTAAGGAGCAGTTCTATCTCTATGGGTCTAACCCCAAGAAGTTCTGGAAAATGGTTAAAGACATGGATAATAAACCTTCCTCAGAGCTGCCTATGTCCCTTAAAGTTGAGGATGTGGTTGTTACTGACAAGAAGCACATGGCTGAGCTCTTTAATCACCACTTCATTAAGTCAGGTTCCTATTTGACTCAGCCATGCCTCCTAGCCCATACAATATTTCCTCATCTCCCACCCCTTCTAATGCGACTATCCCCGATGCTTCTCCCTTTTTTTCCCCTGCCCCGCTACAAAGTTTCTCCCTGCATGCAGTCACTGAGTCCGAAGTGCTAAAGGAGCTTCTCAAGCTTGACCCCCCCAAAAAACATCTGGGTCAGATGGTTTAGACCCTTTCTTCTTTAAGGTTGCTGCCCCTATCATCGTCAAGCCTATCTCCAACCTTTTTAACCTGTCTCTCGTTTCCGGGGAGGTTCCCATTGCTGGGAAGGCACCCACGGTTCATCCTTTATTTAAAGGGAGAGATCAAGCTGGTCCTAACTGTTATAGGCCAATTTCTATTTTGCCCTGTTTATCTATCAAAAGTGTTCGAAAAAACTAATCAACTGACTGGCTTTCTTGATGTCTATGTACTGCCTGAAGGGGCAGCGGCACCTAAATGACATAAGCTGCTCATCAACAGTAACGTTGGGCCCAGGGTTGTAAAATAGGGCAGGTGTTCCACCCACTTGTCCAACACTGACCTGATTGCAGCTAGCTGGTCTCTCTGCTGCCTAGCTGGTCCGGTGTTTTGGTTATCGAAGCTGATAATCCCGGAAATAATGTGGAAGGTTTCGAGAGACATTGTTGCATGGAAAAGTTATCTGACAGTTTCTGCATCCCACAGGGATTCTGTGGATTCCCCATTGGATCTGAAAACACCAGCAAGGATAAGAACCACAAAGTATGCATGTAAATGAGTTTGGTCCATCTCCTTCCATCTCTCTCCAAAAACATGCCTTCACTCCAAATTAGTGCAGCCCAGAATGATTTCCTGGATGGTGTCTGGGATGAACTGTTCAAAAGAAGGCTTTATGTCCTGCACATGAGTACCGGACGTAAGTGTGAGTGATGTTGTATGCGTGTATGTCTGAGTGTGAGCGAGTGAAATGTTAGTAAAATTCCTAAACGAACTGTTTTCGTCATTCTGGATTGCAGCCGGTAGCAACAAGAAGTGACGTGTGTGGACCCAAGAATGACAGAAGACACAATACAGTACACATGCATCAAGTGCAAGAAATACATTTGCAACACACACACAAAGTAGAACTCTGTCCCTCATGTGGTGTGTAGTCCGTCCTTAATTTATGTTCAATGGGGCTCATTTATCATTTCCATAAATACAGTATGGAAAATGTGTTCCAATTTGTTCAGTTCAAATCAATACACATCAATAGTGATAACCTTGTTTCATTTATATTTGTTCAAGATAAACATTATTTATTCCACCCATGTCTTGATTATAAATGATTTTTGTTGACATATTTTATCAAAAAAACAAATAGTGCATTTATTGATAAATGTGATCAATATTATCCATGTATACTGTCCATATTGCATGTAATTGATATACAGTTGAAGTCGGAAGTTTACATACACCTTAGCCAAATACATTTAAACTCAGTTTTTCACAATTCCTGACATTTAATACTAGTAAAAATTCCCTGTCTTAGGTTAGTTAGGGTCACCACTTTATTTTAAGAATGTGAAATGTCAGAATAATAGTAGAGAGAATGATTTATTACAGTTTCTATTTATTTTCTTCTTTCATCACATAGTCATCTGTCCCTGATTGAGAACCATACCCAGCCAAAACAAAGAAATACAAAACATAGAAAAAGAACATAGATTGCCCACCCCAAATCACACACTGACCAAACCAAAATAGAGACAAGGCGTGTCAGAGCGTGACAGTATCCCCCCCCCAAAAGTGCGGACTCTGGCCGCAAAACCTGAACCTATAGGGGAGGTTCTGGGTGGGCATTTCTCCGCGGTGGCGGCTCTGGTGTGGGACGTAGACCCCGAACCACATCTGGCTTGGCCCACTTAGGTGGCGCCTCTAGAGCGGGGACCCTCGCTGCCGACCCCATTCTGGGGACCCTCGTAGCGGGCCACGGACTGGGGACCCTCGTAGCGGGCCCCGGACTGGGCACCCTCGTTGCGGGCCCCGGACTGGGCACCCTTGTTGGGGGATTCGGACTGGAGGGCGTCGCTGGATGCTCCGGACTGGAGGGCGCCTCTGGAGGCTCCGGACTGGAGGGCGTCGCTGTAGGGAGGAGACACAGAGACAGCCTGGTGCGTGGGGCTGCCACAGGGCCCACCAGGCTGGGGAGACCTACAGGAGGCCTAGTGCGTAGAGGAGGCACAGGATGAACCGGGCTGTGGGGGAGCACTGGAGCTCTGGTGCGCAGCCTTGGCACCACTCCACTCCACAAAATAAAGGGAACACTTAAACAACACAATGTAACTCCAAGTCAATCACACTTCTGTGAAATCAAACTGTCCACTTAGGAAGCAACACTGATTGACAATAAATTTCACATGCTGTTGTGCAAATGGAATAGACAACAAGTGGAAATTAAGGGCAATTAGCAAGACACCCCCAATAAAGGAGTGGTTCTGCAGGTGGGGACCACAGACCACTTCTCAGTTCCTATGCTTCCTGGCTGATGTTTTGGTCACTTTTGAATGCTGGCGGTGCTTTCACTCTAGTGGTAGCATGAGACGGAGTCTACAACCCACACAAGTGGTTCAGGTAGTACAGCTCATCCAGGATGGTACATCAATGTGAGCTGTGTCAAGAAGGTTTGCTGTGTCTGTCAGCGAAGTGCCCAGAGCATGGAGGCGCTACCAGGAAACAGGCCAGTGCATCAGGAGACGTGGAGGAGGCCGTAGGAGGGCAACAACCCAGCAGCAGGACCGCTACCTCTGCCTTTGTGCAAGGAGGAGCAGGAGGACCACTGCCAGAGCCCTGCAAAATGACCTCCAGCAGGCCACAAATGTGCATGTGTCAGCTAAAACGGTCAGAAACAGACTCCATGAGGGTGGTATGAGGGCCCGACGTCCACAGGTGGGGGCTGTGCTTACAGCCCAACACCGTGCAGGACGTTTGGCATTTGCCAGAGAACACAAAGATTGGCAAATTCACCACTGGCGCCCTGTGCTCTTCACAGATGAAAGCAGGTTCACACTGAGCACATGTGACAGATGTGTGGAGACACCGGGGAGAGCGTTCGGCTGCCTGCAACATCCTCCAGCATGACCGGTTTGGCAGTGGGTCAGTCATGGTGTGGGGTGGCATTTCTTTGTGGGGCCGCACAGCCCTCCATGTGCTCACCAGAGGTAGCCTGACTGCCATTAGGTACCGAGATGAGATCCTCAGACCCCTTGTGAGACCATATGCTGGTGCGGTTGGCCCTGGGTTCCTCCTAATGCAAGACAATGTGGCTGGAGTGTGTCAGCAGTTCCTGCAAGAGGAAGGCATTGATGCTATGGACTGGCACGCCCGTTCCCCAGACCTGAATCCAATTGAGCACATCTGGGACATCATGTCTCGCTCCATCCACCAACGCCACGTTGCACCACAGATTGTCCAGGAGTTGGCGGATGCTTTAGTCCAGGTCTGGGAGGAGATCCCTCAGGAGACCATCCGCCACCTCATCAGGAGCATGCCCAGGCGTTGTAGGGAGGTCATACAGGCACGTGGAGGCCACACACACTACTGAGCCTCATTTTGACTTGTTTTAAGGACATTACATCAAAGTTGGATCAGCCTGTGGTGTGGTTTTCCACTTTAATTTGAAATTTGATTTCCATTGATCATTTTTGTGTGATTTTGTTGTCAGAACATTCAACTATGTAAAGAAAAAAGTAGTTAATAAGAATATTTCATTCATTCAGATCTAGGATGTGTTATTTTAGTGTTCCCTTTATTCTTTTGAGCAGTGCATATGTGTAAACGTCCGTGCTTTAACGTAACAACTCCATTATAAGTCAATTCTTGCAGCGGTACATAAATGCCACATGGACCATGTTGAAGGCAAATGTTCACATCTAATTTGTGTGTCCTTTGTGGTGGGAGCTCCTTTGACAACCAGTGGTGGTGTAGTGGGATGTTCTCTTCAGAGGACGGGTGAAACATTTTAACTCGATGTGTCTGTACAGTACGTCAATGAACAATTTGTGGTAAGGATTCTTCGCATTGTTTGTCTGTCATTTTGAAGCTAATTTCCCCTTCCTCACAACACAGGAAGAGGGAATGCAAACAAGTGTGTGCGTGTGAGAGAAAGAGAGAGATTGTGTGTGAGTGTGTGTGTTGTTCAAATATCAAAGCTCCTACTCGTCAGCTTTCCCGTGTCGCCTCTCTTCTGAGTTGTTCGACAACATTTGTAAAACAGTTAGCCATAACAATCCGTTTTTTACGCCATTATGCTAATGGCGCCTGACACATTTAGTTCACGCAGCGACGGTCCGGAGTGTCTGATTCCACCTCAACCATTAACGGTCTTGAAGTTGTTTTTGAGCAATGCCGCAGACACACTCGTCTCATAAAGGTCTGTGGGCTACAATAGTCCGAATAACATCACAGTAACATTACAGTAACATTATAGGCCTGCACATGCCCCTACATGTGTTTTTCAATCACCTCTCTATCGCTGTGTTCTTGGGTATCCGGTTCCTCCACGGTACGTTCAATCTTAGATGGTTATTTCAACAACAACAAAAAATAGGTGTATAATTTCTGTTTCAGGCTGTACGTGTTTGTGTGTGTGTACGTGTCCAGTTGTATGTGTGTTTCTATGTTTTGTATGGGTACGTGTACATGATAGTGTGTATGTGTTTGTGATGTATTGTTGCCTCTTCTTGCCATTTGTGCTGTTGTGTGTGCCCAATAATGTTTGTACCATGTTTTGTGCTGCTACCATGTTGTGCTGCTGCCATGTGGTGTTGCTACCATGCTGTGTTGTCATGTCTTGCTGCCTTGCTATGTTGTTGTCTTAGGTCTCTCTTCATGTAGTGTTGTGCTGTCTCTCGTGTCATGATGTATGTTTTGTCCGATATTCATATTTAATTGTGAAACCCAGCCCCCCGTCACCGCAGGAGGCCTTTTGCCTTTTGGTAGGCCGTCATTGTAAATAACAGTTTGTTCTTAACTGACTTGCCTAGTTAAATAAAGGTTACAAAATACGTATTCTGTGTATGTCTATGTATTTGTGAATATGTGCCATAAGGGTGCATGCATTTGTATGGTCTTTCTGTGTGCAAATGTACGTATGTACTGTATTTGAATGTACATGCCAGTGTGTATGTGCTTGTATGTTTTGTTTGTGTGCATTTGTGGATGTTTATGATTTCAGTGTGTCTTGCCTTCGATTGTCTCCCAGATGTAATTCGTTGGCAGTCGGGTCACGCTGCCATTCCCAACCTGTCACAAGAGAGATCACATAGGGAATCTTAATTTGTAGTAACCTCAGCACTATTGATAGACAATGGCTCCCGGTCATGTTCGCATTCGCTGTCATCTTATTTCCAGTGTCCTCCCATGTGACAGCCAGACCGTCTTATCTCTTGCCTCTTATCTTGTGCCGTGCTATATACTATCAGTGGGATGGGTGGCTTGGATATTCATCAAGGGAGGTTTAAGAGAGTGGCCCACCTACCATTGTCTCCCCACTGACAACATAAAAACAAATGCTAGCCCGCAGGCTCTCCAAAATGGAATCGTCCCTCGTATCATTATGGAGGTCATGTTACCTCTACTGCATCCTCTCTTGGCTTTGACAAATGTTCATACATCGCATCGCCATGTCTGCAGCCAACTCATATTTGAGAATCCGATAAAGTTGGAAGTCTTATGCAACCTTGAGGATGTCTTCCGTATTTACAGCCGGTGCCTCCGGGGGTTTTGGGCATACCTGGCTTTGGGTTGAGGGACAACAGACACAGCAGCGGTTTAGTCTGGTCTGAGAGCTATGAGGTCAAGTTTCTCCTAGATATGCCACTTTTTTTTTTTTTTTTTTACATATCTAAGATCAGCTTTCCTTCCCCCAGTCGTAACCTTAACATTAGTGGGGAAAAATGCTAAACTGAGCGCAGATCAGCGACTATGGCCAACTTCACCCTACGTCGGGTAAAATATAGACAGCCCATGACCTTGCCCTTTTTCTATATCGATCCAACTGGGAGATTCAAACATTGGTAAGCGGTTCAACGGATTGTTATGGACCAGCAGGCATAGAACTGTAGCTGGGTAATACTCCAGTCCAGAGCTTGACTCATTTCACATGGTGGATCATCTGAGGTTTTTGTGTTGTAAAAAAATCTTAGATGATGCAAGATAGGGTCTAAGGTACAACCTATGCAAATATGAAGAAAATACATCAGAGTATAAGCGTATTTAGATAACAGACTTTTTTTTTTTTTGCTGAAATTATTTGACAACCCTGTTTGCAAGCTTTTAAATGAAATCAATCTCAATTGTTCATCTTTCCCAGTGATGACGATTTTCGATGTCTCATGGTACGGTGGGGTATGCAAAAGGGGTCAACTTTGAACACCTTTACTCCTTGAACGTTTTTGCATTCAGGTTCAAAAAGCCACTTTCTGAACGCTTCTACAATGGGCAAGGTATGGGTTTTGTTCAAACAAAAGGGGCGATGTCAAAAAAAGGGATTGAATTCAAATGAATTTACCGTCAACAGTAGGTTAAAACCTTATTTGAAGTTCTGCTTATAAACAAGTAAATTGTTAAGATTAACTAAGATAATATGAGTCATATGGATCAATAAATATCTTACTATGGGGAACGTATACAGTAGTCACGGACAACCCATGACGAAATGTCCTTATTGAACATTTATTTACTTCTTACGTTGATTAACAAAATATGTAATGATGCTATTTACGTGCGCCTTTGAAGCTGAGCATGAAATAGTGATTCTGAGATGGCTGAAATGTGTGATTTTCTGCTTCGGTCACATTGTCCAGACAGCCTCTCCTTGAACCACGTTTCTCTCGCCGCCTGCCGCTGACACCTCTATTCAGACGGCTTCTCGTGCCTCTCTGCCAGCCCGAACAGTGGCAAACACTGCTAGAGGTCACCGCAAACGTGCACTATAACCGGGCGACACATAAAAGATTGAAAAGCAAGAGGTGAGTTTACATAATTAAACCTTACTTAGCCCTCTTTGTCTGGGGTGCTGGCTCCCCACGGGCCTCCCATCACCACCTGTGACTGGCCCACAAGTCCATAATTGATGTGGTCTGGAAGATAATGTCCTGCTGAGACTATGGGGGTTTTTCTAACATGTTAATCTTAGAAGCTTCACAAACATTACCTGTTATTCACCGGCTGGAGTTGCTGCACTTGAAAAGCCCAAAGCCAATGGCTTTTGCTCAATTCGGGCCTCTGTTCGGTCAGCGTCCGCCTTCGAACTTGATCATTAATCATCGTTAATGAATGAAAAAAAAAAGTGTTTGGTTGGAAGAGAGTGGACTGCACACTGGTTAACGAAGTTGTCAATTACCAATACTAACTGGCTGCAATTAATGATGACCTTGAACTGGTCTCGTTAAATGACACTATAGACTCTTTGATTAGACATTACACAATGATTAAAAGTCCTTAAAGGTAGTCTGTGAGAGTGTGAGAGTGTGAATTTGAATTGACATTGTGCCCTAGCTGCGCCGGTCATTGTCCAAGACCTCAAAATAAAAATAAATTGCTAAACAATTTGCCTGGTAAGGGCTCCTCTGAATGCATCTCCCTCATCCAGGCAACTCAAATCCAATCAATCAAATCACATTTTACATGTCACATGCGTCGTAAACAACAGGTATGGACCCTCAGTGAAATGTTTACTTATGGGCCCTTTTCCAACAATGCAGAGAGAATAAAAAGTAGAGAAATAATAGAAAAGTAAAGTATGATCAGTCCTCTGATCTCCTCCCTATAGGCTGTCTCCAGTGGTGTAAAGTACTTAAGTAATAATACTTTAAAGTACTACTTAAGTCGTTCTTTTGGGATATTTATATTTTTTGACAACTTGTACTTTTACTCCACTACATTCCTAAAGAAAATAATGTACTTTCTGCTCAATATATTTTCCCTGACACCCAAAAGTTACATTTTAAATACTTTGCAGGACAGGAAAATTGTCCAATTCACACACTTAAAGAGAAAATCCCTGGTCATCCCTACTGCATCTGATCTGGCGAACTCACTAAACACAAATGCTTTGTTTGTAAACTATGTTTGAATGTTGGAGTGTGCCCCTAGCTATCCGTAAATTAGAAAAACAAGAACATTGTTCCATCTGGTTTGTTTAATATAAGGAATTTGAAATGATTTATGTTTCCATGTGCTTAGCTCTATTCTGTTTAATTTTTTTGTGTGATATCCAATTGGTAGTTACAGTCTTGTCCCATTACTTTAACTCCTGTATAGACTCAGGAGAGGCGAAGGTCGAGAGCCATGCGTCCTCCAAAACACGATCCCTGCCAAGCTGCAATGCCATGCATTGTTGTATGATGGTATTAAACATTTTGTATATGCACAGTATAGTGATGTAATAATGTTATATGTTGTACTGTTTTATCTTTTGTTTTATGTGTGATATAAGTGGCTTAATGTGTTTGGACCCCAGAAAGAGTAGCTGCTGTCTTGACAGCAGCTAATGAGGACCCCTAATCAATGCAAATACAAATACCGTAGCAAAATGTTAGCTTAGATGGGATAGCAGTGATTTGCAATTAGGGTTAGGATTAGTTATGGTTAATTAGGGCCCAAGTGCATCAGTTGGTCTCTTAGCTGCGACAAGAAGTTGTGTTTGTGACTTGACTGAATTGAAATGGAATTAACACCAACCCTGCTTCTATAGCAACACGCAATAACTATTAATTCCTTCTTTGTTGCTATTCTTTTCATATTAGCTGTGAGGTCAACCGATTATGATTTTTCAACGCCGATACCGATTATTGGAGGACCAATAAAAGCCGATACCGATTTATCGGCAGTTCCAATCAATCGGTGGACCTCTATTCCTTATGTAAGCATTTTGTCACTCACACACACACGGCAGGTTGGCTGGGCGTCTCAGAGTTTATTGGGCTTCAAAACAAGGGAAACACTCAAAAGTATTCAAAACCACCTTGCAAAAGTCAGATAAGCAGACCCCATTAAAATGACCGGTGGCCCAGAATGCATTACTCAGGGCATCGAGGAGTTTGTAGAGATATGCAAGTGGGTAGATCTCGTTGACAGCAGTGGGGAACAGAAAACCGAATTGAGAAACACAGGACTCAGATAATGAGTCTAGCGCTACCTCTCTGGGTTTCTGACAAGAGCCTTACTTATTTTCAATTGGAATGTTTTTAATTTTTACATTTTGTTTCCTCTCTCTCTGTCTCACACTCAGTTTATCATAGTGCGCTATGATAAACTGCATCTAATGGCTGTAATGAAGTGGCAGCTGTGTTCATATACAGTTGAAGTCGGAAGTTTGCATACACCTTCGCAAAATACATTTAAACTCAGTTTTTCACAATTCCTGACATTTAATACTAGTAAATATTCCCTGTCTTAGGTCAGTTAGGATCACAACTTTATTTTAAGAATGTGAAATGTCAGAATAATAGTAGAGAGTGATTTATTTCAGCTATTATTTCTTTCATCACATTCCCAGTGGGTCAGAAGTTTACATACACTCAATTAATATTTGGTAGCATTGCCTTTAAATTGTTTAACTTGGGTCAAACGTTTCGGGTAGTCCTCCACAAGCTTCCCACAATAAGTTCCTCCTGACAGAGCTGGTGTAACTGAGTCAGGTTTGTAGGCCTCCTTGCTCGCACATGCTTTTCAGTTCTGCCCACACATTTTCTATGGGATTGAGGTCAGGACTTGGTGATGGCCACTCCTATAGCTTGACTTTGTTTTCCTTAAGCCATTTTGCCACAACTTTGGAAGTATGCTTGGGGTCATTGTCCATTTGGAAGACCCATTTGCGACCAAGCTTTAACTTCCTGACTGATGTCTTGAGATGTTGCTTCAATATATCCACATAATTTTCCCCCCTCATGATGCTATCTATTTTGTGAGGTGCACCAGTCCCTCCTGCAGCAAAGCACCCCCAAAACATGATGCTGACACCCCCGTGCTTGACAGTTGGGAAGGTGTTCTTCAGCTTGCAACCGTTCCCCTTTTTCCTACAAACATAACGATGGTCAATATGGCCAAACAGTTATATTTTTGTTTCATCAGACCAGAGGACATTTCTCCAAAATGTAATATCTTTGTCCCCATGTGCAGTTGCAAACCGACGTCTGTCTTTTTTATGGTGGTTTTGGAGCAGTGGCTTCTTCCTTGCTGGCGGCCTATCAGGTTATGTCGATATAGGACTCGTTTTACAGTGGATATAGATACTTTTGTACCTGTTTCCATAGCATTTTCACAGGGTCTTTTGCTGTTGTTCTGGGATTGATTTGCACTTTCGCATCAAAGTTCGTTCATCTCTCGGAGACCGAACGCGTCTCCTTCCTGAGCGGTATAATAGCTGCGTGGTCCCATGGTGTTTATACTTGCGCACTATTGGTTGTACAGATGAACGTGGTACAGTCGGCCTTTTGGAAATTGCTCCCAAGGAAGAACCAGACTTGTGGAGGTATACAGTTGTTTTTTGGAGGTCTTGGCTGATTTCTTTTGATTTTCCCATGATGTCAAGCAAACAGGCACTGAATTTGAAAATAGTATTTTAAATACATCCACAGGTAGACCTTCAATTGACTCAAATGATGTCAATTAGCCTATCAGAAGCTTCTAAAACCATGACATGATTTTCTAGAATTTCCCAAGCTGTTTAAAGGCACAGTCAACTTAGTGCATGGAAACTTCTGACCCACTGGGATTTTGATACAGTGAATTATAAGTGAAATAATCTGTCTGTAAACAATTGTTGGAAAAATTACTTGTCATGCACAATTTAGATGTCCTAACCGACTTGCCAAAACTATAGTTTGTTAACAAGTGGTGGAGTGGTTGAAAAACAAGTTTTAATGACTCCAACCTAAGTGTATGTAAACTTCTGACTTTTGTGGAACAGTTCCATTGAAATGATAATAGTCTTTGTGTCTCAAAATCATTGTCTGTGATTAATTAATTTAGTGTCTTATTCTATCTAAAATTAACTTATTACCATTGCCAACTATGTAAAAATAGCATACATAAAGCCAACACATAAAAACATTGCAGGCTTTAGGTAGAAAATATCCTGATTTAAAAAAAACTATAAATCACATTGGCTACACATGGCCTGTCTGCAACAAACTCAAAATATTGTATCAACTATCAACTGGGTTGTCCTAAACCTAACGCTAGCAATAAAATATTCTGTGCCCTCAAATATTCTGGGCCCCCTTTCCCACGCCAGTGACCCCGGGACAGACACAGCTGTAGGCTATTTGTGGAAGGGATAAAGAAATAATCAAGTATTCTATGATGATTCCACTGGATCAGAGCATTACATTTTCATTCTCAATTGATTCTAAAAACAGGATTTGTTTACTCTCTGTTTGAGGTGAAGAAAAATTACTATGAGAAGCTCCACAGCTCATTACCGGCGGTAAATTAAGACAATCGCAAATACTATCAGACATCCCCAAATGACCACAATTATAGGCCGACATTTGCACCCAGGCCACGTAGACTAGTCCTACTTCTGTATCCATAATTAGGTGCGTGTCCTTACTCAACATTGACAGGAGAGTTTCAAACAGAATACGATGAAGAAATGAACAAAAACATGTTTCTCACAAGTGTAGCATAGGTTGCGAGTTCTGCAAAACATACGGCCACTCCGACAGTGAGAACTGTAGGCCTAAATGACTGTAATAAAAATACAGGGCTTAAAATTAACACCCACCACCTGCCAAATGCCGGTAGATTTTGGCATTGCCAGGTAAGATGTCCTTTTTACCAGCCACGTTGGCTGGTGGTCAGGGCTCCACAGTGGGAGCATTTCACTCACATTTATGCATCAAAATATTAATGTCTGATCACATTTATAGGAAAGCAAATTCTGCATTAGCTGTTTTCAAATGATTTATACCGTTCTGTTTCATAGCTGGTAATCTAATCACACAAAGTCAAAGATCTACAAATCCTATAGCCTATCCTACCTCGAGTTTCAACATATTGAAGTTATGAAACAATGAATACCCACAAAATGGAGGTAGAGAGCTCATTCTGGAGAGAGAGACGTACCTTGTGCATCTGAGCCACATTCCCCATATTCTTGGACCGTGTCATCCCTGCAGTCTCCTCAATGGATTAGTCCACTGAGACATATGCAAATCAGATAGGTGCCTCGTGTGCCATGGAAAAATATATATATTTGCGACTGCTGGACTAAAAAAATCTAGTGTTTTTTTTGTCATACAGTATTCCATATAAGGCACCCAGTATACCCTTAATCTCATAATGAAACAAATCTAGTGATACATAACATTGACATTTATGCCATCTATTGTGACATTGTGGGAGGATAACCAACCTTACAATTAATGGCATTGCATTTCTTAGCTGCTATAAATGATAACACACCAGTATCAACATTTCCAAGCAAACAAAAACAGGGAGAAGGGAGAATCTGTAGACATGCTGAGATAAAACAAACATAGTCTTTGCCAGAATTCAGCCAACCTTCACAAGGTCATACCATGCAAATATGTCCCCTTTTGTGTTTTAGCAGAGGAATTACATTTCTGAGTGCATGATATTCAGTTTCACTGGCATATAGTAGGTTAAATTGCACAAATTTATGTCTGAGATCATGTGAACATGACTGGGACTTCAAACGTATCTGTATTCATTCATCATCATCAACAGTCTCTCCCAGGTCATCCTCACATTTTTGTTTGACATGTTTTGTGTCATTGGGAAAAGCCTCTAACTTTTAATACAGTTTGGAAATCAACTTGAGGTTTGCCAGACTGCCTTAAAATAGTGTTAATCTTTGAAGTGTCTGGCTTGTCCAGTGTTTGCTGCACTGAGAGAATAAAGTGTTGCAAAAGTTCCCCTCTGCGCCATCACAGATTGGTCTTCCCTGGTTTCCTGACCCTGCTGAGACCCCTGTCACAATCTGATCCTGCTCAGAGGAGGCATGACAAATAATGACCTTGGTGTACATTTATACATTACATTATCCAAGAATACAACCAATGGTTCAATAATTTAAATGACCATTATTCACAGATCCCAGACTGTAGCCTACCCATCAACTCAAGATGGCACTTCACTGATTGTTATAATATACTGCAATATTCACCTGACCTCTGTAGACTGATCCTCCCTCCCTGATTCTGACCCTGCTGGGACACCTGTCACCATCTGATCTTGATAAGACATGATGAGCATAGTGTTGTGTACTGACTGTGCACCATGACAGTGTAGCCTGTGAAGCTGTTTATACCGTGTCAGTGTAAAAAGTAGGGAGTTAGTTAGGGAAACTGACAGATCAATAACGTTACATTGCTATACTGACTCTAATAAACATTCACATTGCACTGTCAAAAAATGTCAGAATACCGGTCTTCAATTGTTTGGCCGCTGGTTTCATCGTTTGTTCAGGTCTAGTATGATTGAGGCAAAAATAATAGCTAAGTTAGTGAGCTAGCTAACTAATGTTAGCCAACTTCTGGCTAGCTCTAATGGTACATCAACTGAGTTAATTGCCTTCTGTTGAAACAGGACAAAAGGCTACAAAACATTTCCATATACACAACAGCTGTTAGATACTGCTACCTGACAGATACTGTAGCTAGAGGCTAAAGCTGAACTGGAGGCTGTGGTAGCAGCTAGCTAGCTAGTTCATTCTCCACAGACAGAACTTTAGTCGAATATATATTTGTTTCTGTTAAGTCAAGCAGTAGGTACCTTACCAGCTACATCAGTCAAATAAAGAGTAGCCAGTTTCTGTGCTGCTTGCTTTTACAACTCTGAGAAAAAGTGCAAAACACATAGAGACAGTAGCTGCAGACAGCAGCACCATGTCTTTCAGAAGCTTTGCCTTCACATAGTGTCACGGTCATCATATAGAGAAGACCAAGGTGCAGCGTGGTAAGCGTACGTACTTCTTTATTAAAGAAAGAACACTGAACAAAACAACAAACCTAACCGTGAAGCTAATATGGCTAGTGCAGAACAGGCAACTAAACATAGAATAACAACCCACAAAATACCCAAGGCATATGGCTACCTGAATATGGTCCCCAATCAGAGACACCGATAAACAACTGCCTCTGATCGAGAACCAATCTAGGCAACCGTAGACATGCAAACCCCAAGACATACAAAACCTCCTAGACAATATAAAAACTAAACAAACCACCTCTTCACACCCTGACCTAAACAAAATAATGAAGAAAACAAAGATAACTAAGGTCAGGGCGTGAGACACAGCCTGTCCGCAAGCTCTGCGGTGTCTGTGGTCCTAAATCCAGCTGGCTGAACCTGCCAAACAGCCTACCCAACCACTCTGAGATGTACCTATGGTCCTAAAGCACACCGATGCCACTTTTACTATCACAGTGCAATGATACAACTTTGGGGGACAAAAATGCAATTTTATAGTGTTTTGGGGTCATGTCCCCCCCCGTCCCCAGTGAAAGTTGCGCCCCTGCTGACATCAACAATGATCGTTTTCATTTATCATTTAATTTGCGACTCTCTGTCTCCCGCCACTCTCTGAGTCACTCCCCCGTGGCCGACACTGATTTCATTGTTAAACCCACAGCCAACAATTGTGTCCTTGGGGGTGTGCCCCATTGTGTCTTGTGCCGTTTAAAAAGCTGGAGCTTGGCAACCCTCCATGAATTATTCAACGCTCCCCGCTACATGTTGGTGGCCCCCGTCGGATTCCTTCCTAACCAATATAATTGTTGAGCCAGTTAGAAGGAAATATAAATCACAATGCCACAGAGCAGTGCGGGAAAAGGGAAGGGGGGGAAAAAGGAGAAAATTATTATGATTAACTGATTAGTGTCAGTGGGTGTAGTACGAGGGGCCCGTGGACGATGCTAACGTGTCTAGGAGATAATGACTCCTAGCTAACTGAACAGAGGAGCAGCGGAGGAGGGAGGGAGGTGGGGGGGAAGGAGATGCGCCCCCAATGACAAGGCCAATGAGCAACTCTTTAGCTTTCTGTCTGCCATCTTGGCAAAAGAACAAGTCTTTAAGCTTTTCCCTATTGGATTTTTAAGTGGCGACTGTCATTTGCTAGCTCTATCCTCTCTGTCCAGCCATTTGCTCACAACGCTCTGTAGCTGTTGGGTTTGAGTGTGATCTCGGAGGGTTTCTCCAAAAGCTGCCAGACTGGCTTATCCACTAGGTGCACAGATGGACCAAGATATCCATTTCTGACAGGGGAGAAAAGTATTGTCTTGAGTGGAAAAGGGACTGCAACACAATATCAGTCAATACAGGAAACGATGTGTGTAACAATGGTGACAGGTGTGTGTAATGATGAGCAGCCCGGCGACCTTGAGCGCCAGAGAGGGGGAACGGGAACTGACGTGACAGGATCATAATAATGGCTGGAACGAAGAAAATGGAATGGTATTTGACACCATTCCACTGATTCCGCTCCAGCCATTACCACAAGCCCGTCCTCCCCAATTAAGGTGCCACAGACCTCAGGTGGTCAGCTAGTTACTTACCATACAGAATAGACTTGTCCCACCCTGATCGGTTTCACCTGTCCTTGTGATTGTCTCCACCCCCTCCAGGTGTCGCTTATTTTCCTCAGTGTATTCATCCCTGTGTTTCCTGTCTCTCTGTGCCAGTTCGTCTTGTCTTGTCAAGACAACCAGCGTGGTTTCCCCTTGCGCCTGCTTTTTCTTATCTATTTTTTTCTAGTCCTCCCGGTTTTGACCCTTGCCCGCCCTGACACTGAACCCGCCGGCTTGACCATACTGCCTGCCCTGACCTCGAGCCTGCCTGCCACTCTGTACATCCTGGACTCCGACCTTATGATCTTTTTGCCTGTCCACGACCATTCTCTTGCCTGCCCCTTGGATACTAAGAAATATCAGAGACTCAAACAATCTTCCCCCCGTGTCTGCATCTGGGTCTCGTTCTGTGCCCTTATAAGACTTTCCATGCAATGTGTTGAGTTTTAGCGGGATTAGCTAGCCTGCTATTTTTCAAACTTGACTAGCTAGGTTGCTACCTAAAGCCGTCAAATATCTATGATGTGGTCGCTACTCACTAGCTAACTAACTTTAGCAAGCTAACTGGGTTTGTTGGTCTTATCTTGCCTGAACCTAGCTAGCTACGTGTGTCAATACACACTATGAGTAACGTTAGTTCCTTTTCAATGTCGCTAAACACTAACGTTAGCTAACTGATTAGTGTTAGCAAGCACTATTATTGCGAGTTGGATAACACAACAACTGGCTAAGTATCTAGCTAGCTAGCCTAGCTATAGGCCTAAACTATATTTTCAAGAATATGCATTCACAGGTACATAATTAGAGCCTACTGAGCCTCCAACCTTTGTAATCTCGGACACCCAGCTCATCTGTTCATAAGAGATTACAACCTTGTGACAGGTGTTACTGAATCTGCCATCTGAATCAGATGCAGCTGAGAAAAACGAAACAATAAATTGGTGAATTTAGTGGAAACTTGCCCATTTTAAACAAGCATTCATTCTTACACCTCTGTATTTGCAGACTGCAATTACCACCAGTTACTTGTTGTTATTGCTGTGTAACTATGAGTTATTATAATTAACTACAAAACTTGTTACAGTGTAATTACACGGAATTGAACACAGTTGGTAACGACCTTGTACCGAATGGTGACTGCTCGTGCTTGTTTTGATGAATCCACAAAAGCAAAGTAAATATTAGGTTAATACAGCAATTACCATTTGACCGTGTACTTTGAAATAAAATCCTACCAGTAATCATTCATCCTACCTCTTTCGCTTGTGATGATTAATTCACATGTTCATTCATTATTTTCCCCTCACACACATATCCACAATACAACACATATACAATAGACTTAGTCTCTACCTCTAAATGATTTTCTTCATATTCCTTCTCCATGTTTATTTATGCCTGTCCATCATGCACACTGCGTTAATTCAATAGGCTTCTTCCCTTCATATTCGCTTGGGGACATTCATTCACGTTTTTACACACACACACACATTCACTCACACACGTACATTCATTCTGTACTCGTATTCATTCATAACGGCACACAAATCCGCAGGCATACTGTCACTGACAAGATGACTGCCTCTGTTGCACAGGAGGCGGTTCAGACACACTGCGGGGGTGGGGTGGGGCTGTGTGTGTGTTATGCACAATGTCCCCCAGTGACTCTGCACATGCAATGTTTTGTGATCATTCATTCATACACACACTGTGTGTGTGTGTGTGTGTGTGTGTGTGATGGGGGAGGGTTGAGGTTGTGTGTGTGTGTGTGTCTGTGTTGGGTTTAGTATGTCCAAACAAGGTTAGCTGCTTAGTAAGACTCCTCTCTCTCTCTCTCTCTCTCTCTCTCTCACACACACACACACACACACACACACACACACACAACCCTCCCCCATCACACACATACATACATACCATGCTGAGTTGGGTTAGCTAGTTGCGTGCAATGTGCTGCTGTTTGTTCTCTGCAGTGTACGGGGGTCCTGCTGATTTCCATCCTAATGTAATGGGATTGGACAGCTTAAGGGCCAGTGTGATTTCAATAACTTCTCTCTCTGCCTCTCTCTCAAACATCCACGTTCTTCGCTCGCCTCATCCTTCCCCCTCCAGAAGATACATTGCCCAGACAGCTTGGAATGTCTGACTGAAATACGGGACAAATCAACCTTTTTTTTCCTAGGTTTGTGGTGTTTGAATTTGTTGATGCATGATTGGTTGGTTGCGGGAGGCGGAACAAAGGGTCAAAATGCGGGCCTGTGGTCACCTTAAGTGGGAGGTTAGAAAGAATCGGTGTTTAATCCTAAAGAGTCTATTGACGCACCCTTGCATCAATCTAAGTAACGTAATAAAAAAAATCCCATCAATCCCCATCCACCGGTTTATTCTAGGGATATCCGTTTTTTGCTGTTGCATGGACTGCATCTCAATCCACCACACCCACTTATGTCAGCTTTCCGCATCTGCAGTGGAAGGGGAACAAGCTACAGCGGTGTTTGTCAGACCATGAGACATCTCGAAAGTCGGTCTTATAAGGAGGTCGTTTTTTGCCAACAAAAAAAGTTAAATATGTGTCCCTAAAATATATTTCCTGAGCTTTCTTATATTGTATATCCTAGATAAAGGACAGACGCTTCAAAATCTTGTTCCTTATGTTTTATCTTTTTGACTGTGTGTTTTGCCATTTATGAATGTGCTATTCAATGCAGGGATGCCATTGATCTTGTCATCTTTCTTCTCAAATCCGGAGGACCTCAAACAATTTTGAGACATTACAACGCTGTTCATATTAATGTAAGCTTTTTATTTTCAAAGCATTTTACATTGAATTCAGCTCGTGTCATGCTAATTTTGTTATTTTCGATCCGTGGAATCAACCTGGAAGACGACAATAAAGCTGCACCGCTCTGTCAACTGATGTATTAGGTTACGAAAACACATTTCTGGGATAGAATGTCAATGATACTGTATGTTAGAGAAAGACTCCACTGAATGATTCAGAACATGAAGAATCATATTTGTCTCGGGTAAAATCAATTTTATAACATAAGGAAGTGAAATTTCATCACCAAAGCGCACTTTGACCCACTCTGGGCATTGTGGGTGAACACCCGACTGCATAAAATTGATAACCTTCTCAAAGATTTGACATGACACTTCCTGGATGCATTTCTCTCTCTCTCTCTCTCTCGCTCCCCCGCCACTTTTTACCAAGCTAGGTTGTTGTGGGAGCTACCTCTCCAAGGGCCACTGAGCGAGCTAGGGTGTGTCCCAAATGGCAACCCTTTTCCTATGTATTGCACTACTTTTGGCCAGAACCCTTTTTTTAGGCTATTCAAATGTTATAAGACAACATTGTAAACAAAATAGAAAATGAAGCGTTTAAACATTTGGTTTACAAAACATTTGGGAACATTTTAACAATAGATTGAATGGTCTGCAATAAAATAAATAATCTCTCTAAAACACACAGATGCTCTTTCCCTAACGCTGAGCATAACACACATTCACTCAAGCTTCTTTACACACCCACGAGCGATCATAGCGGCGGGAAGTAGGGGTGTTGAGGGTGCTGTAGCTGCCACTGAAAAATCATAATCAAAATATATTTTTCCACTAATAGTGCACTGGGCCTTTAATAGTCCTGTATTAACAGACCAATACATACAGTAGCAGTCAAAAGTTGGGACACACCTACTCATTCCAGGGTTTTTCTTTATTTTTACTATTTTCTACATTGGAGAATAATGTTCATTTTTCTACAATAATGTCATTTTAGAGAATTTGAGGAGTATTTCTGTCTGTAATAAAGCACTTTTATGGGGAAAAACTAGTTCTGATCGGCTGGGCCTGGCTCCCCAGTGGGTGGGACTTGCTCCCAAGTGGCTGAGCCTATGCCCTCCCAGGCCCAGTCATGTGAAATCCACAGATTAAGGCCTAATGAATTTATTTCAATTGACTGATTTCCTTATATGAACTGTAACTCAGTAAAGTCACTGAAATTGTTGCATGTTGTGTTTATATTTTTGTTCAGTCTGTATATACAGTACCAATCAAACGTTTGGACACATCTACTCATTCCTGGGTTTTTCTTTATTTTCACTAGTTTCTGCATTGTAGAATAATAGTGAAGACATCCAAACTATGAAATAACACATATGGAATCATGTAGAAACCAAAAAAAGTGTTCAAATCAATCAGTTGTTTTGTGACAAGGTAGGGGTGGTATACAGAACACAGCCCTATTTGGTAAAAGACCAAGTTCATATTATGGCAAGAACAGCTCAAATAAGCAAAGAGAAATGACAGCCCATCATTACTTTAAGACATGAAGGTCAATCAATCCGGAAAATTTCCAAAACTATGAAAGTTTCTTCAAGTGCATTCTCAAAAACCACCAAGAGCTATGATATAACTGGTGATGAGACCACCACAGGGAGGGAAAGCTCTGAGTTATCTTTAATGCAGATAAGTCCATTAAAGGTAACTGCACCTCAGATTGAAGCCCAAAGAAATGCTTCACAAAGTTCAAGTAACAGACACGTCAATGTCAACTGTTTAGAGGAGACTGCATGAATCAGGCCTTCATGGTCGAATTGCTTGAAAAGAAAAACAATACTAAAGGACACCAATAATAAGAAGAGACTTGCTTGGGCCAAAAAAACACGAGCAATGGATATTAGACAGGTGGAAATATGTCCTTTGGCCTGATGACCAAAGACGACCAAAAATTTGAGATTTTTGGTTCTAACGATATGCCATCCCATCTGGTTTGCACTTAGTGGGACAATCATTTGCATTTCAACAGGACAACGACCAAAACACACCTCCAGGTTGTGTAAGGGCTATTTGACCAAGGAGAGTGATGGAATGCTGCATCAGATGACCTGACCTTCACAATCACCGACCTCAACCCAATTGAGATTGTTTGGGATGAGTTGGTCCGCAGTGTGAAGAAAAGCAGCCAACAAGTGCTCAGCATATGTGGGAACTACTTCAAGACGGTTGGAAAAGGATTCCTCACGAAGCTGGTTGAGAGAATGCCAAGAATGTGCAAAGCTGTCATGAAGGCAAAGGGTGGCTACTTTGAGGAATAAGATATATTTTGATTTGTTTAACACTTTTTTGGTTACTACATGACTCCATATGTTTCTATTTCATAGTTTAGATGTCTTGACTAGTATTCTACAATGTAGAAAGTAGTAAAAATAAAGAAAAACCTTTGAATGAGTAGGTGTGTCCACATTTTTGACTGCTACGGTAAGCCTGGTAAGTCTGCAGCCCCAGCGCTGGCAATAATTTGCAGCACACCCACCCCTAAACAAATTCCCATGGCTATGCACTCGATCATCTCCCCTTCTTTTCACTTCACATGTGTCCTTAACATGGACACAACCAAAACTGTTTGGTTTTTACGATGAACGAGTGTAACAGTTTTCTTCCTATTCTGACGAGGAATATGAAGGATCGAACCAATGCGCAGTGTGGTAAGTGTTCATGTTATTTATTGGAACAGAAACACTAAACAAAATAACAAAGAGAGTGAAACAAAAACGAAACAGTCCTGTAAGGTGCAGCAGCAAAAAACAGAAAACAACTACCCACAACCCATAGTGGGAAAACAGGCTGCCTAAGTATGGTTCTCAATCAGAGACAACGATTGACAGCTGCCTCTGATTGGGAACCATACCAGGCCAAAACCAGAAATACAAAACATAGAACAAAAACATAGAATGCCCACCCCAACTCACGACCTGAACAAACTAAAATAGAGACATAAAAAAGGAACTAAGGTCAGGACGTGACGACGAGTCTAGTGGCAATGACTGGCGGAAGAGAGAGGGGATTCTGTGGGGGCAAGAAACGGCTTGATTCATATAATGTAGGAGTTTCATGAATGTATGAATGTGAGGCGCTAAAAGTTATTTACTGTATTTCCCTCCATCGCCTCCCTTTTCCCCCTCTCTCTCTCTACCTCTCCCCTCTCTCTGTCCATCTATCTCCTCTTTCTCTTATGTCTTCCTCTATCTAGCTCTCTTTCTCTTGCTCTCTCCCTCTCTCTCCCTCCCTTTGGCCAATTTCATTCAGCTTGCAACTCCGTGGAGGTGAGGTTAAAAACAGAGGTATTTCCCTTGCACATTCCTCAAGCATTTTTCATTTTTTCATTTGGACCCTATAAATAATTTATTCCCTCCTTTTCTTTCAGAGGGAGGTTGGGGAGAAGAAAGAAGAGGATCAAGAGAAAAGGTGGAGTGGGATTCCCAGTTGAGATTACATTAGGAACACCCTCTTTTCCTCTCAGAACAGCCTCAATTTGGTGGGATATGGACTCTCCAAGGTGTTGAAAGCGTTCCACAGGGATTCTGTCCCATGTTGACTCCAATGCTTCCCACAGTTGTGTAAAGTTGGCTCGATGTTCTTTGGGTGGTGGACTATTCTTGATTCACAAATTGTTCAGCGTGAAAAACCCAACAGCATTACAGTTCTTGACACAAACCGGTAGGCCTGGCACCTACTTCCATACCCCTTTCAAAGGCACTCAAATCTTTTGTCTTGCCCATTCGCCCTCTGACTAGCACATATCCACAATCCATTTCTCATTTATCTCAAGGCTTAAACATCCTTCTTTAACCTCCTCCCCTTCATCTACACTGATTGAAGTGGATTTAATGAGTGACATCAATAAGGGATTGCAGCTTGAACCTGGATTCACCTGGTCAGTGTATGTAATGCAAAGACAGGTGTTCTTAATGTTTTGTTTAATCAGTGTATACACGCTAAAGCATATTCCCAGCACAGAACCTTGGCAAGGGAAAAAACGCAAAGTAAGTCAATGTTGTTTGTTTTGTTTAGGTTGTTGGTTGGGTTATGCTCAGGTAAAACTTTGGTAATTGCTTTCGAGTCATTTTTTTTGGATCACATTTTTACTAATACTGTAGAACTTTGTAGTGTCTATATCCAGGAAAGCCAAAGTTCCAAAAGCTGAGCCTAAAAAAGAGTGTATAAGAGATAATTCAAAAGATTTGGTTGTGACTCTTATGTGGATGATGTTAAAAAAAATATGTGGTTCTGATGGGATTAATAAGGAGCATCAAGATGCTGCACTTCATGAATTTGTTGATACTGTTAAAACTGTTAAGGCTTCATGGAGGAATTAAAAAACTGCATGGCTGAAAGACATGGGGCAAAAGGAGTGGCTAATAAGTTTGACTACATCTGACTGGCTGACTTACTTGATATTGAGAAATAATGTGACTAAACTAAACAAAAAGTAGAAGAAACTTTATGGTGAAGCCAAGATCAATAATATAAAGAATGATGAAAATAAACTTTGGAGTACTGTAAATTAAATGATTGTCAGAAAGACAAATTCAACTGCATCTTTCATCGAATCAGATGGCTTATTCATCACAAGACCATTTGATGTTGCCAATCATTTTAATGACTACTTAATTAGGAAGATAGGCAGGAAATTCCAACAACGAACAATGAGTCATCGTATCCATGTATAAAAAAAAATGAATAATAAAAGAAAAGCTTTGCAAGTTTGAATTTTGTAAAGTTAGTGTTGGAGAGGTGGAAAAAATATTGTCATTGATAATGACAAACAAATAATTACAAACCTGGAATTGTCAACTTAGATGGAAAGATACTGAGAATGGTAGCCGACTCTATAGCAACTCCTATCTGCCATATATTTAATCTGAGCCGAGAGCAAAGTCTTTGTCCTCAGGCCTGGAGGGAAGCCAAAGTCATTCCACTACTCAAGAGCGGACCTATCAGCTTGCTGCCAGCTCTTAGTAAACTGTTGGAAAAGTGAGTGTCTGATCAAATACAATGATATTTCTCTCTAAACAAATTAACAACAGACTTTCAGCGTCCTTATAGAGAAGGACACTCAACATGTACTGCACTGACACAAATGACTGATGATTGGTTAACATAAATTGATAATAAGAAGACTGTGGGAGCTGTACTGATAGATTTCAGTGCAGCCTTTGATATTATTGACCATAACCTGTTGAGAAAATGTATGTGTTATGGTTTCTCACCCTCTGCCATATCGTGCACTCAGAGCTATCTATTTTATATAACTCAGAGGGTTTTCTTTAATGGAAGCTTCTCTAATGTCAAACATTTAGTGTCTCTCTCAAGGCTCTCTACTCATGTCTATTTTTTTTTAACAATTTCCTGCCACTGGCATTAAACAAAACATGTGTCCATGTATGCTGATGATTTAACCATGTACGCATCAGCAACCACAGCTAAATAAGTTATTGAAACCTTAAAAAAGTGTTGCAGTCTGTTTTACAATGGGTGGTCAGTAATAAACTGGTCTTGAACATCTCTACAACTAAGAGCGTTGTATTTGGTACAAATCATTCCCTAAGTCCCAGACCTGAATCTGGTAATGAATGGTGTGGCTGTTGAACAAGTTGAGGAGACTAAATTACTTGGCGTTACCTTAGATTGTAAACTGTCATGGTCAAAACGTATAGATTCAATGGTTGTAAAGATGGGGAGAGGTCTGCCCGTAATAAAGAGATGCTCTGCTTTTTTGACACCACATTCCATAAAGCAAGTCTTAGGCAGTTTTATCTTATCATGATATTGTCCAGTCATATGGTCAAGTGTTGCAAAGAAAGACCTAGTTAAGCAGTAACTGTTCCAGAACAGAGCGGCATGTCTTGCTCTTCATTGTAATCAGAGGGCTAACATTAATACTATGCATGCCAGTCTCTCTTGGCTAAGAGTTGAGGAAAGACGGACTGCGTCACTTCTTGTATTCCTAAGAAACATTAATGTGTTGGAAATTCCAAATGGTTTGCATTGTCGACTGACACACACACTTACCCCATCAGATATGCCACCAGGGATGTTTTCACAGTCCCCAGGTTCCAGAACAAATTCAAGGAAACTAACAGTATTACACAGAGCCATGATTACATGTACCTCCCATCCATATTATATAGACTAAGTGAACAACAAACCTGGTTTAAAAAAAAACTAATAAATCAACACCTCAATGCATAACACCTCTCCTCCATGTGACCCATTTGTTGTGTGTATGTACTGACATGTACAGTATATGTAACTGACAGATGCACACACCCACTACATGTTAGTGTTTTTTAAATGTATGTACATTTTAAAGTCTTTTGTCTGTAATGTCTTTTTCATTATATGTCGGGCCACAGTAAGACGAGCTGTCACCATTGGCGTTGGTTAATAGGGATCCTAAGAAAATAAATAAATCGAGTTCATTTCCCAGCCTCTGCTTTTTCTCCTTATGGCCTTAGCACAATTGTGACATGCATTTCGGAAACCTTGTTTTCTTTCTCGTCCTTTGCGGAGACAAACCGAGCAACACAAGCTGTGGATGACCGAGAGCTGCCAGTATGAAGGAATATATGAATTTATTGGATAAATGTTAAAGAGTTCCCTCTTTCTTGAGACCACAACTCTATACACAATATGCACAAGATCTAGCCTTTTGGGGACCCTAAGCGAGATGTGGTTGGGAGAGGCCCCCCCACCAAGCGGGAAAACCTTTTTAGTGGCCACCCTCTTGACTGTGGAGAGAAAATGTACGTCTTTAAAGTTTGTTTCCTGCAATTCTATACATTTTACCATGTGGCGGAAAGAAAATATTTAAAATTTGATGAAAAATGTGATACAATTCTACTCATTTTGAATTGGGGCAGAGACATTTTTGCCGTTTTTAAAAGCAAGTTTTCTGCAGTTCTACACACGTTGACATGACTTATGCCATGTTACTGATGTCTGAGTGAGAGTGACTTACAGTGGTGTATATTCATGGGTGCCAAGTGAAGCGAGGCTTACCAAAAAGCAATTACCAAGAAAGAACAAAAGAAAAAAAACATACTTAAATAATCAATATTTTCTCGCTGTGTTTCATCAATTTACTTCAAGGTTGAATGCTTCTCACCAGAGAAAGCATTTGTGTGAACGAAAAAGCATTGCTCTGTATCAATATGTGTAGCCCAACTATCTGATCCTGCCTGGTCAAAAACAGTATGACATTGTAGCATTGAAGGCGAGGGCGGAATGCAAGGGTGGCCAAATTATAGTCAATCAGTATTGAGCTAAGCTGAGTGAGCTCAACTGTGGTGCATAAAAAAAAAGTGTCAAGGGAAGTCTGTATGGATTTGGTTTCACACCACACGTTATTGACAGAACATTTTTTTTATTGTTGCATCTCATTGTGTTGTTGTCCTCAAGTGGTGAGCTAGCTACTGTAGCTAAAATCATCCCATTCCTAAATTAGCCATGGATGGAGATGGAGAATTCAACGTACTGGCCAATGATTATAACAGCGATTCTGATCCGACCGTAAATGTATACATTGTGCCCCATGGTCTGAGAGGATGGAAGTTCAACATGTATTTCATTTTTTGTAACCTTTATTTAACTAGGCAAGTCAGTTAAATAACAAATTCTTATTTTCAATGACGGCCTAGGAACAGTGGGCTAACTGCCTGCTCAGGGGCAGAACGACAGATTTGTACCTTGCCAGCTCGGGGGCTTGAAGTTGCAACCTTCCGGTTACTAGTCCAACGCTCTAACAACTAGGCTACCCTGCCACCCCAACATGTAGCTAGATGTAGTAGGCCTGGCCCATCGTTGCCCATGAAAGAAAGTTAGGCTAGCAAACATTTTAGCCAGCCATCCTAGGAAAACCTATACTAAAAACATACAATTCTGCTTTACAGCAGTGATGCTGCAATATGGTTTACATTACCATTTGCCTTACTGTAAAATATATTACAGCAATAATGCTGTAATATGTAACATATGTAACAATTACAGCATCCATCCTGTAAATGTATAGCAGGGATAATGTATTATGTTTTACAATAAGGAAAATCATACTGTAAACCAAATTACAGCATCACTGCTGTAAAGCAAAATTACAGTATTAAACTGGCAACTGTTGTGCCAGTATAATGCTGTAAATGTACAGGGAAATACCTACAGTAATTTTACAGTACTAAGCAGCATTGCAGGTTGTCTTTAGAATACAGCTCCCTGAAATGTAATATTGTAAGAAAATAAATATACATACAGTTGAAGTCGGAAGTTTACATACACTTAGGTTGGAGTCATTAAAACTCGTTTTCCAACCACTCCACAAATTTCTTGTTAACAAACTATAGTTTTGGCAAGTCGATTAGGACATCTACTTTGTGCATGACACAAGTCATTTTTCCAACAATTGTTAACAGGCAGATTATTCAATTTATAATTCACTGTATCACAATTCCAGTGGGTCAGAAGTTTACATACACTAAGTTGACTATGCCTTAAAACAGCTTGGAAAATAAAAAAAATTGTCATGACTTTAGAAGATTCTGATAGGCTAATTGACATGATTTGAGTCAATTGGAGATGTATCTGTGGATGTATTTCAAGGCCTAGTATAAGTATAAACAACATGGGACCACGCAGCCGTCATACCGCTCAGGAAGGAGATGCATTCTGTCTCCTAGAGATGAATATACTTTGGTGCGAAGAGTGCAAATCAATCCCAGAACAACAGCAAAGGACCTTGTGAAGATGCTGGAGGAAACAGGTACAAAAGTATCTATATCCACAGTAAAATAAGTCCTATATCGACATGATCTGAAAGGTCACTCAGCAAGGAAGAAACCAACGCTCCAAAACCGCCATTAAAAAAGATCGTACTTTTTTGGAGAAATGTCCTCTGGTCTGATGAAACAAAAATCTAACTGTTTGGCCATAATGACCATTGTTATGTTTGGAGGAAAAGGGGGAGGCTTGCAAGCCGAAGAACACCATCCCAACCGTGAAGCACGGGGGTGGCAGCATCATGTTGTGGGGGTGTTTTGCTGCAGGAGGGACTGGTGCACTTCACAAAAAAATAGATGGCATCATGAGGAGGACAATTATGTGGATACAGTATATTGAAGCAACATCTCAAGAAAATAATAACAAACAGATCAATGAAAAATAGGAAAACAACAGTTGAACAGGGATACATTTTTACAAAAAACTACAACAAGAATTGCTTGGGTCACTGCACAGAGATCGAGAGAGAAAAGGGCTGAGAGAGAAGGATGGATAGAGAGGAGCGAACAGGGCTAGACTGGAGCCAGAGTAGCACGCTACCGCAAGCCAACACAGGCTCCGGGATGGCGCAAGCAGATCATTTGCTGACCTAGTCCGCATGGCAGGATTTCTGAGAGAATGAGAGATGCAAACAAGTCTCTAATAAATCTCTGTGGCGTGCAGATTATCACCCCAATCTTTGAAACTCTCACCATCCTTAGCTCTGAGACGTCAACTAGAACATGGAAATAGAAAGAATAAAAAGAGAGAGATTGCTATTGCTTGCTGGGTAAAAAGGCAGATGACAACTGACAAAGTTTGTGTTTGTGTACTTACACTATCGTTCAAAAGTCTGGAGTCACATAGAAATGTCCTTGTTTTTGAAAAAAACAAAACATTTTTTTGTCCATTAAAATGACATCAAATTGATCAGAAATACAATGTATTCATTGTTAACGTTGTAAATGACCATTTAGCTGGAAACGGCTGATTATTAATGGAATATCTACATAGGCGTACAGAGGCCCATCACACCTGTGTTCCAATGGCACGTTGTGTTAGCTAATCCCAGTTTATCATTTTAAAAGGCTAATTGATCATTAGAAAACCTTTTTGCAATTATGTTAGCACAGCTGAAAACTGTTGTCCTGATTAGAAGTAATACATTTGGCCTCCCAAGCAAAAAGGCAGTAGCTGCTCATTTGGTCGAAAATTAGTTCATGTCATTTTTGTTACATTAAAATGCATGCTTAATCATGTGGACAAGTATCCTGCCTATATTGTATTGTGTTTTGGAGAAAATGGGGGTCGTATTAGCAATAACTGCAAAAAGTTACTGTAAAATAACTGAACGTACTGCCTTTTAACTTAGTTTCAACCTGCCCTTGGCTGCAATTACTGCGTTTTAACTTGGTTTCATATAATTTTATTCTGATAGTGATGCAATCGAACCTGTATGACACTGACTGACAGCTACACACACATACATTGCTAATCTAGGGATACAACACCATGGTACAGCATTCCCGGGGGAAAATCATGGTTGAACTTGCTCTGAAACGCCGACATACAGATACTGGTAAGAACTAGCTAGCTAAGTAGATCTGAGATCAAAATGAATTTGCTAGCATGCAAGCTAAGAGCTAAGCGTAGACTAACAATGCTACCTGCTCTCACGAGAGGAGATCTGCAATTGATACTAACTCCAATCTATTAGACATAATGAATTATATTCTGAAATTTCATCTGATGGTTTCTTTGAATGAGTACACCATACACATGATTTCTAGCCAGTGACAGCCACCTAGTTAAAACTGACGTGCCCCTACCAAAACGTAAAAACCTACCTAGCTAGTATTAGCATGAAGCAATAGATGTGTGCTACATGCTTCCGTAAAAGATGATCAGCAGTTTATACTAGCTTTAATCTATTATACCTAGAATTAATATAATCCCTATAGAAGTATTCTGACATTCCATGGGTTATTTGAATCTGTAACATTACACCACACACACGAGCTCTAGCCAGCTGACGGTCAGTTGGACGTGCACCCCATACTGAATTGTCAAAAGCCACGCCCACTCGTTTTCCGGATGAGCGTACACACAGCATTGCTAGCTCATTAATAATATATCTACTCACATGTTCAGGGTTTCTGGTTTTCTTTTATATTCCAGTATATAGTGACTGTCCCGGTCAGGAAAGCTAAAATCCTAAATTGTGTCCATCACCATTGTTGGTGGCGTATGTAATTAGCACAATGGGCTTTGACATGCCAAATGTGTGCTCAATGTGTCTGCTTCAGTGCCATCATTAAATGAATGTGGAAAAAACTGTTTTGCATGACTTCCACCAATCCCTGTGGTCTAGGTGATTAGTATCTATGCGGATCAAAGTTGCCATGTGAGGGTGTATTAGGATAGTACAATGTCCATCCATGCAATTTTGTTGTATTTGTAAATAAAGCCTTTTTGGGAGCAGGAATGACATTAATAGAAGAACTGAGTTATGACAGTGGAAATTATTATGATAATGTTTGCACAAGATAAAAATCAACATTGATTAAATCCTATATTATAGAATACTTGAAAAGGATTATGATCATATGTTCGCACACCACAACATGGCAGTGTTAATTATTATCATCCATGACAGAATAGAATCATTAGGATGCATGTCCCTGATTATTTTCTCTATTTATTTCAGTTGAGTTTGAGGGCTACATTCCAACAAAGATGCCTGATCTACCCCCTTTAACTGAAGTCACAGTGTCAACACTATTTGAAGAGATAGAGAACCAGTGGGTGTTCTCTGACTCCTTAGACATCAGTCTATCAGATGAGAAATCAATTGCCAATGATGATGATGATGAAGATAATCATTCACCTTCAGAGTTGGATGTTCCAGCACAGGTGGTAGCTGAGCCCGTGGACACAACTCCAGACAACCTATCAAACAAGAAATCCAAGATTCCACCAATGGGTAAGCCATGTGGTCCCAAATACAAGAGGCAAAGTACTCCGAATATTTCAGAGGGTAGGCAAAATATGGGGAATGTATTGGGAGATGAAGTATAAGGAGAAGAAGACATGGATCTTCCACATGGTGGCACAGCAATCTAAGAAAAATATCACTGTTGGCGCGGACAGTCGACGCAGCAGGTCATTTCTGTACCATCTTCCAAACCAGAGAAGTTCTGCACAACAAGTGTGCACAACAAGTGTTTTTTCTGATAACATTGGGCTACCACCCCAAAAATGACAGGCTGATTGTCACAATGATGTGCAAGTCGATCACCAGCAAACTGATGCCACCAAAGGATCAGAGGGGTAAAAAAGCTTCAGCAAATTGAACATGAGTCCAATCCTGCAACATATTGAGTCCTTCCATCCCCAAATCAGCCACTACAGATGAGAGCATGCCCCACATTGCCTCTATTTCCCCAGTGACGTCAATATTCAGTTCATGCATAATGACTACAAGGAGAAGAAAAAAATATGCCAGCTGCGCTATCGCAAGGTGGTAAAGGGAAGGAACATCAGCTTTGTGAAGCTCGGAGAGGAGGAGTGTGAGCTCTGTATGATGCAGGGTCATCATCTGAAGATGGAGCACAGGGAGAATGAGGCCATGGAAACCTAAGCCTGCCAAGACAACAGCCATGCAGCACCTGAATTCACCATCACCAACGCCGACTGCATGCAATGTAGGAAATATGAGGAATTTAAGAAGTCTGCAGGGCAGAGCAGAAGCCATTAACTTCTTATGGCTGCAGGGGCAGTATTGAGTAGCTTGGATGAAAGGTGCTCAGAGGTGCCCAGAGTAAACGGCCTGCTCCTCAGTCCCAGTTGCTAATATATGCATATTATTATTAGTATTGGATAGTATTGGATAGAAAACACTCTGAAGTTTCTAAAACTGTTTGAATGATGTCTGACACACAAAGGATGCAGGTTCAACTCTGTTACACTGTCAGTAATTACACTGCTCTTATATCAATAAAATAAATTAGAAGTATAGTAAACTAACAAATGAAAATGGCAGATACTGCTCTTTGCTTTGGTATTACCCTGCAATTTATAACATATCATGCCAAGGAAGAAGGCAGTAACTGCCATTTAAGGGTCAAAGGTCATGTCAGAGGTCAGGGTCAACATGAATAAAAAATGGAGGAATGGGAAAAAATGTCAGTCTCTCGATGTGCAAAACTGATAGAGACATACCCCAAGCGACTTACAGCTGTAATCGCAGCAAAAGGTGGCGCTACAAAGTATTAACTTAAGGGGGCTGAATAATTTTGCACGCCCAATTTTTCAGTTTTTGATTTGTTAAAAAAGTTTGAAATACCCAATAAATGTCGTTCCACTTCATGATTGTGTCCCACTTGTTGTTGATTCTTCACAAAAAAATACAGTTTTATATCTTTATGTTTGAAGCCTGAAATGTGGCAAAAGGTCGCAAAGTTCAAGGGGGCCGAATACTTTCGCAAGGCACTGTATTTCTGTTCCACTTTAAATCAAACATTTTTTTTACCAAGCATGACCAGCCTTGGTGTGTCTGGCAAAGGAATTTGTGCCTCGACATCAACCCAAGGTGCAGTGACCTAAAATCACAAATCATACATATTAAAAATATTAAAATCATGTGTACAGTATAAACAGCATTAATCATATAAATTGTATAAGTCTAAAAACACTGTTCCTTACATCTGCCAAGAGGAACAGAGGTTTGTCCTTCTCTTTGAAGTGGGTCGTCAACAAAAGAATGTCAGTTAGATCGTCAATGCCTCTGATGTAACCATCAATTTCATTCAGCAGGCACTGAATCTCTCTCCTCAACTTGGTCTTTTGACAATTCTCTTACCCTTGTTCAGGTAGAGCTCGAGTCAGGCGACTGTCATTCATGATGCCAGACTCTCCATGCCTACACTGCTTTAAAGGAGAACCCACTGAGTAATGCAGGGAAACAACAGAGAAACCTGACACTTTATAAACTGGTAGTGGGTAATAATTACTCAGACTATCTTTATTATCACACACATACTGTAAGCATATAGTATATGGTATTAGTACATACGAAACAGCTGCTCAAAAATATATTTAGGCGACTTTTCCACTAAAATAAAATAGCTCGAGTAGAACAGAAAGCCTATTTTTCTCATGAGTCTTACCTCACAGACCGTTTGGGGCAGAGCATCGCGTTAGTGGACATCAAGTCTGTTCTTAGGGGCAGGCCTGGGGTTGTAGATAGGTTCGAGTCGTGTCGGGGACATTGTTAGAATGTGAGCTTTTCCTAACCTTTACCTTATTATCCTAACCTGCTGCGTTAATTATCATAACCTGCGACGAATAGTAACTTTTGCTAGTCAAAACCCGGCAGACCTGCCCTGAGAACAGTCTTGGTTTCAACTATGAGACACAGCTCTCTTTCTCTCTCACACACACACACTACAGACCGTTCGGAGCAGCCAACTACAGCAGTGTTCGGGTACTACTGTAAAGAAATACAGTAAGTTATAGTAATTTTTACAGGAAGTTTACAATTACAGTTAACAACAATATTTTTCAGCATTTTACCCATAATGCAGTGCAATTTCAGTTTGCTGCAGCTAGCAACTGGAACGAGCTGCAACAAACACTCAAACTGGACAGTTATATCTCAATCTCTTCGTTCAAAGACTCAATCATGGACACTTTTGTCTTTACCTTCTTGCCCTTTGTGCTGTTATCTGTGCCAAATTATGTTTGTACTATGATTTGTGCTGCTACCATTTTGTTGTTGTCATGCCCTGGCCATAGAGAGGGTTTTATTCTCTATTTTGGTTAGGCCAGGGTGTGACTAGGGTGGGCATTCTTGTTTCTTTATTTCTATGTTTTCTATTTCTTTGTGTTTGGCCGGGTGTGGTTCTCAATCAGAGGCAGCTGTCTATCGTTGTCTCTGATTGAGAATCATACTTAGGCAGCTTTTTCCCACCAGTGTTTTGTGGTTAGTTGTCTTCTGTTTTGTGTTTCTGCACCTGACAGAATGGTTCGTTGTCGTTTTTGCTGTTTGTTATTTTGTTCTAGTGTTCAGATTTTAATAAACTTCATGAACACGTACCACGCTGCGCTTTGGTCCACTCCCTCTTCTTCAGACGAGCGTTACAGTTGTTATGTTGTGTTGCTGCCTTGCTATGCTGTTGTCTTAGGTCTCTTTTTATGCAGTGCTGTGTGTTTTGTCCTATGTTTTATATTGTATTTATTTTTTATTTTTAACCCCAGGCCCCCGTCACCGCAGGAGGCCTTTTGCCTTTTGGTAGGCCTTCATTGTGAATAAGAATTTGTTCTTAACTCACTTGCCTAGTTAAATAAAAATATATATATAAATAATCTACAACATTAATGCTGTAAACACATTTAAGGTATTTTGCGGTGCATTCTACAGTGTTTTACTGTTGAAATTACCAAAACGTGTTTTGTAATATTATATAGTTGAAGTCAGAAGTTTACAAACTTAGTTTGGAGTCATTAAAACTCCGCAAGTTTCTTGTAAACTTGTTTTTGCAAGTCAGTTAGGACATCTACTCTGTGCATGACACAAGTCATTTTTCCAACAATTGTTTACAGGCAGATTATTTTCATACATAATTCACTGTATCACAATTCCAGTGGGTCAGAAGTTTACATACACTAAATTGACTGTACCTTTAAACAGCTTGGAAGATTCCAGAAAATTATGTCGTGGCTTTAGAAACTTCTGATAGGCTAATTGACATAATTTGATTCTGTTCTGTTTCCTAAAGATGAACGTACTTTGGTGCGAAAAGTGCAAATCAATCCCAGAACAACAGCAAAGGACCTTGTGACGATGCTGGAGGAAACAGGTACAAAAGTATCTATATCCATAGTAAGACGAGTCCTATATCATTATAACCTGAAAGGCCGCCCAGCAAGGAAGAAGCCACTGCTCGAAAACCGCCATAAAAAAGCCAGACTATGGTTTGCAACTGCACATGGGGACAAGATCATACTTTTTGGGGAAATGTCCTCTGGGCTGATGAAACAAAAATAGAACTGTTTGGCCATAATGACCATCATTATGTTTGGAGGAAAAAGGGGGAGGCTTGCAAGCCGAAGAACACCATCCCAACCGTGACGCACGGGGGTGGCAGCATCATGTTGTGGGGGTACTTTGCTGCAGGAGGGAATGGTGCACTTTGAAAAATAGATGGCATCATGAGGCAGGAAAATGATGTGGATATATTAAAGCAACATCTCAAGACCTCAGTCACAAAGTTAAAGGTTGGTCGCAAATGGGTCTTCCAAATGGACAATGGCCCCAGGCATACTTCCAAAGTTGTGGCAAAATGCATTATGGACAACAAAGTCAAGGTATTGGAGTGGCCATCACAAAGCCCTGACCTCAATCCTATATAATTATTTTGGGCAGAACTGAAAAAGCGTGTGCGAGCAAGGAGGCCTACAAACCTGACTCAGTAACACCAGCTCTGTCAGGATGAATGGGCCAAAATTCACCAAACGTATTGTGGGAAGCTTGTGGAAGGCTTGTGGAAGGCTACCCAAAATATTTGACTCCATTCAGGAAATCCTGAATGGAGAAGGACCTTGGACAAGGACCGGAGAGTATCGCCATCCAAGGGAGCAGATGGAGGCAGCGAGAGCGGAACGGCGACGATACGAGGAGTTAGAGCAACAACGGAAGCCCGAGAGGCAGCTCCCCCCCAAAAATGGGGGGGGGGGCACACGGGGAGATTAGCAGAGTCAGGGTTTAGACCTGAGCCAACTTCTCGTGCTTACCGCAGGGAGCGTTTGACCGGGCAGGCACCGTGTTATGCTGTGATGCGCACTTTGGCTCCAGTGCGCATTCACAGCCTGGTGCGCTCTGTGCCAGCTCCTCGCTTTTGCCATGCTAGAGTGGGCATTCAGCCAGGACGGATTGTGCTGGCTCAGCGCTCCTGGTCTCAGGTAGTCTCCTCGGTCCAGGATATCCTGCGCCAGCTCTTCGCACGGTATCCCCAGTTCGCCAGCACAACCCAGTGCGCCCTGTTCCAGCTCCCCGCACTTGCCGTGCTACAGGGGGTATTCAGCCAGGACGCGTTGTGGCAGCTCTACGCTCCAGACCTCCAGTGCGCCTCCATGGCCCAGTATATCCTGCGCCGGCTCTACGCACTATGCCTCCAGTGTGCCAAGCTAAAGTGGGTATCCAGCCAGGATGCGTTGTGGCAGCTCCCCGCACCAGGCTTCTAGTACGTCTCCTCAGTCCGGTGAGACCTGTTTCAGCCTCACGTACGAAGCCTCCAGTTATGATCCATGGCCCGAAGCCTCCAGTGATGATTCATTGCACGAAGCCTGCAGTGATGAGCCAAGGAAGGGAGCCTACAGCGACGGTCCCCAGTCCGGAGCCTCCAGCGACGGTCCCCAGTCCGGAGCCTCCAGCGACGGTCCCCAGTCCGGAGCCTGCAGCGACGGTTCCCCGGTCCGAAGCCTGCAGCGACGGTTCCCAGTCCGGAGCCTGCAGCGACGATCTACGGTCAGGAGGTCCCGGCGACGATCCCTGCACCAGAGACGCCACCGAAGTGGGGGGAGCCTCAAGCGGAACAGGGTCTGCATCCCACACCGGAGCCCCCACCGAGAGTAGATGCCCACCCGGACCCTCCCCTATAAGGTTCAGGTTTGCGGCCGGAGTCCGCACCTTTGGGGGGGGGGGGGGGGGGGGGGTGTATTGTCACGCCCTGACCTTAGAGATCCTTATTATTCTCTGTGTTTGGTTAGGTCAGGGTGTGACTCGGGTGGGCAAATCTATGTTTTCTATTTCTTTGTTTTTGGCCGTGTGTGGTTCCCAATCAGAGGCAGCTGTCTATCATTGTCTCTGATCGCGAATCATATATATGTTGTCATTTCATTTTGCGTTTTGTGGGATCTTGTTTTCTGTTTAGTGTTTTTTGCCTGACAGAACTGTGCACTTTCGTTTTCGCTTTTGTTATTTTGTTTGAGTGTTTTTTAAATATTAAAATCATGAACACTTTCCAAGCTGAGCCTTGGTCCACTCTTCATTCTACAAACGAGAGCCGTTACAATTATTCTGACATTTCACATTCTTAAAATAAAGTGGTGATCCTATCTGACCTAAGACAGGAAATTTTTACCAGGAAAAACTGAGTTGAAATGTATTTGGATAAGGTGTACTTCCGACTTTAATTGTATTATTGTTTGATTGACTTTTGATCTGTCACGGGCGTCGTAAGAAGTGGACCAAGGTGCAGCGTGGTCAGCGTACATATTCCTTTTTATTTGAATGTCGCCAACAAAACAATAAACAATACAAAAGTGAAGCTTAACAGGGCAATGATGCCTCTAACAAAGTTTACTACCCACACTGAAGGAGGGAAAAAGGGCTACCTAAGTATGATTCCCAATCAGAGACAATGATAGACAGCTGTCCCTGGTTGAGAACCATACCCGGCCAAAACACAGAAATAAAGAAACATAGAAAACAAAACATAGAATGCCCACCCCACATCACACCCTGGCCTAACCAAATAGAGAAATAAAACATCTCTCTAAGGTCAGGGCGTGACATGTTCGATGTCTTTCCAAGTCACCAAGCAGTGCTATTTGCAGAGTTAGCGGCAGGTAAATTCTTCAGCCATTCCCGAACCTGCGACCAAAAACAAGCTACATATGGGCGGTACCTAATGATCTAATGATTCTGTCTCTTTGCAGCACAAACTACTGAGCTGGGACTGTTGTGTCCCCCATATACATAACATTATATTAGTTGCAAGAATGATTTATAATAATAAAAATTGAAAAACTCTATTTTTGGAATCCGGCGTTGTTTTGTGTATCTGTTCATAAACCATGTGCCATGAAATCGGCACATCAAACATCTGTTCGTACACTTCTTTAGGCCGGTTTAATTAACTTGCTTGACAATGCAATGTGTTTTGTGGACTTCACCGGACAGACCTTGTTCTCCAGTTTTGTGATGAAACAAAGGTGTGGTTGAATTAATTCTGCAATTGGGACTTATTATCTCGGCCTTAGGCCAGTGAATTCGGGAAAGTATTCAGACCCCTTGAATTTTCCACAATTTGCTACGTTACAGCCTTATTCTAAAATGTATTAAATAGTTTTTTCCTCTCATCAATCTACATACAATACCCCATAGTGACAAAGCAAAAACATGTTTTTGGACATTTTTGCAAATGTATTAAAATAAAATTCTAAAATATGACATTTACATAATTATTCAGACCCTATACTCAGTACTTTGTTGAAGCACATTTGGCAGCGATTACAGCCTTGGGTCTTCTTGGGTATGATGCTAAAAGCTTGGCATACCTGTATTTAGGGAGTTTCTCCCATTCTTCTCTGCAGATCATCTCAAGCTCTGTCAATTTGGATGGAGAGCGTTGCTGCACAGCTATTTTCATGTATCTCCAGACATTTTCGATCGGCTTCAAGACCGGGCTCTGGCTGGGCCACTCAAGGACATTCAGAGACTTGTCCCTAAGCCACTCCTGCGCTGTCTTGGCTGTGTGCTAAGGGTTGATGTCCTGTTGGAAGGTGAACCTACAAGCCAATCTGAGGTCCTGAGGACACTGGAGCAGGTTTTCATCAAGGAGCTCTCTGTTCTTTGCTCCGTTCATCTTTCCCTTCATCCTGACTAGTCTCCCAGTCCCTGCTGCTGAAAAACATCCCCACAGCATGATGCTGCTACCACCATGCTTCACCATAGAGATGGTGCCAGGTTTCCTCCAGACGTGACGCTTGGCATTCAGGCCATAGAGTTCAATCTTGGTTTCATCAGACCAGAGAATCTTGTTTCTCATGGTCTGGGAGTCCTTTAGACTTTTGGCAAACGTCAAGCAGGCTGCCAATCTGACTTTTACTGAGGAGTGGCCAGCTCTAGGAAAAGTGGCCAGCTCTAGGAAAAGTCTTGGTGGAATGATGAATGTCGCTGTATTCATGGGGAACTTCAATGCTGCAGAAATGTTTTGGTACCCTTCCCCAGATCTGTGCCTCGATACAATCCTGTTTCGGAGCTCTACGGACAATTCCTTCGACCTCATGAGTTGGTTTTTGCTCTGACATGCACTGTCAAATGTGTACCTTCTATAGACAGGTGTGTGCCTTTCCAAATCATGTCCAATCAAGTTGTAGAAACATCTCAAGGATGATCAATGGAAACAGAATGCACCTGAGCTAAATGTTGTGTCTTATAGCAAAGGGTCTGAATAGGGTCTGAATTTTTATATTTAATAAATTTGCAAAAATGTCTAAGAACTTGTTTTCTTTTTGTCATTATGGGGTATTGTGTGTAGATTGATGAGATTTAATACATTATAATACATTTTTAGAATAAGGCTGTAGCGTAACATAATGTGAAAAACGAGAGAAACTGCTGATGCACTATCAAACTTTCACCTTGTGTATTCTACTATTTTAACTCTCAACAGAAAGTTTAGACTGAGTTTTTTTTGGGGGGGGGGGGGGGGGTCGGGGACCCCTAGCGGCTGGGGGCTCTGAGTCGCTTTTATCACTTATTTCTGCAGCTGGCCCTGCACAACATACAGTGCCTATATAAAGCCTTTTAACTTTAAAACAAAATGTAAAATTGATTGGTCATTGATCTTCACAAAATACTCCATAATGTCAAAGTGAAAAAACATATATATATATTTAAGCAAATTAATAAAAATTCACTAACTAAAATACAGTCATTGCTGTGTATTCACCCCCTTTGTAAATGAGTTCTTACAGTATGCATACTAAACAAAAATGTAAATTATCTGGGCAAAGGTGAAATGCTCACTAACAGGGATTTAAACAAATGTGTTAACAAAATTTGAGAGAAATACGCTTTTTATATATATGGAAAATTTCCCGAAACATGGGGCCAACACTTAACATGTTGCGTTTATATTTGTGTTCAGTGTGGTATGTAGGCACCAATGTACTGTACACATCTGTTATGATATATGGATGACTGTCTCAACCATATATTTATATATACATATTCTTGTTCATCCCTTTACATTCATGTGTGTATAAGGTAGTTGTTGTGAATTTGTTAGATTACTTGTTAGATATTACTGCACTGTCCGGAACTAGAAGCACAAGCATTTCGCTACACTCGCATCAACATCTGCTAACAATGTGTATGTCACCAAAAACATTTGATTTCATTTGATGAGAGGTGATCACGTACCTAATCTACATCTACCCGGTACAGCTGTGGCATGGGAATAACTGTGTCCGGGGGTTAACTCAAACTTGTTAAAATAATCACCTTGGGCCCTAGTGATGCAGCTTGACATGACATTAGCAGTGAGCTAATGGAAAGATGGTGTCGTGTGAAGACTATGCCCACGGTTACTTGTTACTGTTGGGCGTGAAAGGGCAAGGGATCGGCACAGAAGTGGCTGGAAGTAGGTACACATGTTCTGAGGGAGAGTTCGGGGAGACGATGTCTGGCCGCTGTGTTACTCCGAGGGCAAGGCATGCTGGAAATGTGCCAGCGGGGCAGAAATAGCATTCTGGGTAATTGAACGGGAAGGATGTTTTCTTAAAAGGTCAGTGCCAGAGGACCTGATGGACCTACTGGGCACTTAAGTCAAAAACATATCTGATATGTATTGGGGTGCAATATTGCGGATTGATTTAAAAAACCAAAAGAATAATCTTTAAATGAATTCTTAAACTCACAAGCAGCAAGTGCAGAGACTTTAAAACCAGTGTAATGTGTGCTCTACGTCTGATCTTGGTCAGTACCCATGCTGTAGCATTCTGTATGTTTTGCAGTTGACCAATGTTTTTCTTGGGTAGACCAGACAGGAGATCCTTACAGTGTTCAAGCCTGCTTGTAATAAAAGCATGGTTGAGTCTCCCTGTATTGGCATGAGATAGAAATGACCCCACCTTGGCAATGTTCCTTAGGTTGTCACATTCCTAATGTGTGATTTGAAATATAGTTCAGAATCTAAAATGACACCTAGGTTTTTTTACCAGGAATTTCATTTTTTTCCCGTGAGTTAAAATGTGCAGCCAGATTCTCTCTCTGTGCTTGGGCTCCAATAATAAGTACCTACTGTAGGTTTTGTCTTGATTTAGCTGTAGGAATTCTTGAGTCATCCAAGTCTAACCGATGTGAAATGGCTAGATAGTTAGCGGGGTGCGCGCTAATAGCATTTCAATCGGTGAAGTCACTCGCTCTGAGACCTTGAAGTAGTTGTTCCCCTTGCTCTATAGGAGGAAGGTATATAGTGTGTGCAACTTAGCTTGGAATGCCTGGTCAGGACCCGGTCAGGACCCAGAAAAGGCGAGTGGGAAAGCTGCCATTACCGTCAATACTACTCGCCAACGTGCAATCATTGGACAGTAAACTAGATGAGGTACGATCACGAATATCCTACCAACGGGACTTCAAAAACTGTAATATCCTATGTTTCACGGAATTGTGGCTAAATGACGACATGGATATTCAGCTAGCGGGATACACGCTGCACCGGCATAATAGAACAGCACACTCCGGTAAGACGAGGGGGGGGCGATCTGTGAATATTTGTAAACAACAGCTGGTGCATGAAATCCAAGGAAGTCTCTAGATTTTGCTCGCCTGAAGTAGAGTATTTTGTGATAAATTGCAGGCCACACAACTTGCCTAGAGAGTTTTCAGCTACACTTTTCGTGGCTGTTTATTTACCACCACAGACAGATGCTGGCACTAAGACCGCACTCAGTCAGCTGTATAAGAAATAAGCAAACAGGAAACCACTCACCCAGAGGCGGCGCTCCTAGTGGCCGTAGACTTTAATGCTTTAAATCAGTTCTACCAAATTTCCATCAACATGTCAAATGTGCAACCAGAGAGAAAACAATTCTAGATCACCTGTACTCCACACACAGAGACGGGTACAAAGCTCTCCCTTGCCCTCCATTTGGTAAATCCGACCACAACTCTATCCCCCCGATTCTTGCTTACAAGCAAAAATGAAAGCAGGAAGCACCAGTGACTCGGTCTATAAAAAAGTGGTCAGATGAAGCAGATGCTAAACTACAGGACTGTTTTGCTATCACAGACTGGAACATGTTCCAGGATTTCTCCGATGGCATTGAGGAGTACACCACATCAGTCACTGGCTTTATCAATAAGTGCATCGAGGACATCGTCCCCACAGTGACTGTATGTACATTACCCAACCAGAAGCCATGAATTACAGGCAACTTTCGCACTGAGCTAAAGGGTAGAGCTGCCGCTTTCAAGGTGCAGGACTCTAACCCGGAAGCTTACAAGAAATCCCACTATACCCTGCTACGAACCATCAAACAGGCAAAGCATCAATACAGCACTAAGATTGAATCATACTACACCGGCTCCGACGCTCGTCTTATGTGGCAGGGCTTGCAAACTATTACAGACTACAAAGGGAAGCACAGCCGCGAGCTGCCCAGTGACACGAGCCTACCAGACGAGCTAAATCACTTCTATGCTCTCTTCGAGGCAAGCAACACTGTGGCATGCATGAGATCATTAGCTGTTCCAGACGACTGTGTGATCACACTCTCCGTAGCCGAAGTGCGTAAGACCTTTAAACAGGTCAACATACACAAGGCAGCGGGGCTAGACGGATTACCAGGACGTGTGCTCCGGGCATGTGCTGACCAACTGGCAGGTGTCTTCACTGACATTTTCAACATGTCCCTGATTAAATCTGTAATAGCAACAAGTTTCAAGCAGACCACCATAGTCCCTGTGCCCAAAAACACAAAGGCAACCTGCCTAAATGACTACAGACCCGTAGCACTCAAGGCCACAGCCATGAAGTGCTTTGAAAGGTTGGTATAGCTCAATACCATTATCCCAGAAACCCTAGACCCACTCTAATTTGCATACCGCCCAAACAGATCCACAGATGAGGCAATCTTTATTGCACGCAACACTGCCCTTTCCCACCTGGACAAAAGGAACACTTATGTGAGAATGCTGTTCATTGACTACAGCTCAGCGTTCAACACCGTAATACCTTCAAAGCTCATCACTAAGCTAAGGATCCTGGGACTAAACACCTCCCTCTGCAACTGGATCCTGGAATTCCTGACGGGCCGCCCCCAGTTGGTGAGGGTAGGTAGCAACACATCTGCCACGCTGATCCTCAACAATGGAGCTCCCCAGGGGTGCGTGCTGAGTCCCCTCCTGTACTCCCTGTTCACCCACGACTGCATGGCTCCAACACCATCATTAAGTTTGCAGACGACACAGCAGTGGTGTTTTGTCTAATGTAGCTTTATTGATCCTCTGGGAAGAATACACTTGGTAAAGCTTTCATAATGTCTATTGAGTGTTTTACTCTGTGTCCTCCGAAACATGACCCTGCCAAGCAGCACTGCTTCTTGACACACTGCCGGCTTAACTCGGAAGCCAGCTGCACCAATGTATCAGAGGAAACACCATCCAACTGGCAACCGTGTCAGCATGCATGCGCCCAGTCCGCCACAGGAGTCTCTAGACCGCGATGGGACAAGGACATCCCGGGCCGGCCAAACCCTCCCCTAACCTGGACAACACTGGGCCAATTGTGTGTCACCTCGTGGGTCTCCCCGGTTATGGCCAGCTGCTACACAGCCTGGGATCGAACCCGGACTGCCTTGGACCGCTGCGCCACTTGGAAGGACCCTGCACCTAACATTTCCAACTCATTTGAGAAGTATGTAGTAGTATTAAATGCACGTTTCTTGGTTAGTTTCCAAAGTAAATGTGAATGGAATTAGCTTATTGAGTTCGCCAAGCCTCGTGGGGAGCTATTAGCCTCCTGCTGGACTTTGTTCCGGCTCTACTATTACCCACCTGATTCTGTTAATCAGCTCTGCAGTGCCTTGATTATCAGCTGAATCAAAGCATCTTAGAGCAGGAATGGTGATTTAGGCTCAGTTCTGCCTTTTTAAGATCATAATGAATAATACAACAAGGACAGGGGAGACCAGATCCTAGATCAGCACTTCTGAGACTTTTTATGAATACGGATGCAGATTCACTGCTCCCCAGGACCTTGACTAGTTGAATCAAGTATGCTAGAGAAGGGCCAGAAAAGCCTGCGCACCCAGTAGCTCTCCATGAAGAGAGTTGTCTTACCACCCTAAACTAACGCTACCTCATGCCAACATTGCCACTTTTGGAGACATGCTCCGGAACTTTGGCGACTACTAAGTATTTTTTAAACTTCTAACTTTGGGCTTGATGTGTCAGTGTGTAGTTCATACATGTATAATCTATGTGCAGAACTATTGTCTTACCTCAATTAGCCGCAAAATCCCTAGTTTGAAAGGGACTGTTTTTCTGGAAGTTGTGCCGTGCCATTTTCCCAAAATTGTCCCCACATGGACCAGCCTCCTAGCAATTTGAGGTCAACCAATGAGCTTCAGTCCCTACCCATTTGAGTGATAGCTAGAAAGAGGCACGCAAGAGGCACACAATGCACACACAGCAGAGCGAGAGCAATGACGGGGGGGACTGGCTAAAAAAGTATACAAAAAGAATTGGAAAATCTCTTTAAGACTGACAAAGAATGTTGTTGTTAGAAGTTTAGGGAAACTGGAAGGAGAAGATGGTCCTGTAGACTTCTAATCCACCAACTACTTTTCAGTGCATTGTACAACTTCAATTGCATTGAATTACTTTGCTGTTAAAGGAGGCACTGTGAAAGGTTTCCATCAGTTGTTTATATGGGGTGGCAGGGTAGCCTAGTAGTTAGAGCGTTGGGCTAGTAACCAGAAGGTTGCAAGTTCAAATCCCCAAGCTGACAAGGTACAAATCTGTCGTTCTACCCCTGAACAGGCAGTTAACCCACTGTTCCTAGGCCGTCATTGAAAATAAGAATTTGTTCTTAACTGACTTGCCTAGTTAAATAAAGGTTAACATATAGTAATGGAAATCAAAAGGAAAGTTTGGCGTGCACGTGAACACTACAACCGTACACTTTCACTCCTTCCTCGGTGTCTCGAACAGCCATCCATCACACACACACCTTGTGCGTGTTCTGTCAGATTAGCAGCTGAGACTTTTAAATAAAATTTTTTATCAGTGATGTGTTTTGCCCTGCTTCCGTTTGACTCAGTGCCCTCGTGTAAAGTACATCGGAGAAACATGGGGCGTCTGTGCCCTTGCTTTGCCACACACACACGCATTAGCACACACACACACACACACACACACACACACACATACACACACACATACACACACACTCCAGGGGAAATGATGCCTCACGCTGACGTGACTAATCTGTCATTCTGTCCGTGTTTCTCCTTGCTTGTGTAGAATATGTGCAATGTATTGCTATGACCTATAATTATCCTCTACAGCAGTGTTTCCCAAAGTTTTTATAGTCCTGTTCCCCTTCAAACCTTCAACCTCCATCTGCGTACTCCCTCTAGCACCAGGGACAGCGCACTCTCACATGTTGTTTTTCGCCATCATTGTAAGCCTGCCGCACACACACTATACGATACATTTATTAAACATCAGAATGAGTATGAGTTTTTTGTCACAACCCAGCCCATGAGGAGTGACAAAGAGCTCTTATAGGACCAGGGTGACAAATAATAGTATAATAATAATCAATCATTTTACTCAATATTTAGCCATCTTTCATATAAAGCCTTATTGGTTTATCAAAATGTGTGAATAACTCACCACAGGTTAATGAGAAGCTTGTGCTTGAAAGGATGCACATAACTCTCTTGGATTGTATTGGAGAGAGTCTCAGTCTTAAATCGTTTTCCACACACAGTCTGTGTCTGTATTTAGTTTTCATGCTAGTGAGGGCCGAGAATCCACTCTCATAGGTACGTGGTTGCAAAGGGTATCAGTGTCTTAACAGTGCTATTTGCCAAAGCAGGATATTCTGAACGCAGCCCAATCCAGAAATCTGTCATTGGCTTTTGATTAAATTAAATTTTCACAGAACAGCTTGTTGCAATTTCGATGAGCCTCTCTTGTTCAGATATCGGTAAGTGGACTTGGAGGCAGGGCATGAAAGGGATAACGAATTCAGTTCTTTGTGTCATCCGTTTCGGGAAATACCTGCGTAATTGGTACCCTACTCATTCAGGTGCTTCGGAATATCACATTTGACATTGTCCGTAGGCTTCATTTGCACACAACAAATCATGCAGCGATTGAAAGACCTGTGTGTTGTCCTTCTTAATGCAGACAGAGAAGAGCTCCAACTTCTTAATCATAGCCTCAATTATTTTGTCCCGCACATTGAATATAGTTGCGGAGAGTCCCTGTAATACTAGATTCAGATCATTCAGGCGAGAAAAAACATCACCCAGATAGACCAGTCGTGTGAGAAACTTGTCATCATGCAAGCGGTCAGACAAGTGAAAACTTGTCAGTAAAGAAAACTTTAAGCTCATCTCTTAATTTAAAAAAGTGTCAATACTTTGCCCCTTGATAACCAGCACACTTCTGTATGTTGTAAAAGCATTACATAGTCGCTGCCCATATCATTGCATAGTGCAGAAAATACAAAACAGTTCAGGGGTCTTGCTTTATCAAAGTTAACCATTTTCACTGTTGTGTCCAAAAAGTCTTTGAAGCTGTCAGGTATTCTCTTGGCAGCAAGAGCATCTCAGTGGATGCTGCAGTGTACCCAAGTGGCGTCGGGAGCAACTGCTTGCACGCGCGTTACCACTCCACTATGTCTCCCTGTCATGGCTTTTGCGCCATCAGTACAGATACCAACATGAGCAGCAGTTATGTTTGGCTACAGACAGACTGTTAGTGGAATTCCCACGAGAGAGTAACGGTTAATGTGATTGGATGTTAATTATTTGACTATGCTACCTGTATTTGACATTTTGTTGTTATTTCGCTGAACACAAGATGGCTTAATTTTAATTTTTGGCAGCGAAACGAGGCTACTCAGGCAAGAGAAAAACTTCACCCAAATGTATAGCCCCATTGGAAAATATAAATGGACTGTTTTAAAATATGAAGAAAAAAAATATATAATATATTGATAAGGGAATTTATATGTTTAAAGATAATGATTAAATAATTCCACCCTGAAACCTAACTATTAGGGATTATAGTTTATATAGCATGTATAAGGAATAATTAAAGTATTAAATGTAAGTCCAACTAGGTTCAGAAGAGACCTGTGAGGGAGAGAAATGTGTGTTTATATGTGTGTCTAAGAAAATACCGAGAACAATTAAACTGTGTTTGACCCGACCTGACTAGAACTCTGAGAAACTTATGATAGGACAGGGAGTCCTTCTCAAGGTTCCTCTAATCTCGGGGAATGAAGCTGTTGGCTGGGTAGTGATAAAAAGCGGTGAAAACTCTTGGGAAGGATGCAACTCACCTCCTGTTCGTGTGTTTGTATGTGCATAGGATATCTACTGTTTGTGTGGAAGGATGTAAGTAAGTAGGGAGCAAGTTATAAAATGGATGTCTTTGTATAATGGACTTCAGAACGTTCTCGTGAGTAAACTGTACTAACCTTTTGCATAAGCTGAGTCTTTGCCTAATTATTATTAAACCCATGGTCTTACAAACCTCGGGGATTGGTCAAAGCAATTGATTGTTAGTTATCATCATTGTGATTGAAAATTCTCTTGACATATATATAAATATAAATTATATATACTTATATATACTAAATATGAATCACATTTTTATTTGGCGTACCCCCGATGTCATTAATCTAACTGCACTGTATAATTTAAATTAGCTATTATAGTGAAAGAATACCATGCTATTGTTTGAGGAGAGTGCACAGTTATGAACTTGAAAATGTATTAATAAACCAATTAGGCACATTTGGGCAGTTTTGATACAACATTTTGAACAGAAATGCAATGGCTCATTGAATCAGTCTAAACCTTTGCACATACACTGCCGCCATCTAGTGGCCAAATTCAAAATGATACCTAGATTCCTACAGGAAGTCATATATTGGTCTTTCTCTTGCATTTCAAAGATGATGGTACAAAAAATACAAAAACACATGTTTTTTCTTTGTATTATCTTTTACTAGATCTAATGTGTTATATTCTCCTATATTAATTTAACATTTTCACAAACGTGAAAGTGTTTCCTTTCAAATGGTATATGCATAAGCTAGAGAAGAATATGCATAAGCTAGATGCCCTCAATCTCACACAAATGATCAAGGAATTTACCAGGTACAACCCTAAATCTGTAAAATGGGCAGCCTCATAGATATTATCCTGACCAACTTGCCCTCCAAATACACCTTCGCAGTTTTCAATCAGGGTCTCAGCAATCACTGCCTCATTGCCTGCATCCGCTGTGGGTCTGCGGGTCTGGCTTTCCTTGCCATCTTAAATAAGCATGCCCCTTTCAAAAAATGTAGAACTAAGTAAGATATAGCCCTTTGTTAACTTTAGACCTGACTGCCCTCGACCAGCACAAAAACATCCTGTTGCGGACTGCACTAGCATCGAATAGTCCCCGCGATATGCAACTTTTCAGGGAAGTCAGGAACCAAAACACGCAGTCAGTTAGGAAAGTGAAGGGTAGCTTTTTCAAACAGAAATCAGCCGGGCTAGACAATCTGGACTCTCTCTTTCGAAAATGATCTGCCGGCATTGTTGCAACCCCTATCACCAGTCTGTTCAACCTCTCTTTCGTATTGTCTTCCTAAGGATTGGAAAGCTGCCTACGTCATCCCCCTCTTCAAAGGGTGTGACACCCTAGACCCAAACTGTTACAGACCTATATGCATCATGCCCTGCCTTTCTAAAGTCTTCGAAAGCCAAGTTAGCAAATAGATCACTGACCATTTCGAATCCCACCGTACCTTCTCCCCTGTGCAATCCGGTTTCTGAGCTGGTCACGAGTGAATCATAACCTTCATAGATTAAAAAACAATGCTGTGCAGCTATCATCACCGACCTGGCTAAGGCTTTCGACTCTGTCAATCACCACATTCTTATCGGCAGTCTCAACAGCCTTGGATTTTCAAATGACTGCCTCGCCTGGTTCACCAATTACTTCTCAGATAGAATTCAGTGTGTCAAACCAGAGTGCCTGTTGTCCGGACCTCTGGCAGTCTCTATGGGGTACCACAGGGTTCAATTCTCGGGTCGACTCTTTTCTCTGTATATATCAACGATGTCGCTCTTGCTGCAGGTGATTCCTTGATCCAACTCAACGCAGACGACACCATTCTGAATACATCTGGCCCTTCTTTGGACACTGTGTTAACAAACCTCCAAATGAGATACAATGCCCTACAACACTCCTTCCGTGGCCTCCAACTGCTCTTAAATGCTAGTTTAACTAAATGCATGCTTTTCAACCGATTGCTGCCAGCACCCGCCCGCCCGATTAGCATCACTACTCTGGGCGTTTCTGACTTAGAATATGTGGACAACTACAAATACCTAGGTGTCTGGCTAGACTGTAAACTCTCCTTCCAGACTCATATTAAACATCTCCAATCCAAAATGAACTATTTCCCAACAAAGCCTCATTCAATCACACTGCCAAACATACCCTCGTAAAACTGACTATCCTACCGATCCTTGACTTCGGCGATGTAATTTACAAAATAGCCTCCAACACTCTACTCAGCAAACTGGATGCAGTCTATCACAGTGCCATCCGTTTTGTCACCAAAGCCGCATATACCACCCACCACTGCGACCTGTATGCTCTCATTGGCTGGCCCTTGCTAGATATTCATTGCCTGACCCATTGGCTCCAGGTCATCTATACGTCTTTGCTAGGTAAACTCTGCCTTATCTCAGCTCACTGGTCACCATAACAACACCCACCCGTAGCACGTGCTCCAGCAGGTATATCTTACTGGTTATCCCCAAAGCCAACACCTCCTTTGGCCGCCATTCCTTCCAGTTCTCTGCTGCCAATGACTGGAACGAATTTCAAAAATCACTGAAGTTGGAGACATATCTCCCTTACTAACTTGAAGCATCAGCTATCTGAGCAGCTTACCGATCACTGCAGCTGTACACAGCCCATCTGTAAATAACCCATCCAACTACCTACCTCATCCCCATGTTGTTTTTATTTACTCTTTTTGCTCTTTTGCACACCAGTAGTTATACTTGCACATCATCATCTGCATATCTATCACTTTAGTGTTCATTTGCTAAATTGTAATTACTTCGCTACTATGGCCTATTTTTTGCCTTACCTCCTACCACCATGTGCACACACTGTATATATACTTTTTCTATTGTGTTATTGACTGTACGTTTGTTTATCCGATGTGTAACTCTGTGTTGTTGTTTGTGTCGCACTGCTTTGCTTTATCTTGGTCAGGTTGCAGTCGTAAATGAGAACCTGTTCTCAACTGGCCTACCTGGCTAAATAAAGGTGAAATTACATTTAAAAAGAATTTAAAAAATATTCCTGCTTCAGGTCCTGCGCTACAGGCAGTTAGATTTTTGTATGTCATTTTCGTCAAAAATTGGAAAAAAGGGTCTGATCCTTAATTAAGAGGTTATAATGATGTCCATTTCAATCAGTGTAGATGAATGGGAAGAGACAGGTTAGAGAATACATTTTAAGCCTTGAAACAATTGAGACATGGATCGTGTATGTGTGCCATTCAGAGGGTGAATGGGAAAGAGAAAATATTTGAGTGCATTTGAACTGGGTATGGTAGTAAGGGCCAGGTGCACAGGTTTGAGTGTGTCAAGAACTGCAATGCTGCTGGTTTATTCACACTCAACAGTTTCCCGCGTGTGTCAAGAAAGGTCCACCACCCAAAGGACATCCAGCCAACTTGATACAACTGTGGAGTCAACGTGGGAGTCAGCATTTGAGTCAACATGGGCCAGCATCCCTGTGGAACGCTTTCAACAACTTAAAGAGTCCACAAATTGAGGCTGTTTTGAAGGCAAAAGAGATGCAACTCAATATTAGGAAGATGTTCGTAATGTTTGTAAACTCAGTGTACACTGGATTTGCTTACCAAGAAAACATTGAATCTTCCTAAAGTGGCCTAGTTACAGTTGTAACTTAAATCATCTTGAAATCTATTTCATGACTTGAAAATGGCTGTCTAGCAACGATCAACAACCAACTTGACGGAACTTGAATAATAACAAAAAATATGTGAAAATATTATACAATCCAGGTGTGCAAAGCTCTTAGAGACGGTCATATATTGACTCAGGGTTAAATATTTACATAATTAAGATACATTAGTGTTTTAGTTTAGTTCATATAATTTGTGTCAAATGTTAGATATTTTCTTCCACTTTGTATTTTGTGTAGATCGTTGAGAAAAAAAATCCAAATTAAATCCATTTTAATCACACCTTATAAGACAATAAAATGTGGAAAACGTCAAGATGTGTGAATACTTTCTGAAGGCACTGTATATACACATTCTAGCAAATGCAATGGATTCATTCCAAATGGTACCCTATTCTCTACATAGTGCACTACTTTTGACCAGACTATATGAGCCGTTTGGGGCATTTCCAATATAATTAGAGGCAGACAATTCATGCCTCCAGTGGCTCGTGCAAATGTGATTATGGCATCGCAGCCAAAGATGAGTCCTACGTTTATGCCGTCGTGACAACTGTAGATAATCGTGTTTTCTGCTTGCGGATGGGAATTGTGACAAGCTATGGAAAACACATTTGTGTTTGGTGATGATGAGCAACGTGTTGTGTCTTCCCTACTTTTGTTCTCGTTCCAGGTTGACGTCAAAGCCTAAACTTGTTGTTGTTTTTTTAGGGAAAGTCTGAAGTGGCTTCTTGTCCATCTCCTTCAGTTGCTTCACTGATTTGAAAACACGGGACAGGGGAAAGCTGTGTTATAGATGATTTGCTTTCAGGGCCCTTTGTGAATAATTTAAACATGTATGTTCATTCATTCCTTCATTAATGATTTAATCAATCTGCTAGTTTTCTTTGTTTGTTTGTTTGTTTGTTTGTTCCTTCCTTCCTTCTTTCCTTCCTTCCTTCCTATAAATACTAGTGTGCCGGACTAGTGTGACGTTTTTCTCTCGTAGCTTGGCAAGGAGACAGTGTAGACGAGGTGGTTTCCATTATTGGAGGAATGATGATTATCTGTGGGGAGAGAACGTATTAATTGCTCTGGTTCGAATGTCGAGCATCACCAATATGAGGTTCAAAAGTGGGCAAGGAGGAGCCCAGACAAACCTTTTTTTCCCACTTTCGAGTAAAAACATGTATGAGGTATATAGGTAAAGGTCTATACAGAGCCACTCTCCGAGCCCTCCCAGTTTCCCAGAATGCATTTCACAAGAGTTCCAGCAGGTCCCCAGGGCAACAAAGACCACAGAACAAAGTTGATTTTATACATTTGTCTTACCCTCATCTGCAGGTAATATAGATTTTGGTTGAATAAAGTTGGAAATCTGTGTGTGTCCTGCTGTGATTGGGTGTATTCCTATTTCGGTGAGCTTGCAGAAAGAGTGGAGCGTGCATGTGTGTGCACAGGTTTGGGTAAGTTACTTTCTAAATGTAATCCGTTAGTTACTAGTTACCTGTCCAAAATTGTAATCAGTAAGGTCACTTTGGGATTACCCAAACTCATGAAGTAATCTGATTACTTTCCCATTATTAAGAGGCATTAGAAGAAAACCTAAATGAATATTACCAATTGAATGACATCTATTGCAAGATGAAGCAATGTTAGAGTTTACATAGCTGGCCATAAATGGATGTTGCATTTTACTTTATGGGTTACGATTAGCCTATATATTTATACTAAAAACCAAATTCGGTCACATATCGTGTCATTACAATTAATTAAATACCTCTTGACCTTCAAGACTAGGACTGATGGAAAATACAGTAGATTAGTCTATTTGTATTACCTGAAAATAACCTCAAAATGAAGGACTGAGCCTAGTCTGTTGTTTATGTTTTTGTCATGGAGGACTGATTGGGCTCATTGCTTCAGTTCAAAACATGGTTGAAAAATAAATGCTGCATGCTTTGAGCACTACCAAAAAGTGCTATTTGAATGATGCGAGAAATGAATGCCATATGCTGCATTTGCTATAGGCCTACTGTTCACATTTTTGTTAGCGACGCCATAGAATTAGGAATTAGAATACTTAATTAATTTAATAGGATCTTTATGGGTGACACTTTTGCAGCTGTTGAAATCTATCAAAACTGTGTCGAGATTAAAGCATGTGCCCGTTAGGCCTTTGGACATTGTTTTTGAATCAGCATGTATTAGATTGACCAATAAAATCCCTGTTCGTGGTCTTCTTAAATTAAACTAGCTTTTGACAGTATGTGTGACAGTTGAGCAAAGTAGCACGGAGGAGTTTACATGGAGGAAATCCCTCAAACTTTAATTTGATAGGCTGGAATCAACCACTATGCAGATGTTGCAAGAGAGCATTTTTCACTGGCTGTCCACGGGTCGCATAAATAATGATTATTTTGCCTACACTTCTTAAATTCAACGTTTATTGGGGCAAAATACAAAATACACCTACACTGTACATTTGTGAACAGCAACAATCCATACTCAGTAAGGTTTGAATATCTGAGAGAGGTGCACTGTGATTCACATAATTTCTATGTAGATATCAATAATAGTCCTAAGTGATATTCGTATCGCCAGTAGCCTACACCACCGCTGCCATCCTTACCTCCAAGTGTTTATTCAAGTTGGATAATCTTTGGATGCCGACAGCAGTCGTACCATTGGAAGACATACAGTAGCTTGCACTGTAGCCTGAAAACCTATTCCTGCTCTTTCCCCGCGATCCATCAAACGCATTTGGTGTCATCCTAGTGGCCTCTAATTTACGGTCAGACTCGGTCAGGCGGAAAAAACTTAACCTTGAGCCTTTTTTAAATACTGATTTGAATGTCATTGAGAAAACAAAAGGTCCTAATTGAAAAGTAATCCCAGAAGTAATATCAAAAGTATCTGTAGTCAGATTACAAATTTTTTTTGCTGGGAATGTAATTGATTACATCCGTTACTCCCAAACACTGTGTGTGCTTGTAGGTGTGTGTTCAGCTATATATGTGTTTCCAGCATGAGTGAGGTGATCTCAAAGGGCATGCTCAAGCTGTGTATACAAGATGGAGGTTGCCGGGTGCTGGTAACCTCCTGGCGTGATTTGTGATTTGCTCTATAAATCACCCTGTGTCTGCTGCTTGTTCACATCTGTCATTGTCAGGGCCGCCTCAATGCCACAATGTGTGTTTGTATTCCAATACACTGAGCGTACAAAACCTGCTCTTTCCATGACCTAGACTGAATCCAGGTGAAAGCTATGATCACTTATTGATGTAACGCGTTATTAAATCCACTTCAATCAGTGTCGATGAAAGGGAGGAAGCGGGTTAAAGAAGGATTTTAAAGTCTTGAGACAATTAAGACATGGGTTGTGTATGTGTGCCATTTAGTGGGTGAATGGCCAAGACAAAATATTTACAGTTGAAGTCGGAAGTTTACATACACTTAGCTTGGAGTCATTAAAACTCGTTTTTCAACCACTCCACAAATGTATTGTTTACAAACTATAGCTTTGGCAAGTCGGTTAGGACATCTACGTTGTATATGACACAAGTAATTATTCCAACAATTGTTTAGAGACAGATTATTTCACTTCTTCACTGTTTCACAATTCCAGTGGGTCATAAGTTTACATACATTAAGTTGACTGTGCCTTTAAACAGCTTGGAAAATTCCAGAAAATTATGTCATAGTTTTAGAAGCTTCTGACAGGCAAAGTGACATCATTTGAGTCAATTGGAGGTGTACCTGTGGATGTATTTCAAGGCCTACCTTCAAACTCAGTGCTTCTTTGCTTGACAACACTGGAAAATCAAAAGAAATAAGCCAAGACCTCAGAAAAAAAATGGTGGACCTCCACAAGTCTAGTTCATCCTTGGGAGCAATTTTCAAAGGGCTGAAGGTAACACGTTCATCTGTACAAACAATTGTACGCAAGTATAAATACCATGGGGCCATGCAGCCGTCATACCGCTCAGGAAGGAGGCGCGTTCTGTCTCCTAGAGATGAACGTACTTTGGTGTGAAAAGTGCAAATCAATCCCAGAACAACAGCAAAGGACCTTGTGAAGATCCTGGAGGAATCAGGTACAAAAGTATCTATATCCACAGTAAAACGAGTCCTATATCGACATAACCTGAAAGGCAGCTCAGCAAGGAAGAAGCCAATGTTCCAAAACCGCCATAAAAAAGCCAGACTATGGTTTGCAACTGCACATGGGGACAAAGATCATACTTTTGGGGGAAATGTCCTCTGGTCTGATGAAACAATAATAAAACTGTTTGGAAATAATGACCATCGTCATTTTTGGAGGAAAAAGGGGGAGGCTTGCAAGCTGAAGAATACCATCTCAACCGTGACGCACGGGGGTGGCAGCATCATGTTGTGGGGGTGCTTTGATGCAGGAGGGACTGGTGCACTTCACAAAATAGATGGCATCATGAGGCAGGAAAATGATGTGGATATATTGAAACAACATCTCAAGACATCAGTCAGGAAGTTAAAGCTTGGTCACAAATGGGTCTTTCAAATGGACAATGACCCCAAGCATACTTCCAAAGTTGTGGCAAAATGGCTTAAGGACAACAAAGTCAAGGTATTGGAGTGACCATCACAAAGCACTGACCTCAATCATAAAGAAAATTTGGGCAGAACTTAAAAAGAGTGTGCGAGTAAGGAGGCCTACAAACCTGACTCAGTTACACCAGCTCTGTCAGGAGGAATGGGCCAAAATTCACCCAACTTATTTTGGGAAGCTTGTGGAAGGCTACCCAAAATGCTTGACCCAAGTTAAACCATTTGTAAACTTCTGACCCACTGGGAATGTGATGAAAGAAATAAAAGCTGAAATAAATCACTCTCTACTATTATTCTGACATTTCACATTCTTAAAATAAAGTGGTGATCCTAACTGACCTCAGACATTGAATTTTTACTATGATTAAATGTCAGGAATTGTGAAAAACTGAGTTTTAATGTTTGGCTAATGTGTATGTACATTTCTGACTTCAACTGTAAGTGCCTTTGAATGGGGTATGGTAGTACGTGCCCGGCGCACTGGTTTGTGTCAAGAACTGCAACACTCAGGGCTGGCCCTCCCATCAGGCAAGATTAGGCCTCCGCCTAATGCGGCACTTGAATTTGAGGCACCACCCTCTGCACCGCTGATTGGCTACTACACCGCCCACGCATCCAAGCAACCAGCTCATTGCGTTGCTGCAGTTCCCGCCCCATTCCCGCTTCTCCTGAAGTTCACTCCCACTATCCTTGGTAGCTATGGGGATGTGTGTGTTTATATGTGATTATTATCCAATTGTGAAACATTAATAAAAATGAATCTGCCAATTAAATTATTGTATTTTTATTTATTTATTGTGCGTGAGAAGACAATTAGTGATTAAGGCAGTAGCCTAACCTAGCCTGTTACATTAGCTAGCTACTACTAGTGGATATAATTTTAGCTAAAAGTAATCTATAGAGATTTGAGACAATTTTCTACCATGTCTAAGAGACAAAAACAAAAAACTATGAGAAACGATGCACAATCTCTAAACCAAAGAAATTTGCTGGTGAAATCTATCAGCATGCAGCAATGTCCATCAGCCGGAGTGGAGAATGACAAGCCTACGAGGACAGGCCAACGACAAGCCCCCGTTCGCTGATTCTAGCAGCGAAGAGGGCAAACCGGAAGAGTCTGAGCCATGCACTTCCACCGATGATGACAGCTCTCTGGCTGGACAAGAACAAGTGGCCGTACCAGGCCTAGCCACACCTACAAACAATGCCAGTGAAGACCCTACTATCTTGGACCCAGACTCAGATTCGTCGCTCCCCGTCCCGGATGACAGTGCTGCTAAATCCGACTCCCAGACAAAAAAAACGTAACAGATCCCGGTGAGTGGCCAAAATATAGGACTGGATCTTTACGGGATATGTTAGAGCAGGCTGAGCCACATCAGGATAAGGAGGGGAATTTCCCAAGAGATGAGGGGCAACGAAAAGTTTTGGTGGCCCACTACAATAGGAGGATGGTGAACGGGGAGAGAGTGCAGAGGCCTAGGCTTGTCTATTCCTAGCAAAAAGATGCAGCCTTCTGTTTTTGCTGCAAACATTTTTCACACGAGCGCATATCTGCACTGGTCAGGGATGGAACCAGGGACTGGAAGAATCTGTGCCACCGCATGAGAAGTCACATGTCAGCCTAGATAGTGTCCAGAGGTGGAAGGAGCTGGAGATCAGGCTGGTGTCCAAGCAAACTCAGATTATTTGATTTCAGGACCATGAACAGCTACTGAGAGAAAACATTGCTGACTGCAATGCAACAGCACAGCAGAGGAAAGACTGCACTCTAGGTGGTGTCGAAATAAATTCATGTTGTCACTGATGTTGGACAATCAAATTCGATAGGTAAATAAACTACATTTATTCAGGCTGGGTCATTGACATGAAGCTTATTTTACACTGCTCCAGCGAAAGGCCCGCCATGCATTTATGAAAGCACTTGTTTCCAAAGCTCAAATGATCTTACTCTGTTTTACAGTTCTACAGAAATATAAAAATATATGTTAAATATGTTATATAAAAGTGTTATTTTTATTGGAATTGTAACAATTATGGGGTCGAGCCATGTGTGAAAACAGGCGGGATATTATTAATAAGAAACTCGTTTTCCTACTATTGTAACGGGATTCGTCTGGTGAAGGAGAGGAGGACCAAAATGCAGCGTGGTTGAAATTCACGTTTGTCTTTAATAAGAAAACTATACATGAATAAACTACAAAAACAATCAATGTGAAAACCCGAAACCAGTCCCGTGTGGTACAAACACTGACACAGGAGACAATCACCCACAAAACCCAACACCAAACAGGCTACCTAAATATGGTTCCCAATCAGAGACAATGACTAACACCTGCCTCTGATTGAGAACCTGATATGGCCAAACACAGAAACAGACAAACTAGACACACAACATAGAATGCCCACTCAGATCACACCCTGACCAAACAAAACATAGAAACATACAAATCAAACTATGGTCAGGGTGTGACAACTATACTGTAGGTAGTAGGTTGCATCGTGATAGCAACATCGTAACTCGCCGATGCAGGGGTTAAATACAATTTCTTCGTCTTCCAAAAACTAAGTGGTAAACCTACCTGTTTGACAGACACAATTATCCTATCCATAGATGTCGCTACAGCCAAATACTCCAATGCTATCGCATGCGCTGATTAACTACCTCTGTGTCTGGGAAGGACTTGGTGTGTTTGACTCGAACCAGGGGTCGAATTGAGTGAGGGTATCACATGCCCTTGGTTGAAGAAGAGGGCAAAAAAGGATATCTATTGTTTGCTTTATATTTCGAAATAAATACATAAAACGTATCCAGATTATATCAAGCGTTCTGTAACAATGCTTAACTCGGTGATGCCTTGTGGTAGAAACAAGCTCTAAAATGCCCGCGATGCATATGGGGTTATATTGATTCCTCTATATGACAATCTGAAGCTAAACTGCAGCCTGTAATATTTTAAGAGATACAAACAATTGACTCTGCTATTCTGTCCCTATCAATTGAGCTTTTCTCTTTCTGAAAAAAATATGTTTGTTTAAACCCAGGCAGCTTTTAGGAAAGCAATTCTGTTGTTTGGTTACACAACGGACGAGTCGCCAGCAGTTGAAGCTACAGTTTTCTGCGTCAGTAGAGCCTCTTTCTGGGTGGAAATTGAACTTTTGAAAGTGCCATGCTTAGATTCATAAGAATGTCTAAGATGTAATTATTTTTGTCTCGCCTAGGGCGGCAGAACGTCCAGGGCATTGGTGATTTTATCAATGTAATCAGATTTAAAATATTAGGCTATGTTATTGACATTGAACTGATTATATAGCCTAGTAACTGTGTGGAACATTGTGTTTAATTTGTAGCATAGGCCTATTCATTTGGCTGCTATTATATTCTGTTTCTCCGATTTTTGTCTCGCCTAGGGTGGCAGAACATCCAGGACCGGCCCTGGCAACACTGCTGTTTTTTTTGTTGTGCTCAACAGTTTCCCGTGTGCATCTATAATGGTCCACCATCCAAAGAACATCCAGCTAACTTGACACAACTGTGGGAAGCATTGGAGTCAACATGGGCCAGCATCCCTGTGGAACACTTTCGACACCTTGAGGTACCGAGGCTGTTCTGAGGGATAAAGGGGGGTTGCAACTCAATATTAGGAAGGTCTTCCTAATGTTTGGTATACACAGTGTACTCATACCCTCACAAAGGCTTCTGATTGTGTCGCCATCTACACCGAATGGGCATCACTGACAGTGACATCACTGACCGTGCGAGACGTGTCTTTCTGTTAATCTCTCCCATTTGAATTTAATTGGGTCTCACTCAATCCCAACGGAGAGAAGGTGGAAAGGATAGGACATCTATACCTATCGTTAAATGGTGTGAGTGGAAAAAAAATGGGAGCCTGCATTCTATACGTTCAATTAAGGCATGGCGGTAGACATGGTTTCACGACATTAGCGATTACCGTGGCGACAGGCGAGTTGCCACACGTAAGGTGAGGGGACCCATGAGTGGTCGCATTAATACAGTATGCTCCCTTTCAAAGGGGGAGAGAGCATGCATCTTACCTGGAGATTCATGGGCATTTAACATTGCTAGTTAACATTCGAAAGCACAGCCAACCAGTTAAGGCAGTAATGAAGACAAAGGTAGACTGAGCATATTAAGGACCATGTTAGCACGCTGACACGCTCCACGTGCGCTAGCGAGTACATTACAGAACGGAACATTCCCCGCGTGTGACAAAACCTCCACTCCACCCTTGTTTGTTGTTGAGCTATCAGTGGCAGCAGTGGGATCCTTTTTTTTTTTTTTTGCCCTCCCTCAACACTCTCAGGGCGGACTACCGCCATTCAAATCTACCGTAGCACGCTGCTAATAATCCTCTGGGCTCGATCACCTGCATCGTTGACAACGTGTGGCACATTAACACTAGTAACGCGCCGCTGCCGCTAACACTCTCTCCATTTATCTCAATGATTCCGCCTAAATAAGATAAGTGACAGGGTCCCTGTTCTCAAAGCAGTACATCAATATGCTAATGAGAGCCATTTGTATGGTGGAGCTGACAAGACAGAGGTGGGCTTTACTAAGGCCAGGCACCACACCCTAATAGGGATTTTTTTCCCCCTTAATCATATCACAATTAACATTTACCAGTTGAATGTAGATACAAATAATTTTTTTTTTAATTGTAAAGAAAAAATATATATGCAAATGAGGTGAAAGCTCATGAAATATGTGCATATTTGCAAATCGCAAAAATTCCTTCTTCGGGACACTGGATTAAGTCAGCCTAAATATTTTGATTTAATTTTGTTGAGACTTAAGGGCTGGACTTAATAAAAGCAGATTGTGGATAAATAATAGTTCAGAAGAAACAATCTGTAAAATCTTAAGACATGTTCGTAAAATGCATTCTTGGTACGTTTTTCGAAAGAAAATGTTATCTAGAATAAAAATCGACAAATGTATCTAATGATAACCACACACAATTTGGTGAAAGAAGATGCTTCTGAAGCTAAGGAAAATTAGTTAGCATGTGGGAAGAGGCCTTTCGGGAAATGTCAGTTGAAGAATTGCTATCGCCATCTCGTCAAAATAAGTTACTACAATTGAATCAAGCTTGTTACATTATCTATGAAATGGGTTTTGGAATTACGTATGCATGCCCATTTTAAAGTAGTAATTCATTATATTTTGTTGACGGTAGTACAGTATGATAAACTAAGGAAAGTATACATTTTCATCAACATTTTGACATTTTATGTTTACCTTTTGAAAATGCTTATATACATTTTGGCCTTAAGCTAGTAGCTAGGTGGAGATGACAGACGGAGTTGGGCGTTATTAAGTTAGTAGCTAGCTAAGCAGTGCTTTAAAGTGAGAGACTTTTAGAGTTCTTTATCCCAGCCTGGTTTACAGTGTCCATATAAGTACTGGTGTGTTAGTTTTGCAGACTTCAGCCAAAGGGTAGACCTTGACCTCTTTGACCAATAATACACGTATCGTATTGCTTTAATAACCCCTTGAGAGGAGAGCAAGATTATAGCTTCATTTTCACCTGAAAAAGGAAGAGTTAAGGAATGAAAATAGAGGGCGAGAGAGAAAGAGCGAGAGAGAAAGTCCAGCTGCATTGAGCTCCGTCCTCTATCTATGCCAATGTTGTGTGTGTTTTTTTTATGTGTGTGTGAGAATGAATGTGAGCATGTTTGTGCTTGTGTGTGTATTGGGATGCATCAGTAAGCAAACCACAGATGTATTGTGTTATTGCATGCATGTTAAAACGGAAAGAGCCCGTTTGGCAGTTTCATCTTGGCATTCTATGCGTCGAATGCGCCACCCATTGGAAAAATAATACTTTTGAACTTTGCCCGTGACTGCTGAATGTGTTGTTTGGCGAACAGACGTATACAGATATCTTTCCACTGCCACACAGGCACATCAAAAGGCTTTGTCGCTACATTTTCCCCCATGATGTCAGCAAGAGATACGGTATCATCTTCTGCAGTGTAACATTTTCCCCAAAGACCTTGCATAATCAACTCCTTTTCCAAACAAAGTTTTATGGAGACAGATGCCTTTGACAACTTCCCATATATATTTTTCTCTGTGGTGGACACGATTGCCTGAATTTCGGGGGTTTGCTTGAAATAGACAACTTGGGGAATATTGATTTTTTTTTCAAAGTTGCAGAGAGAAGAAAATGTCTGAAGTGACGGCATCCCCATATAAAGCAAAAATAATGTTGGACCCGAGAAAGATAATCTAGGTGTGATTAGATCTGTTTTCTGCTGTATTGTGTAGTGGTAATAGTGGAGTAAATTAGATTGACCCCCTGTCACACATACTGTAGACAATATGGATAGAACTGGCTGCTTTGGTTGCACAAAGCAAACAGCAATAAAACCTGAGGCAACCGTTGCCCTGGACAGACACACAAGGTTGGCATGTAGCCTAGTGGTTAGAATGACCACTTTTTTTGCAAAGAATAACAGAGGAGTTAAGAATGGAAAAATGCAAAGGTAATTATCTTTAAAAAAAGGAAACAAGATGGACATTTTTGTCCCGTCGGTGTGAACTATCGATAGAGATGGTGAGAAGGGGAAAGGTTGAAAGGTTTTGTTTGTCAATCAATAACAACTGCCTCCATCCACACGTGGAATTGCATGGTGTTGTTGACCCATTTTCAAAATGACATTGTCAAGAAGTCGATGTCAACGTTGAGAGTGAAGCGCCTTCGTGTTATCTCTGTGTTTGAAGGAAACCTATTTGTATGACATGAATGGTCGCCATTGTCAGCAAAGGAAAATGAAGTTTAGGATTGTCTGACTGTGTACATTCCTTATTATTATTTTGTTTCCTCTGTTAACCTGTCAAGTCACCGCTTGCCTGCATGCTTTTTCCTAATCTCCCTGCAATCACTCTTCCCAGCTAGCACATAACATTCTGAGAACCATATGTTTCTTAGAGCTTGGTGAAATGGTGGTTGTCCTATGGTTATTTTTGCATGGAACCTACCCACCTACCCACTTTCTGTGAATGTTGCAGGATAGTTGCTTGGCTTTGGAAAATGTTAAGCACATTTAGCCCCCCCCCCCCCCCCCCCCCCCAAAAAAGTTGTTTACATGATATTTCATTACTTGAACAGAACGTTTCCTAAAAATTCAAACATGTTTACATTTCATTTCAATTTTGGTAATGTTCTTATGAACGTTCACCATGGTGGGAATTGGGAATGTCCTCAAAGAGTTCAGAGAACGTTAACAAAACACGTTCTTCAGAATAATGTTTCCTACACGTTTCCTCGTGGTTCTATTTACAGTCATGCTCTCAAATTGTTCAGAGAATATTAAAAACCTTCCATTAAAAAAACCCACAATAAATCTTTAGTTATGTTCAAATCAAATCAGGTAAAATTATTTGTCACATGTGCCGAATACAACAGTGAAACGATTACTTACAAGCCCTTAACCAACAATGCAGTTTTAAGAAAATACCTAAAAAAAAAGTAATAGATAAGAATAACAAATGATTAAATAGCAGCAGTAAATAACAATAGCGGGCTATATACAGGGGTTACCGGTACAGAGTCAATGTGCGAGGGCACTGGTGTAGAGGTAATGGAGGTAATATGTACAGGTAGGAAGAGTTATTAAAGTGACTATGAATAGATAATTACAGAGAGCAGCAGCAGCATTTCAGAGAGGTGGGGGGGGGGAGCAATGCAAATAGTCTGTGTAGCCATTTGATTAGCTGTTCAGGAGTCTTACGGCTTGGCGGTGGAAGCTATTTAGGAGCCTCTTGGACCTAGACTTAGCGCTCCGGTACCGCTTGCCGTGCGGCAGCAGAGAGAACTGTCTATAACTAGGGTGACTGGAGTCTTTGACTATTTTTAGGGCCTTCCTCTGTCACCGCCTGGGATAGATGTCCTGGAAGGCAGAAAGCTTGGCCCCGTCGATGTACTGGGCCGTACTCACTGTCCTCTGTAGTGCCTTGCGGTCGGAGGCCGAGCACTTGCTATACCAGGCAGTGATGCAACCCGTCAGGATGCTCTCGATGGTGCAGCTGTAGAACCTTTTGAGGAACTGAGGACCAATGGCAATATTTTTCAGTCTCCTGAGGGGGAAAAGGTTTTGTCGTCCACTCTTCATGACTGTCTTGGTGTGCGTGGACCATGTCAGTTTGTTGGTGATGTAAAGGCCAAGGAACTTGAAGCTCTCAACCTGCTCCACTACAGCCCCGTGAATGAGAATGGGAGTGTACTCGGTCCTCCTTTTCCTGTAGTCCACAATCATCTCCTTTGTCTTGATCAGGTTGAGGGAGAGTTTGTTGTCCTGGCACCACACGGCCAAGTCTCTGACCTCCTACCTATAGGTGGCTCATCGTTGTCGATGATCAGGCCTACCACGGTTGTGTCATCAGAAAACTTAATGATGGTGTTGGAGTCGTGCCTGGCCGAGCAATCATAAGTGAACAGGGAGTACATGAGAATCCAGTTGCAGAGGGAGGTGTTTAGTCCCAGGGTCCTTAGCTTATTGAAGAGCTTTGAGGGCACTACGGTGTTGAATGCTGAGCTGTAGTCAATGAACAGCATTCTCACATAGCTGTTTCTATTGTCCAGGTTTGAAAGGGATGTGTGGAGTGCAGTAGAGATTGCATCATCTGTGGATCTGTTGGTGCAGTATGCAAATTGGAGTGGGTCTAGGGTTTCTGGGATAATGGTGTTGATGTGAGCCATGACCAGAATTTCATGTCTACAGACATTTTATGTTTACAAGTTTAAGAAAAAAGAAAAACGGCATGGCTTGATATAATTTTCACCATGCATGATGATGGCTCTGCTTTTGTAATTTCCCCATGATGGAGCAAGAAAATTGGTGACCAATGTGATCTAAGCTGATCTTAATAGTCGGTAGTCATTTAGGCAGGTTACCTTGAGCAGAGGGTTCTTGGGCACAGGGTGGTCTGCTTGAAACATGTTGGTATTACTGACTCAGACGGGGAGAGGTTGAAAATGTCAGTGAAGACACTTGCCAGTTGGTCAGCGTGTGGTCGGAGTACACTTCCTGGTAATCCGTCTTGTGAATGTTGACCTGTTTAAAGGTCTTACTCACATCGGCTGCGGATCACACAGTCGTCCGGAACAGTTGATGCTCTTGTGCATGTTTCAGTGTTACTTGCCTCAAAGCGAGCATAGAAGTTATTTACCCTGTCTGGTTCATGTCACTGGGCAGCTCTCGGCTGTGCTTCCCTTTGTAGTCTGCTATAGTTTGCAGGCCCTGCCACATCCTACGAACGTCAGAGCCGATGTAGTACGATTCAATCTTAAACCTGTATTGACGCTTTACCTGTTTGAATGGTTTGTCGGAGGGCAAAGCGGGATTTCTTATAAATCAAATCAAATCAAATCTAATTTATTTATATAGCCCTTCGTACATCATCTGATATCTCAAAGTGCTGTACAGAAACCCAGCCTAAAACCCCAAACAGCAAGCAATGCAGGTGTAGAAGCATGGTGGCTAGGAAAAACTCCCTAGAAAGGCCAAAACCTAGGAAGAAACCTAGAGAGGAACCAGGCTATGAGGGGTGGCCGGTCCTCTTCTGGCTGTGCCGGGTGGAGATTATAACAGAACATGGCCAAGATGTTCAAATGTTCATAAATGACCAGCATGGTCAAATAATAATAATCACAGTAGTTGTCAAGGGTGCAGCAAGTTAGCAGGAGTAAATGTCAGTTGGATTTTCTTAGCCGATCATTAAGAGTATCTCTACAACTACTGCTGTCTCTAGAGAGTTGAGAACAGCAGGTCTGGGACAGGTAGCACGTCCGGTAAACAGGTCAGGATTCCATAGCTGCAGGCAGAACAGTTGAAACTGGAACAGCAGCATGGCCAGGTGGCGATAACAAGGAGTCAACATTCCAGGTCGTCCTGAGGCATGGTTCTAGGGCTCAGATCCTCCAAGAGAGAGAAAGAAAGAGAGAAAGAAAGAATTAGAGAGAGCATACTTAAATTCACACAGGACACCAGATAAGACAGGAGAAGTACTCCAGATATAACAAACTGACCCTAGCCCCCTGACACATAAACTACTGCAGCATAAATACTGGAGGCTGAGACAGGAGGGGTCAGGAGACACTGGGGCCTCATCCGATGATGGGCCCGCTCCTTGAAAGCGACAGCTCTACCCTTTAGCTCATTGCAAATGTTGCCTGTAAGCATCTGCTTCATCTGACCACTTTTTTTTATAGACCGAGTCACTGGTGCTTCCTGCTTTATCTTTTGCTTGTAAGCAGGAAAAAGGAGGATAGAATTATGGTCAGAATTTGTTCAGTTGGTATCAAGGGCCCTAACCTGTGCCAGGAAAACAATCCTGACACCATCACACCACCGCCACCAGCCTGTACCGTTGACACCAGGCAGTATGGGGCCATGGACTCATGATGCTTATGCCAAATCCTGACTCATGCAACAGGAATCTGGATTCGTCGGGCCAGGAGATATTTTTGTACTGTATAACTTAATATGTCTCCAGAGAAACCTGGTTTCAAATAAAAATGTTTTTTTTTTTTTAGATCAGCCGTAGAATAACTTTTCAGGAAAACACACCAATACAGTTCTCTGTGTAGATTCAGAGTGTTTCTGTGTTCTGTATTGCAGTTCTATCAAGTATGTATACCATTGGCAGACTTTGTCGTGGTCTAGAACAGTACAATCTTAGACGAGTATGTGCTATGTCTTGTCAGAAGATCTATTTGGTGGATAACTTATTAGGTCTCCATAGAAACTTAGATTCAAATAAAGGCCTTATTTAACAAATTACAATAGGCTGAATTAGGTGTTTATGTCTGGGGTCAAAGGACTAGATTTTTAAAAAAAAATCCATATTGAAACAGAAACAATTATTTAGATGTTAAAAACCTCTTGAAACTAAGGGCACTATTTATGTTTTTGGAAAAATAACGTTCCCAAAGTAAACCGCCTATTTCTCAGGACCAGATGCTAGAATATGCATATAATCGACAGTTTAGGATAGAAAACACTCTAAAGTTTCCAAAACTGTCAAAACATTGTCTTTGAGTATAACAGAACTGATATTGCAGGCGAAAGCCTAAGAAAAATCCAATCAGGAAGTGACTCATGTTTTGAAACCGTTGTGTTCCTATGCACCCCTATTGGCCACTGAAAGGGATATCAACCAGATTCCTTTGTCTACGTATTCCCTAAGGTGTCTACAGCATTGTGACGTAGTTTCACACCTTTATATTGAAGAATGAGCGTAAACGACTACATTGCGTAAGAGGCCAGCTGAGGGCTCTCAGAGTGATTCTTGCGTAAAAGACAGAGGTAGTCATTTTTCTCTCGCTCCTACTGAAAAGCCAATTGTCCCAGTTGATATATTATCGAATAGATATTTGAAAAAAACCTTGAGGATTGATTATAAAAAATGTTTGCCATGTTTCTGTCGATATTATGGATATAATTTGAATTCGGCGTTGTCGTGACCGCTATTTCCGGTGGATTTCTCAACATAACGTGACAAACAAATGGAGGAATTAATAAAAAATAATCTTTATGGAACAAAAGGAACATTTGCTGTCTAACTGGGAGTCTCGTCAGTGAAAACATCCGAAGATCATCAAAGGTAAACGGTTAATTTGATTGCTTTTCTGATTTTTGTGACCAAGATTCCTGCTGCTAGCTGGACATAATGCTATGCTAGGCTATCGATAAACTTACACAAACGCTTGTCTTGCTTTGGCTGTAAAGTATAATTTCAAAATCTGAGATGACAGGGTGATTAACAAAAGGCTAAGCTGTGTTTCATTATATTTCACTTGTGATTTCATGAATATGAATATTTTCTAGTAATATTTTTTCACCGTTGCGCTATGCTAATTAGTGTAGTTGATGACAATTCTCCCGGATCCGGGATGGGTAGTTCCAAGAGTTAAGAACATGTTGATTGACAAAGTCATGAAACATTTAATAAACTACCTTTGGGCTATAATAAAAATATTTCCTCTGGGGTGAAAATAACCCGTCGGTGGTATGAGGGTTAAGTGTGTTTGTTGAGGTGTGTTGGCTGCACCCACTAATTGGCCACACCTGATCTTAATGAGTGCTTGTTTGAAATGGGGATTGTTTGAATAGACTAAAATAAACAGCTTTTTATGCGTAAAAAAAACATGGTATGCTAGCTCCATCCTGGTGGCGCAGTGTACTAATTCCATTGATAGAGAACAGAAGATTATAGGTTTGAATCTTACCGATGCCATGTTCCAAAACAAAATGTGTTTGCTTTATAATGCCTAAGGAAATTAAATCCCATGTGTCCTATCTGTGCTTGGAGTTCAAAAAAGTTAACCCAAAATAATCTAGCTGTGTTATTAAAATTATTATCAAAACATTCAATGAAAGTTTTAGGGAAATATATATTTAAAAAATTCAAAATAACCTATACTTTTTGTTCTCAGAGGGATAATAGAACCTCATAAGAATTAAACAGAACCTCCCTGCAACCTAAAATATAAACATTCCCAGAACAGGTGAAATTTTATTTTTCTGATCTCAGAACATTTAAAAAATGTTGCATTTTACCAATCAGGAAATGTATGGCTTCATTCCCACAACCAATGTGAAACCAAAAATATATGTTATTGGGTTGTGATGAAACTACCGGCCCTTATGAATTTATAAGTCATGAACAAACAAACGCATGCTTATACTACAGATTTAGACTGGTTGATGTATGGTTGATGTATGAATGTGCCATTATGAGATCATCAATGTAGATTAAAATGGCTGCTGATCATTTGTGTATCAGTAACCAGGTCTCCATCCAACCTTTTAACCCGAGTAAAGTACATGTCGGATACAAAAATGTAATGAGCGGACAATTTGAAACAGATAATTTGTCTGTAAAACTTTCCAAATGTCGACAAAACAAAATGCGCTAGACAAGATGGGATCTTTTTTGTGGCAGTAAAATGAATAATGCGAGAAATGTCGGTGGAAACGCTTTTAATGCGCAAATATTGATATAATAACCATCTATATCAAAGTAAACTTGGAGTCACGCAATGACACACCAATCAACCACATTTATTTATAAAGCCCTTTTTACATCAGCATATGTCACAAAGTGCTATACAGAAACCCAGCCTAAAACCCCAAACAGCAAGCAATGCAGGAAAACCTCCCTAAAAAGGCATAAACCTAGGAAGAAACCTAGAGAGGAGCCAGGCTCTGAGGGGTGACCAGTCCTCTTCTGGCTGTGCATGGCCAGATTGTTCTTCAAGATGTTCAAACGTTCATAGATGACCAGCAGGGTAAAATAATAATCACAATGGTTGTAGAGGGTGCAACAGATCAGTACCTCAGGAGTAAATGTCAGTTAGCTTTTCATAGCCGAGCATTCAGAGGTCGAGACGGCAGGTGCAGTAGAGAGAGAGAGACTCGAAAACAGCAGGTCCGAGACAAGGTAGCAGGTCCGGTGAACAGGTCAGGGTTCCATAGCCGCAGGCAGAACAGTTGAACTTGGAGCAGCAGCACGACCAGGTGGACAGGAGTCAACAAGGCCAGGTAGTCTTGAGGCATGGTCCTAGGGCTCAGTTCCTCCGGGAGGGGAGAGAGAAATAGAGGGCGCATACTTAAATTCACACAGGACAATATATAAGACAGGAGAATTACACCAGATATAAGACTGGCCCTAGCCCCCCGGCACATAGACTATTGCAGCATAGATACTGGAGGCTGACATGTTGACATGTTGTGTGACCCTCCCACTACGTCTCGGGAAAGCATGCAGTTTATTAGGCTACAGATGAAATACATTACGATGAACCTTCACAGGTTGGTGAAAGTGCAAGATGATGAGCTTGAAGCTTCTTTCAAGGGTCTTATTCTCGGTGACATGATCATGGATGTTTGACTGCCACTTGACAAGTGAAAATGATCTCACTGTCCATAATAATCTTGTAATGTATGTAGACTATATCCGCATTGTATCTGCAAGCTGTTGGCTAGAGTGGACGTGCCAATACCAGAGTGGGCACACTTGCTATTTCATGCAAAAATAATTTTGTGAGAAAACCATCAGTAGTTGAAAACGCGATGGAAACCCATTTAACTTCTATTTTTTTTATTCGGGCACATGGGAATTTAACCGCAAAAGGTATTTTTATGTGCGTTACATCATCACGCACAGCTTTTTATCAATTTGATGGAAACACTTTTTTTTTGCACATATTGTTTTTATGCAATTTTGTTTTATATTCACATGATAATCTGTCACCAATTGGATGGAAACCTAGCTAGAGCTACCGATAGGCACCTGTGATTTTAGTTGTGTGTTCGGAAGGTTTCTCAAACCAAAGTGTGGTGAGAAAAGAAAAACTTGCCAGATGGTGGATGCAGCCAAGAGGGAATTCTTATTTCGGTATCGCAACCGCACAGCGAACAACATTTCAAGCACTATGATTCTCAACAGGTTTTTCTCTATTCCCGACATCCTCCAGAGATCTAGCACTAGGCCCTCTCGTCCCTGAGGATGACCCCTGTCGAGAGCTCCCGGTGTGGGCAGCACCTGTGACGAGAGGGACCAGACAGGAGTGCTGTTTGTGTCTGTTTCAGTTTCGTCCCCATCGGGGCTAACTGAGCCCTAGCTGAGCATCCAACAGAGACCCAATCCGCTGGCAGAGATGGATGGCGAACGGATCCCTGGTATGCCCCTTAAATGTTGAGAGCAATACTTTATTTTGGGAGCGGTTTGTACGACTGTCATACATCCATCGCCCATGAATGTCTACGCACTCTGGGCTTCAGTGATGTGGCTTTCAAATGGGTTGATTCATGTCAGCAATGTTTATTTTGTAGATGGAATATCAAGATTAGGGGCTGGGGTAGTCAACACGTCCAGTCGACCGAGCTATTGTCATGTTGATGGAACAGTCTGAAGTGAATGGATGGGGGGCTCGCGCTGTGCAAAACCTTAGACAGGTGAGTGACTGCACACACACACACTCACACACACACACAAACAAACGTTCACACACATACATACCCACACAGTGCAATCCACCATGACAAATTCCATTTCCTTCACCGCAAGACCCACCTGTATAGATACCCCACGGACACAGAACATCTTTCTATTAAAGTTCAAAAGGTCAACGAATCAACAAAAACTCTGTTCCACTTTTAAAGGGGTCATACCAGATGAGGGAGGAACAACACCAGGCACGTGCAGGAAAGTTAAAGATGCACTTCAGATCTGAGAGAACATACCACGATCTATATGCTGAACCAACCGGACAAAATGACACTGCTCAGGGAGCAGAAAAGAAAGAGTGATTGAGGAGAAGATTCCACCGGGGGATGGAGGGATGAGGAAGGAAAGGTCAGCCAAAGGTCGGCCATTTAATTGTAACCACATGACACTGAGGCCGGTGTCCCAAATGGCACTCTATTCCCTATATAGTGCAGTACTTTTGACCAGGCCTCATAGTTGATCCATTTTGCATACCCCACCATACCATGAGACCTGTCTTCATCACTGTAAAAGATAAGCGGTTGAGTTTGATATCATTTAAAAGCTTACAACCAGTGTTGTCAAACTATACAAAAATGTGTGTGTGTGTGTGTGTGTGTGTGTGTGTGTGTGTGTGTGTGTGTGTGTGTGTGAGAGTGTGTGTGTGTGTGTGTGTGTGTGTGTGTGTGTGTGTGTGTGTGTGTGTGTGTGTGTGTGTGTGTGTGTGTGTGTGTGTGTGTGTGTGTGTGTGTTTGGGGGGTAGACAGGGGGTAATAAGTAATTTTACCAATGCATGAATCCTTAACAATTCATTGAATAATAATGTGGACAAAGTCCTCTTTCGCTGCCAGGCCGCCAACCACACGCCACATTACCTTGGCACTCAGAAAATATTCATATGAATTGACTTATTCCACATTTTGTTATGTTACAGCCTGATTTAAAAATGAATTCAATTGTTCTGTTTTTCTCACCCATCCACACACAATACCTCATGCAGTGGAAGCATGTTTTTAGAAATGTTTGCAAACATGTATTGAAAATGAAATACAGAAATGTCTCATTTACATAAGCATTGGCAGTGATTACAGCTGAGTCTTTCTGGGTAAGTCTCCAAGAGCTTTCCACACCCAGATTGTGCAACATTTGCCCATTATTCTTTAACAACATTCTCCAAGCTCTGTCAAATAGGTTGATGATCATTGCTAAACAACCATTTTCAGGTCTCGCCATAGATTTAAGTCAAAACTGTAATTCGGCCACTGTCTTCTTGGTAAGCAACTCCAGTGTAGATTTGGCAAAGTGATTTAGGTTAGTGCCCTGTGTCTAGTGGAAAGCAGATTGAACCTCTAGGAGTTTGCCTGCAGTGATTGTAATCGTCATGCATAAAAGAGGTACAATTAGGCCAGACAAAGTTGATTTACTGTTTAACCCCCCCCCCCCCCCCCCCCTCCCAAGTGAGAGGGTTTTTCATAAATAGTAACTAGTGGAGAAGTAATACATTTGAAAAATAATGACAGCCAATGTCCTTTGGTCAGAAGCAATATGACAGTCACCTGCTGCTTTCAACCGTTCAACGGCGTGGTCTGTTTTGTCCATTACTTCCTGTTTGTTCTGTTCACTGGGGTGTTCATTCCTTTTGAAGTTTTTTGGAGCTTGCCTTGTTTACACACCGTGCACATGGGCCTGACTTGTTGGAATTGTTGTTTGAGCCTCACCACCTCTTCCCCTTCAAGAACATCTGGACATCCACAGTGGACACACACATCTGGGAATGACACTGTGATTGATGAGCAATACTGTGTCTCCGCTTGCATTCCACAGGTTAGCACCTTGAAAGACACTTTCGGCTTGTGGGACGGACTATCTTTCTTTGAACGGCTCTGAATCACATGAAAAACAATGTTCTCATCTCGAATGTGTTGGACTGTTTACTGTTCTTGTCTAGACAGCTTTCTTTTTGCATGCAAGCGCCTTGCCTTCTCACATTCAACACAGTTGATGGACTTTCTCACATTTGCAATGGCCATGACCGCACTCCTCATCACAATTTCTCTGTTCAATGTTGCACAAGGCCTACCATTGTCAGTGGTGTCCAAGCTGCACAGGTCATCACGTTTCTGGTAATCATGTCTGTCTGCCGTCAATGTTGGATCAGGCACAAACCGTAATTTCTTCAAGTGTTCTTCTGGCCAGCGTGGAGGATTCATGAAGCAGTACCAGCGTGGATCGTCGCCCTCGCATTTCTTGATCTGTACCACGTATTGTGACATCTTGAAGTGCCTGTCCTGGAATCGCTTGTACCGTTCAAGGCCTTTTCTGCTGAAAACCGGCCAATCACGAGAGCTGCAACAGGATTTGCACTCTTTTTCAAAGGCCTCTTTCAGGTCTGGTTGTCTGGTGACTGCTTCGCGTGGGCTCTGGATTGTGCTACACTTCTTCACCCGCTTCTCCTTTGATTCCAGTGTGCCCAGGGCTGGGATATTGGAAAAAGGTAGGGCCGTGGATCTAGAAAACGAGTTAGTATCTGGTGTGACCACCATATGCATCATGCAGCGTGACATCCACTTCACATAGTGTTGATCAGGCTGTGAATTGTGGCCTGTGGAATGTTGTCCCACTCCTCGTCAATGGCTGTGCGAAGTTGCTGGATTTTGGTGGGAACTGGAACGCGCTGTCGTTACACATCGATCCGAAGCATCCTAAACATTTTCAGCTTCCAGGAATTGTGTACAGATCCCTACGACATGGGGCAGTGCATTATCATGCTGAAACATAAGATGATCGTGGCACATGCATGGCACGTCAACAGGCCTCAGGATCTCGTCACGGTATCGCTGTGCATTCAAATTGCACACATAGACTGCGTGGGTTTGAATTCAATCCATGCCATTCTGGCACAAAACATATGTCTCATATTACCCATCTTTCTCCCACTGTCTCTGTCCAGAAAATACAAAATTACAAATGGAAGAAAAAGCGTTGTACTAAAATAAATGTTTTTCTTAGTAGTTGTTCTCTTCTGAAGTGAGCCTCAAACCTGGAGTCAAGATTGATAGAGCCAAATCTCATGGGCTGCGTTTCAAACTCAAAGTAGACAGCCCTCGGCCCTAAACCCTATGCCCTTGGGGGAATTCCTACGGCCATATTTGTCGTTGGTCCAAATGATTAGCCAAGCAAGGGTAGTTTGAAACGTAAGCCCCTCAACCCTCGTTTTTAATTGAGTTTGCGAGTGTACAATTATGTTCACTTCGGGGCCTAAAACACCCTATAATTCAATTTGAAATGATTGTACAGTCCACTAAGAAAAGTCTGCCAAAACTTAAAACAATATGGAGTCAACACACAAGTGTAAGTAAAATCAAATGTAAATAAGTTAGAAATGGTGCTTATAACAGGCAAACACTTCTCATAAAAGTACTTTGTTTTTTTTGGGTTAACTTTTGGAAATTGTAGAAATAAAACATTTTCCTTCTTCAGAAGTTCCAGCTAGGCAGGCTACGCTAGTTAGCTAATTAATTTGCTAGCTATCATACAGTTGGCGCATATTATTAATTATATAGTTCATATAAGTAGACATGCAATCATAATTGACTGTAGCGCATATAAAGCACCCACAAGCAAACGGGTGGCTGAAAACACAATCATCGCGGGATGAACGAGTGACAAATTTCCGGGCAAGGGCAGTCCATTAAAAAATAATCCCTTCCTCCCTCGCCCTGCAAGTGTACATTCATGACACTGTACGTCATCAGACGTGTCCACTTATTTTTAAGGGCTGAGGGGATAGGGTGCGTCTTTGAAGTGTTTGGAATGCAGCCATGGACTACATTGATTCGGAATCCTTGAAACGAGGTAAATAAACCAAAAAGGTTGTTCTCAGCCCGCGGCAAGTGATCATTTATTAACTTCGTGACGCACCCATCCCGTTAGCGGGATCATTTTCATCAACATCCGCTGAATTGCAGAGCGCCAAATTCAAATTAAATTACTAAAAATATAACATTTTCATGAAATCACAAGAGCAATATAGCAAAACACAGCTTAGCTTGTTGTTAATCCACCTGGCGTGTCAGATTTCAAAAAAGCTTTTCGGCGAAAGCATACCAAGCTTTTATGTAAGGACATCTCTCTCAGCAGACAAAACATTACAAACAGCTAGCAGCCAAGTAGATTTGTCACAAAAGTCAGAAAAAAAAATGATTCGCTTACCTTTGATGATCTTCGGATGTTTGCACTCACGAGACTCCCAGTTACACAATAAATGTTCCTTTTGTTCCATAAAGATTATCTTTATATCCAAAATGCCTCCATTTGTTTGGCGCATTATGTTCAGAAATCCACAGGCTCGAGTGGTCACGACCGGGCAGACGGAAATTCCAAATAGTATCCGTAAAGTTTGTGGAAACATGTCAGACGTTTTTTATAATCAATTCTTTTTTACAATATATAATCGATAATATTTCAAACGGACTGTACCTTCTTCAAAAGGAGAGAGAGAGAAAATGTCTGCTCCAAACTGTTGCGCATGCAAAATGCTGCTAGCACCCAGGCATACAATGACGCGATGTGATCTTTCTCGCTCATTTTTCAAAATAAAAGCCTGGAACTATGTCTAAAGACTGTTCACAACATGTGGAAGCCATAGGAAAAGGAATATGGTTGATATCCCTTTCAAATGAAGCGAAGGCAGGCAATGGAACAGAGAGCTTTCAGGAATAACAGCACTTCCGGGTTGGATTTTCCTCAGGTTTTTGCCTGCAATACCAGTTCTGTTATACTCACAGACAATATTTTGACAGTTTTGAAAACTTTAGAGTGTTTTCTATCCTAATCTGACAATTATATGCATATTCTAGATTCTGGGCCTGAGAAATAGGCCGTTTCATTTGGGTAGGTTTTTCATCCAAACATCAAAATACTGCTCGCTACATGCAACAGGTTAATCAGTTCCATGTGAAGAAAACCTCTCTCGATGATACGCTTAATGATCTTCAAAGTCAGAGAACAAACAGCCCCACAGTCATTGTGTGCATCCCAAATGGCCCCATATTGCCTACATTCATTTTTGGACTACGTTTGACTCTGGTTTAAAGCAGCGCACTATGTAGGGAATAGGGTGTCATTTTGATCACAGACATTGACTTAATACTCATGGGAGGCCGCTACAAGTAAGTAAGTTACATGTTGCACTTCTTCAATAGGTGCTTGATCCCGAGTTTCAAAGATCTCTAGGAAAGGATTCTGACAGGAAGCCTGAGGGGGCATCCTGAGCTGTTTGCCAGTGATCTTTAGAGGCCTTAGGGGCATCCTGAGCTGTTTCCCATTGATCTGTAGAGGCATTAGGGCCAGCCTATGATGAGCAGTAAACTTTGGCTCTGAAGACAACAATCCGTTGCATTTAGGTTTGATCCTTGTAGCTCTGACTTTCCCGTTTATAATGCATTCATGTCAATGAGGCGATTTGCCCAAAACATTAAGTGACATGCGTAAACCTCGAGTTTTTGTCCCCTGTAACCTTGATTTTAATGGGACGCCTATAGTGGTTACCTAGAATAAAAGCCTGGTCTGCTGACCAGTGAAACTTTAAGTGATAGGTGCATTTGTAAGTGAGAGTCTATTTCCCGAATATGGAAAATTACAAATGACAGGTAACACCTCCAAAAACAGACTCTATATCCTACACAGTGTGAGGGAAATTCTGTTCTCTCTCACTCACTCACTCACACACTCACTCACTCACTCACTCACTCACTCACTCACTCACTCACTCACTCACTCACACACAGGTTGCCACGCCCTGACCTTAGAGATCCTGTTTATGTCTCTATTTTGGTTTGGTCAGGGTGTGAGTTGGGGTGGGTATTCTATTATTTGTATTTCTATGTTTTGGCCGGGTAGGGTTCTCAATCAGGGACAGCTGTCTATCGTTGTCTCTGATTGAGAACCATACTTAGGCTGCCCTTTTTCCCATCTGTGGTTGTTGGAAGTTGATTTTGCTTAGGGCACATAGCCTTTAGATTTCTTTTTGTAGTGGTTATTGTTTTGTTCGGCGTCATTTTCCAAATAAAGAGAAAATGTACGCTCACCACGCTGTACCTTGGTCCTCTTCTTTTAACGGCCATGACAGAACTTCCCACCACAAACGGACCAAGCAGCGTGGTAAGGAGAAATGGAAGTGGGAGGACATTTTGAATGGCAAGGGATCCTGGACGTGGGAGGAGATCCTGGCCGGGAAGGATCGCCTACCCTGAGAGCAGGTAGAAGCAGAGAAGAAGGTGAAGGCAGCAGCTAAAGCAGAGCGGCAGCGTTATGAGGGAATCCCGAGAGGCAGCCCCCAAATGTTTTGAGGGGTGAAACACGGGGAGTGTGGCAGAGTCAGGATTCAGACCTGAGCCAACTCCACATGCTTATCGTGGCGAGCATGTGACTGGTCAGGCACCGTGCTATGGGGTGATGATCCATGCCACGAAGCCTCCAGTGATGATCCATGGCACGCAGCCTCCAGTGATGATCCATGGCACAAAGCCTCCAATGATGATCCATGGCACGAAGCCTCCAGTGATGATCCATGGCACGAAGCCTCCAGTGAGGAGTCATGGCACGAAGCCTCCAGTGATGATCCATGGCACGCAGCCTCCAGTGATGATCCATGGCACGAAGCCTCCAGTGATGATCCATGGCATGAAGCCTCCAATGATGATCCATGGCACGAAGCCTCCAGTGATGATCCATGGCACGAAGCCTCCAGTGATGATCCATGGCACGAAGCCTCCAGTGAGGAGTCATGGCACGAAGCCTCCAGCTACGTTCTCCAGTCCGGAGCCTCCAGCGACGATCTCCAGTCCGGAGCCTCCAGCGACGTTCTCCAGTCCGGAGCCTCCAGCGACGTTCTCCAGTCCGGAGCCTCCAGCGACATTCTCCAGTCCGGAGCCCCCAGCGACGTTCTCCAGTCCAGAGCCCCCAGCAACGGTCTCCAGTCAGGAGTCCGCAGCCACGGTTGGCGACGAGGGTCCCCGCACCAGAGGTGCCAGCAAAGTGGGGTGAGCCAGTGGTGGAGCGGGGTCTGCGCCTCCATGGATAGATGCCCACCCAGACCCTCTAGGTTATGCGGCCGGAGTGACAAAGAACTGATCAGTCTATAATTTTAATGTTAGGTTTATTTGAACATTGAGAGACAGAATAACAACAAGAAAATCCTGAAAAACGCATGTCAAAAATGTTATAAATTAATTTGCATTTTCATGAGGGAAATAAGTATTTGACCACCTCTCAATCAGAAAGATTTTTGTCTCCCAGGTGTCTTTTATACAGGTAACGAGCTGAGATTAGGAGCACACTCTTAAAGGGAGTGCTCCTAATCTCATCTTGTTACCTGTATAAAAGACACCTGTCTACAGAAGCAATCAATCAATCAGATTCCAAACTCTCCACCATGGCCAAGACCAAAGAGCTCTCCGAGGATGTCAGGGACAAGATTGTAGACCTACACAGAGCTGGAATGGGCCACAAGACCATCTCCAAGCAGCTTGGTGAGAAGGTGACATTAGTTGGTGCGATTATTCGCAAATGGAAGAAACACAAAATAACTGTCAATCTCCCTCGGCCTGGGGCTCCATGCAAAATCTCACCTCGTTAAGTTGCAATGATCATGAGAACAGTGAGGAATCAGCCCAGAACTACATGGGAGGATCTTGTCAATGATCTCAAGGCAGCTGGGACCATAGTCACCAAGAAAACACTTGGTAACACACTACGCCGTGAAGAACTGAAATCCTGCAGCGCCCGCAAGGTCGCCCTGCTCAAGAAAGCACATATACATGTCCATATGAAGTTTGCCAATGAACATCTGAATGATTCAGAGGACAACGGGGTGAAAGTGTTGTGGTCAGATGAGACCAAAATGGAGCTCTTTGGCATCAACTCGCCATGTTTGGAGGAGGGGGAATGCTGCCTATGACCCCAAGAACATCATCCCCACCGTCAAACATGGAGGTGGAAACAATATGCTTTGGGGTGTTTTTCTGCTAAGGGGACAGGACAACTTCACTGCATCAAATGGACGATGGACAGGGCCATGTACAGTCAAATATTGGGTGAGAACATCCTTCCCTCAGGCTGTCTTTGAAAATGGGATGGGTATTCCAGTATGACAATGACCCAAAACACACGGCCAAGGCAACAAAGGAGTGGCTCAAGAAGAAGCATATTAAGGTCCTGGAGTGGCCTAGTCAGTCTTCAGACCTTAATCCCATAGAAAATCTGTGGAGGGAGCTGAAGGTTCGAGTTGCCAAACGTTAGCCTCGAAACCTTAATGACTTGGAGAAGATCTGCAAAGAGGAGTGGGACAAAATCCCTCCTGATGTGTGCAAACCTGGTGGCCAACCACAAGAAACGTCTGACCTTTGTGATTGCCAACGAGGGTTTTGCCACCAAGTACTAAGTCATGTTTTGCAGAGGGGTCAAATACTTATTTCCCTCATTAAAATGCTAATAAATTTATAACATTTTTGACATGCGTTTTTCAGGATTTTGTTGTTTCTTTGTCGGTGGGCAAACATACAAAATCACCAGGGGATCAAATACTTTTTTCCCTCACTGTATCTCTCGGAGTCGACTATGTCAGTGCATTAGGAAACAAAAACAAGAGAGCCATGTCGATTTTGCCTGAAACAGGAAACAGGCACCCTGACTTTCCCGCTCCAACAAAGTTTCCTCTATTGACCCCGAGATCTGCTTTTCTTGGCTTTTTCACACCCACAACAGAATGAATAGATTTCACTGTCCTTTAATTTATTCTTCAAATATATTTGTATTCAGTGTCCTTTTAGGTATGGACTATTATCACAGGGTTGGCAAAATAAGGAAATGACATGCAGCTTCTATCGAGGGTGAGGCTAAAGAGACATGACAGCAACCCATTGACAGTCAGATGAGGGCAAACCCCTAACCTTAACCTAACCAATTATTAAATACAACATAGGTTTGCTAGGCAGTCACATCCCTTTCGTTTTTCTTGTCTTTCGAGGCGACTCATAAAGAGAATAGCATTTGACCCATTTCGCTCTCTCGCCATCACCACAAAATTATGTTATCATTGTTTATGTAAGACACATGACAATAAAATGGTATGTTGCCACAGAGACATGCATTGTTACTGTCCACCAGTGACATGCTAGCTATCACAAGGAGATGGGGCAAACAGGAAGACAATGGCAATGGCTGAGTTTATTTTTGCCTTCTTCTATAGGTCACTGACATTGGACGGCTATGTGGGTAACGTCACCGAGGTCTCCAAAGGGAATTCAGGAAGTAGTGAAACAAAAGATGGCACGAGGCAAAGAGACAGAGCAGTAAGGGTTTTAAATATACTTAAGTATCAAAAGTAAATGCAATTGCTAAAATATACTTATGTATCACACCTAAAAGTAAACGTATAAATAATTTCAAATTCCTTATATTAAGCATGCCAGACAGCACCATTTTCTTGATCTTATTTTATTCACGGATAGCCAGGGGGCTATCTCCAACACTCAGACATATTTTACAAATTAAGCATTTGTGCATAGTGAGTGCCAGATCAGAGGCAGTCGGGATGACTAGGGATGTTCTGTTGATAAGTGTGTGAATTGGAAATAAGCAGTCAAAATGTAACGAGTACTTTTGGGAATAAGGGAAAATGTATGGAGTAAAAAGTACAATATTTTCTTTAGAAATGTAGTGGAGAGAGAGAGAAGACAGCCTGCAATAGCAAGAGAAATGGAATACACAAGGGAGAATGATAGGCAAAGAAAAGGGAGAGGAGGACAGGAGACAGACTGCCAGAACAAGTGAATGTATTAGACAATTTTTCCACTTGAGTTGGATTTGTGCCCGTAGCAATCTGGTCTCAGAGCATTTCGTATTATTCTGTATGTAAATCCGAGACACTCCATTTAGTATGATATGTTTCGTATGGTATGTATTCATTTATGGATGTCTATCACCAATTCTGTATGATATGTTATGAATTATAATTTGTATTTTATGTTACGAATTTGTAAAACTTGTTACAAATTTGGGACTCGTATGATATGTTAAGAACTTGCAAAACGTGGCTAAAGTTAGCTAGGCTAGGGTTAGGGTTAAGGATAGGGTTAAGATTATTAAAGGGTCACGGTTAGGGTTGAGTTAGCTAAAAGGGTTAAGGTTAGAATAAGGGTTAGCTAACATGCTAAGTATTTGCAAAGTAGCTAAAAAGTTGGAAGTCGTTTAAAAAGTAGCTAATTATCTAAAATGCTACAGTTGTCCGTGATGAGATTCAAACTCGCAACCTTTGAGTTGCCAGACTTTCACGTTATGCGCAAGCCCATCCATCCCAACCAACCCCGTACCTACATTTTTGCTATGTGTAACCATGTGTCTTACTAAACGTTTTTACGTACAGAATAATACGAAATGTTCTGAGACCAGATGCCTGTAGAGACCCCCAAATACTTCTGTGCCAACTCCTTCTAATATGGGGCCCTTAAATAAACTGTAGAGAGACTGTGTCTCTGTCTCTACCTTACAGTGCAGTCGCAAAGTATCAGACCCCTTGACTTTTTCAACATTTTATTGCGTTCCAGCCTTATTCTAAAATAAAAAAATGTTTTGAATCTCATCAATCTACACACAATATCCCATAATGACAAGTGAAAACAGATTTTTAGAAATGTTTACATCTGCCTAATTTACGTAAGTATTCAGACCCTTTGCTATGAGACTCGAAATTGAACTCAGGTGCATCCTCTCTCCATTGATCATCCTTGAGATGTTTTTACTACTTGCTTGTGGTAAATTCAATTGATTGGACATGATTTGGAAAGGCACACACCTGTTATATATATATATATATATATATATCTATATATATCAGAGCAAAAACCAAGCCTTGAGGTTGAAGGAATTATCCGTAGAGCTCAGAGACAGGATTGTGTCTAGGCACAGATCTGGTGAAAGGTATCAAAAAATGTATGCAGCATTGAAGATCCCCAAGAACACACATTCTCAAATGGAAGAGTTTGGAACCACCAAGACTCTTCCTAGAGCTGGCCGCCCAGCCAAATTGAGCAATCGGGGAAGAAAGGCCTTGGTCAAGGAGGTGACCAAGAACTCAATGGTCACCCTGACAGAGCTCCAGAGTTCCTCTGTGGAAATGATTGTCCTTCTGGAAGGTTATCCCGTCTCTGCAGCACTCCATCAATCAGGACTTTATGGTAGAGTGACCAGATGGAAGCCACTTGGGTCACGTCTGGAGGAAACCTGGCACGGTGAAGCATGCTGGTAGCAGCATCATGGGGATGGGGATGTTTTTCAGCGGCAGGGACTGGGAGACTAGTCAGGATTGAGGGAAAGATGAACGGAGTAAAGTACAGACAAATCCTTGATGAAAACCTGCTCCAGAGTGCTCAGGACCTCAGACTGGGGCGAAGGTTCACCTTCCAACAGGACAACGACCCTAAGCACACAGTCAAGAAAACCCAGGAGTGGCTTCAGGACAAGTCTATGAATGACCTTGAGTGGCCTAGCCAGAGCCCGGACTTGAACCCAATCAAACATCTCTGGAGAGACCTAAAGTATCTGTGCAGCAGCGTCTCCATCCAACCCGACAGAGCTTGAGAGGATCTGCAGAGAAGAATGGGAGAAACTCCCCAAATTAAGGTGTGCCAAGCTTTTAGCGTAATACCCAAGAAGACTCAAGGCTGTAATCGCTGCCAAAGGTGCTTCAACAAAGTACTGAGTAAAGGGTCTGAATACTTATGTAAATGTTGTATTTAAGTTTTTAAATTTTGAATACATTTACAAAAATTGCAAAAAAGCATCTGGACATGAAAACATAACGACATTAATGCTGACACTGGGAACCAACGGGGAAACAGACATATACATAGATGGGGCAATCAACAAGGTGAAGGAGTCCAGGTGAGTCCAATGAGCGCTGATGCGCATAATGATGGTGACAGGTGTGCGACAGGTGTCTGAATGGGGTTCTGAATGCACTGTAAATATTAAATGGCTGTCCTATATTGAAGTATATTGGCAGCACTTTATCGTAAACCAGCAGGCCCAAGTGTGTGAAAGTGCTAGAGAGATTGTTTTAGTATCTGTGTGCAAGAATATTGTTTGTGTGTGTGTTTCTGGGTGATATAGAGTGTTTGAGTGTGTATGTGTGAGAAAGAGAGAGTTAGACAGAGGGCGTGTGAGAGAGAGAGGGTGTTGGTAAACATTTGGAACGGCATAGCTTATTTAGAGTGCTGTGGATGCCAACTCGGCATGGAAAGCAGCTTATCCTGTTCATGTTTTTATGAGATGCCTGAGTTGGAGCTGAGCTCTCAGCTCCAACTCATGTAGTGTTAAAGGAATTTAATTCCTATATGTTCATCAACCAATTCAATTAAAACACTCTGCCCATTTCTAAGAATTTGTAAGATACTTATTTGCATAAAATGGACAGAAACCAGTCTCAAAATCAATCAATAGCGTTTATTCTTGAGAGTAGTGATCATAGTACAATTTACATCAGGTTATATACTAAAAATGACGTCATAGGTTTTAAAATGTCCTTCCTCCACTCCGATACAATGGCAGTATAGTTCACAAGCCTTCCCACATTGTCTACCACCTGTTAAATAATCTACTACTAGCCCAAGGTCTCTCCCCTCCCTGGGTAGAGACAGGATGTCCTGTAAGGAACACAGTATTCCAGCCGGTCTGACGATAACTCCATTCGTTTCTAACAAGGAACAGACCGTCCTTGTTCTAATTCTTGATTATAATTACACACATTATATTCAGTACTATGATTATAATACGATTCATACATCCATACAGTAACACAGTAGTATTCTGTTTAGTTATAGTTTTAAGCTAAATGTATACATCATTTAGTCATTATTCATCAAAATCCCATAACATGTAGCAAGGTGTATATAGGCACACACACACACACACACACACACACACACACACACACACACACACACAGAGAAAGAGAATGGCATTATGCTGCTGATGTTCAATGGTGTGCAAAGCATTTTACGTAGCAAAGATTATGCTTTTCAATTTATTTCAAAGCCAATAATTCCATATCAAAGATTTATGTTGCAGAGCCAGATCATATTGTATGGCATTGAGGATTGAGGATGGCAGCCTCTTATCCAAATCCCCTTGAAATCCCTCTGTCTCCCAGTTTCATTCCAGCAGAATCGCTGCTATCAACACAATGATCCCTTCGACTGATCACAGATACCATTTAGTGACAGCTAGAGGTGGAGAACCTCAGCCTTTCCCGCACATATTTTTACCTCCTTAGACAGTGAAGTTGATATCATGACAAAGTGCCACAGCTTTTCCTTGCCAGTCAGGCAAAGTCCTTTGTATCCTTTGTACCCTTATATCCCCGCAAGTACTACAGTGCCTTCCAAAAGTATTCACCCCACTTGACTTTTTCCACATTTTGTTGTGTTACAGCCTGTATAATGGATTCAATTGGAATTTTGTGCCACTGTCCTACACACAGTAACCCATAATGTCAAAGTGGAATGACGTTTTTAGATATATATATATATATATATATATATATATATTTTTTTTACAAATGAACTAAAAATGAAAGCTGAAATGTCTTGAGTCAATAAGCATTCAACCCCCTTTTGTTATGGTAAGCGTAAATAAGTTCAGGAGTGAAAATGTGCTTAATGAGTCACATGATAAGTTGCATGGACACTGTGTGCAATAACACATCAAATCAAATTGTATTAGTCACATGTGCCGAATACAACAGTGAAATGTGAAATTCACCCTACAGTAAAATTTCACCTTACAGTGAAATGCTTACTTACGAGCTCATAACAGACAGTGCCGTTTAAATAAATACGGATAAGAATAAGGGATAAAAGTAACAAATAATTAAAGAGCAGCAGTAAAATAACAATATATACAGGGGGGTGCTAGTACAGAGTCAATGTGTGGGTGCACCGGTTAGATGAGGTAGTATATACATGTAGGTAGAGTTAATTAAAATGACTATGTATAGATGACAACAGAGAGTGGCAGTGGTGTGGGGGGGGGGGGGGGGGGGGGTGCAATGCGAATAGTCTGGGTATCCATTTGACTAGATGTTCAGGAGTCTTATGGCTTGGGGATTGAATCTGTTTAGAAGCCTCTTGGACCTAGACCTGGCGCTCCGGTACCACTTGCCATGTGGTAGCACAGAGAACAGTCTATGATTACAGTGGCTGGAGTCTTTGACAATTTTTAGGGCTTCCTCTGACATCGCCTGGTATACAGATCCTGGATGGCAGGAAGCATGGCCCCGGTGATGTTTTGGGCCATTTGCAATACCCTCTGTAGTGCCTTGCGGTCAGAGGCTGAGCAGTTGCCATACCAAGCAGTGATTCAAGCAGTCATAATGCTCTCGATGGTGCAGCTGTAGAACCTTTTGAGGATCGGAGGACTCATGCCAAATCTTTTCAGTCTCCTGAGGGGGAAAAGGTTTTGTCGTGCCCGCTTCACGACTGTCATGGTGTGCTTGAACCATGTCAGCTTGTTGGTGATGTGGACACCAAGGAACTTGAAGCTCTCAACCTGCTCCACTACAGCCCCATCGATGAGAATGGGGGCATGCTCGGTCCTCTTTTTCCTGTAGTCCTCAATCATCTCCTTTGTCTAGATCACATTGAGAGAGAGGTTGTTGTCCTGGCACCACACAGTCAGGTTTCTGACCTCCTCCTTATAGGCTCTGACCTCCTCCTTATAGGCTCTTTGTTGTTGGTGATCAGGCCTAACACTGTTGTGTCATCAGCAAATTTAATGATGGTGTTGGAGTCGTGCCTGACCGTGCAGTCATGAGTGAAAAGGGAGTACAGAAGGGGACTGAGCACGCACCCCTGAGGGGCCCCTGTGTCGAGGATCAGCGTGATTATTATATTATTAGCGTGATTTCTTATAAGCCTCCAGGTTAGAGTCCCGCTCATTGAAAGCGGCAGCTCTAGCCTTTAGCTCAGTGCGGATGCTGCATGTAATCCATGGCTTCTGGTTGGGGTATGTACGTACAGTCACTGGGAATGACGTCATCGATGCACTTATTGATGAAGTCAATGACTGATGTGGTGTACTCCTCAATGCCATTGGATGAATCCCGGAACATATTCCAGTCTGTGCTATCAAAACAGTCCTGTAGCTTAGCATCTGCTTAATCTGACCACTTTTTATTGATCTAGTCACTGGTGCTTCCTGCTTAATTGTTGCTTGTAAGCAGGAATCAGGAGGATGGAATTATGGTCAGATTCGACAAATGGAGGGAGATGGAGAGCTTTGTATGCATCTCCGTGTGTGGAGTACAGGGGATCCAGAGTTATTTTCTCTCTGGTTGCACATTTAACATGTTGATATAAATTAAGTTCCCCTGCATTAAAGTCCCCGGCTACTAGGAGCGCTGCCTCTGGGTGAGCGTTTTCTTGTTTGCTTATCGTGGAATACAGCTCATTCAACGCTGTCTTAGTGCCAGCCTCTGACTGTGGTGGTATGTAAACAGCTACAAAGAATATTGATGAAAACTCTCTCGGTAGGCAATGTGGTCTGCAGCTTATCATGAGAAACTCTACCTCAGGCGAGCAATAGCTCGAGACTTCCTTTGATATCGAGCACCAGTTGTTGTTTACAAAAATACAAAAACCGCTGCCCCTTGTCTTACCAGAAGCCACTGTTTTATCCTGCCAGCACATCGTATAACCAGCAAGCTGTCTGTTGATATTGTTGTCGTTCAGCCACGACTCCCTGAAGCATAAGATGTTACAGTTTTTAATGTCCCGTTGGTAGTTTAATATTCCCAATAACTCACCTATTTTATTGTCCAAAGATTGCGTGTTTGCTAGCAGAATTGAGGGGAGTGGGGGTTTATTCGATCGCCTCCGACTCCTCAGAAGGCAGCCGACCTCCGGCATCTCTTTCTCTGCCTCCTCTTCACGCAGATCACTGGGGTCGGGGCCTGTTCCCGAGGGAGCCGTATATCCTCCGCCTCTGGCTCGTCAGAGTCGTGGAAGCAGAAAAAGGATTCTGCTAGTCCGTGGTGAGTAATCGCAGTCCTGATGTCTAGAAGTTATTTTCGGTCATAAGAGATGGTAGCGGCAACATTATGTAAAAAATTTAAAAAATTTAAAAAAGTTACAAACAATGCAGAAAAAACAAACAAAAAAACACAATCGGTTGGGGGCACGTAAAACGTCTGCCTCTCTGTACCCCACACATACAATTATCTTTAGGGTCCCTAAGTCAAGCAGTGAATTTCAAACATGGATTCAACCACAAAGACCAGGGAGGTTTTCCAATGCCTTGCAAAGAAGGGCACTTATTGGTAGATTGGTAAAACCCCAAAAACTAAAAAGCAGACATTGAATATCCTTTTGAGCATGGTGAAGTTATTAATTACACTTCGGATGTTGTATCAAAACACCCAGTCACTACAAAGATAGTCATCCTTCTTAACTCAGTTGCCGGAGAGGAAGGAAACCACTCAGGGATTTCACCATGAGGCCAATGGGGACTTTAAAACAGTTAGAATTATATGGCTGTGATAGGAGAACACTGAGGTTGGATCAACAACACTGGAGTTACTCCACAATACTAACCTAAATGACAGAGTGAAAAGAAGGAAGTCTATAAAGAATAAAACATGCATCCTGTTTGCAAAAAAATGTGGCAAAGAAATTCACTTATTGTCCTGAATACAAAGCATTACGTTTGGGGCAAATCGAACACAACACATCACTGAGTACCACTCTTCATATTTTCAAACATGGTGGTGGCTACATCATGTTATGGGTATGCTTGCCATCAGCAAGGACAAGGGAGTTTTTTAGGATAAAAATAAGTGGATTGAGCTCAGCACAGGCAAAATCCTAGAGGAAAACCTGGTTCAGTCTGCTTTCCAACAGACACTGGGAGACAAATTTACCTTTCAGCAGGACAATAACCTAAAACACAAGGGCAAATCTACACTGGAGTTGCTTGCCAAAATGACACTGAATGTTCCTGAGTGGCCTAGTTATAGTTTTGACTTAAATCGGCATGAAAATCTATGGCAAGACTTGAAAATGTCTGTCTAGCAATGACATAGCTTGACAAAGCTTGACGAATATCTCATCTTTCTTATGGCCGCATTGTCAAACTGCGACAGGATTCACACAGGCTGTCAGACAAAAGCACCTTTGTCTAGTCGACTATTCTTTCCCTTGGTCATCACTGCTGAGCTTTAGCTGTCACCATGGCTTCAAATCGCACTATTATCTCCCTTTCTGTTGGCTACATCATCAAACTGCAAGCCTAGGCCAGGGGATGATGATAATGCACTCTCAGAAAAAGTCCCGCCAGCCGTCCTTGACACCTGGCGACTGGGTCCGTCATCCCTTGGCGCCAACTTGTATTTGCGCTGGCATGTCACATTTACTTAAGCGGCGCGGGCGTGATGGCATTAGCCCTGAATTGGCTTGGGGACACAGAAAACTGCTATTGCCCCAGTCATCCACATCTGGAAAAGCATGAGATGGAGGGATGGAAGGAGAGAGGGAAGGAGAAGTGATTGGAGAGTTGAGGCACGGTAAAATCATGGTAACCAGTGGTTACATAAGACCTTGCAGAACAGGCTGGATGGAGCGGTTTGTTCAGGCGTGTGGAGCCGGTTGTATGACTTTGATTCAAGTGATTGTGACAGAGGAAAAACAGACGTGAATAGAATGTTCTTGGCCGCAGCAATAACATTTGAAGGAAAATAAAGCCGAGAGATGTTTTGTGTGTCAGGGAAATAACATGGAATAGTTACTGGATGATAGTTCTCTTTTCAAAGCAAAAGTATGATGCATCACTCTTCCATGTTTATTGTCAGAAACACGTGAAATGCTGGGAGCCAAATTGATGGTCACTCAAAGTGGACCCTAGCACAATAAGCGTCGTGTCAGAGCAAATTTCAAGAGTATTTCCTGGGTTGTATTCATTAGTCTAAAATGTAGTAAGACATTTTGCAATGGAAAAAGATAACGAGTGTTTCTCAGGTAATCCTTCCCTTTTTCATTCCGTTTTCTTACTTTTGATGCCAAATTAATATGACCCCGGGAAAAATATTTATTTTCTCTACATCAGTCTATCTCCGAAAACATTCCATTCCAACTTTGGTCGATGGTGCTTCTTGGGCCCTGTGAAGAAAAAAAAAGTCCACCCTCATTTTGCTGATGATACTGTTTCTCATGGACATGTAACAGTGATTTGCCTAATTATTATTTTCTTTTAATCATCCATGGGAACATAATTCCCCCAGCTACCTCATTCTTCTAGGAATTGCCTCTGGTATAATGTTTTTTTTTACAGTCTCTGAAGATTATTAAACAGAGAGAGAATTATAATTTCCCAGTAGAGAGGGAGGGACCTTGGTCGCTTCTCAATAGTTGCTTCCTTACTTCCTTGTCCACTTTTCCATTAATTATCTCTGATCTGTCAGGGTAAGGAAAGCAAGATGGAATCAAGATAACCAGTCTTCCAATTTTAACCATCATTTGTGATAAAGGAATATAAATAAAGGAGATACCCAGCTAACAATTCTAGAGAGAGAGAACCTTTTTTTTATGTTACCCGTAATGTTCCCCTAACGTTTGATTGTCAATTTTTCCATTAGTTGGGGGAACAAAAACCTTTTGGGAAACTTTTTAGCATGCTTTTGCGTTAGAGTTAGGAGAGCATTCCCTTAATGTCAAACAGAACATACCCAGAACGTGATTACCACGTTCTCAGAATATCCTACATTAATGTTCTAGACACCTTTCATGGGTCATTGCAAGAACATTAATGTGTCCAGTTCTCTGTCCATTAGGATAATATTCCATCAAGGTCCACCAAAAGATACACAGAACATGGTTGTCATGTTCTCAGAACATAAGATATTCATGTTCTAGACCAAGTTTCATTGGAACGTTACAAGAACATTCATGTGTCCACTTTCCTGAGGGTTAGGAGAATATTCCATCAACGGATCACTAAACATACGTAGAACATGGTTGCCTTGTTCTCAAAACATAAAATGTTCTAGACACGTTTGATGGGAAAGACGCAAGAACATTTCTGTGTATCAGTTGTCAGCATGATGGTCTTAAAGAAGCGTTCTCCCCCCAAAAAATGTATTCACACAGAAATGTGTTTATAGAGCTGCAAGTCTGAGAAGCGGAATATCTGTTCTATGTGCACTTTTTCTATTCCTTTCTTATGTTTTCTACAGTACTTGCAGCTCTTACTTTCGGTTTTGTACACCAGCTTCAAACAGCTGAAAATATAATACTTTTGGTTATGAAAAATATATTTCACAGTGATTCTCTGTACTATACTTGTTTTGTCACATAAACTGAAATTAGAGTTTTTGCAACCAGTAAATGATGGAGCGATTTCTGAATAGGGGATGGTCTCTTGGAAACATTCCTTGCACACAGGAACATTTCTATGAAAATGGTACTTTAAAGCTCTGAAGGATCGGACCCTTTTTTTCAATTTTCGATTAAAATGACATACCCAAATCTAATTGCCTGTAGCTCAGGTTCTAAAGCAAGGATATGCACATTATTGGTACCATTTGAAAGGAAACACTGAAGTTTGTGGAAATGTGAAAGGAATGTAGGAGAATATAACACATTAGATCTGGTAAAAGATAATACAAAAGAAAAAAATATTTGTATTTTTTGTACCATCATCTTTGAAATGCAAGAGAAAAGCCATAATGTATTATTCCAGCCCAGGTGCAATTTAGATGTTGGCCACTAGATGGCAGCAGTGTATGTGCAAAGTGTTAGACTGATCCAATGAACTATTGCATTTCTGTTCAAAATGTTGTATCAAGACTGCCCAAATGTGCCTAATTTGTTTATTAATAACTTTTCATGTTTGAAACTGTGCACTCTCCTCAAACAATAGCATTGTATTATTGCACTGTAATAGCTACTGTAAATTGGACAGTGCAGTTAGATTAACAAGAATTTAGGCTTTCTGCCAATATAGATATGTCTATGTCCTGGGACGCTCTACGGTCCCGCAGGGGACCCACCTTTGTAAGGAGATTAAGCTATTTCAGCATTTAGACATAGCTCGTCTCTCACCTCTATACAGTAACCCTCTTCACATCATTCCCCCCTCATATCACAATCTGCTTTGCAGAGGATCTGACAGAGCTGCATCAATCACAGATCTCATTGTTGTCTCTGTCAGTATGGGGGTCAAGCCTGCAGTTCGCTCACTGCCCAAAGTACTCTGGGAGATGAAGATGATGGATTGTGACCAGTGCTGGCAGTTTAAGGCCACGTCTGCTGGTGTGTATTAGTGTGTTTGTGTGAGTGTGTGTTATTGTGTGTGTGTCGGAAGATCATTGTCTATGGGCAACATACTACTAGAGAAGCCAGTGTGAGGTAGTATTAGATATCCCCCTGGTGAGAGCATATAGATCAGAAATCATTTTCACACGTCGCGTGCGAGTGGTAGGACAGTATTACAGTCCTTCGCTCATGGGCCACATGACAGAGGTCACATCTCCAGAAGTGACAGTGCGCCGATCCCGTCTCCACCAGTCACGAGTCCCGAGCTTACATCACCAATTCCAGTGCATTAACCAACCTCCTTTCCCCTGGCTAGTAAAGTGGAGTTCCCGAGAAAGATGGCTGGGGTAGGGGGGTCAAGGATTTCACTGTCTTTCTTTCGACTCTGTTCGCTGATGGGCCAAGTGGGACAATGATGAGGGTCTCAGAGAGGGACAGGCTTGGGAAGGTTAGCGTTGAGTCGGCCCCTATGGGTACGACCATAGGCTCAAGGAGTTATAGCACTACACGACCCGTCCTTGCGACAGATTTCTGAGGTCTCGGGCTGGAACAATTGGATAACTGCCACTGGCTAGAGAGATGATTGCCTGGCAATCACTTTTGTGACACGTGATAGCAGATCCCTGCTCTAACTGTGGCTGCACCATTGAATGGGTTTGCCCTACAGTTTCCACTGCTACTAGAAAATACTGTTTAGTAAGAATGGGTACTTTCTTGTAATTATGTCAAATAATTCAACACAATTAGGAACTACCTATCCCATAGGGCAATGCCCAATTGGCCCAGCGTCGTCCGGTTTAGGGGAGGGTTATGGCCCGAGGTAGGCCGTCATTTGAAAATAAGAATTTGTTCTTAAACTGACGTGCCTAGATAAAAAAAAAAGGTTAAATAATTTAAAAAATCAATTGATGCCTAGTAGCGCTAGATTCATAACCGTATAATTCACATTTTGCTTGGTCATTTTTGTCATGTATAATAAAGAGCAATCATGTGCAAAGAAGTTATTTAGGAATTTCCAGGGTTTTACTGTGGTAAAGTAGCGGTGCACTCTGTTGATTCTTTTCATAGGACGAGAAGGGACTAGCAAGGATATTATGATTCATAAAAAAATGGCATACTACAAATCACTGTGAATGAAGCTCATATTTTCTTCGGCCTACCGCACAATCCTGACCGAGAATGACCCATCTTATCACAACATCTCTATTAAATTCTCAAACCCCGAAACAAACAACTCAATTAGGCGAGATTTGAAGCCATGACCTACCTTTGAAAAGCTGATCTGTCAACTGGGGGAGAAAAACACAGCAGAATGCATACTCATGATGCAAATAGGACCTACGTTGGAGTGTGTGGGTGTCCGTGTATCCCGTGTGTGTGTGTGTGTGTGTGTGTGTGTGTGTGTGTGTGTGTGTGTGTGTGTCAGTTTGTGTGTGTGTACTGCTTGTTTACTTATTATCATGCACCGTGGGTAAGTAAAGAAGTGGCCACAGCACTCGATAGATTGAGCAGATTTAAGGGTTTCCCCTTTCATTCGTCAGCAGCCATTAGCCGGCTGCCTGAGCGCTGTCTAGCGAAACAAGATTAGAGTTGAAACACCCCCCCCCCCCCCCCCATTCCCCTTCTATGTAGATGGGCACACTTTATGTTTTATGAATGTTACGCAGAGGCACGGAGGGATGAGGGACGAATAGAAGAAGGAAGGGGGGAGGAGGGCTTTATTTGAATCCGATACTGCTTTTAATGAGGAACCTGTGTTAGCGGGGGGAAACAGGAGAGCGAGAGTAGAGGAAAAGAGACAACGTTGCCCTAGCTCTAATTTTCTGAGATGTATTCAAACCCTGTGCAAGATCAATATGGATTGGCTGGTGTTTTTTTGTTGTTGCTGTCGCTATTGTTCCTCTGGCTTGAGTGGACAATACGGCCAGAAAGGTTTAGAGGAACAAAAAAAGCTGTTCTGTTGGGCAACGGTGAAAAAAAGTTTCAGAAAGCGATGATGGCACACATTTCAGCATACACATTGGCCCCTGTGGTGACAAGCATCAAATGGTCCTGTGTGGCTCAGTTGGTATAGCATGTTTCTTGCAATGTCAGCATTGTATGTTCAATTCCCATGGGGTGCCAGTATGAAACATGCATGCACTCACTACTGTAGATTTCTCTGGAAAGAAGCTTCTGCTTAAAATGTCAATGTTAAGTGGAGTTTCCTTTTGGGATGAACATATTACCATTTTAGTGGGCACTGGTCAAAAGTAGTGTAGTATGTAGGGAATAGGTTGCCATATGGGATTCCGCCCCACATGGTGATTTTGTTGTTGTTGTCATTGCCAGGAGTGAACGTCCACTTTCTTTTTTTTACTGACATTTGACAGTCAAGAAAAATATTTTGAACGAAGATAAGGTGTCATTTGAAGGGAGGGAGGAAGAGAATGAGAGGGGAAGGATGTCGACTGTGTCCTCTTCTCAAGGTCATTCTGACAAAGATCGGTTACATCCCAAACGGCACCCTATTCCCTATGTTGTGCACTGCTTTTGACCAGGGTCCGTAAGGGCTTAAGGTAGTTCACTATAAAAGGTAGTAGGGTTTAATTTGTGATTCAACCACAGACACAATACAGAAAAAGATTAGGCAGTCTCCGTGGTTTGTCACAGGTATGGACAGTTTTTAAATGAACATTTCATTGACTTTGAGTTTGATGAGACTCTGGATGCTATTGTCACCCACTGCATTCTAATGGTCAAACACAATGAGAAGAGGACTCCATTTGCTTCGGGTGAGAACTATTGAGCGCCCGTACATATCTACCTCCCCGGGCTAGCGCTAACCTGAAGATGAACATGAAGATTATTCATGACGTGTTGTACATCAGAACTCATTTTCACCTGACGAACAGAAAGACAAATATTTTCAGGAACTAATGTAGCGCTTCAAACCCACATGAGCAGGAGGATATAACCCATGTATTATGGTGGCATTACACTGTAATTGCACATCTATAAAGCATTTACAGTGCATTCAGAAAGTATTCAGACCCCCTTGACTTTACACACTCTGTTACATTTCAGCCTCATTCTAAAATTGATTAAATTGTTATTTTTCATCAATCTACTCACAATATCCCATAATGACAAAGCAAAAACTGTTTTTTCAAAAACTGTTTGCGCAAATATATGAAATAAATGAAATACGACATTTACATAAGTATTAAGACCCTTTACTCAGTACTTCGTTGAAGAACCTTGGGCAGCGATGAGCCTTGAGTCTTCTTGGGTATTACGCTACAAGCTTGGAACACCTGTATATGAGGAGTTTCTCCCATTCTTCTCTGCAGATCCTCTCAAGCTCTGTCGGGTTGGATTGCGACGCCGCTGCAAAGATACTTTAGGTCTCTCCAGAGATGTTTGATCGGGTTCAAGTCCGGGCTCTGGCTAGGCCACTCAAGGTCATTCATAGACTTGTCCTGAAGCCACTTCTGGGTTGTCTTGGCTGTGTGCTTAGGGTCGTTGTCCTGTTGGAAGGTGAAGCTTCGCCTCAGTCTGAGGTCCTGAGCACTCTGGAGCAGGTTTTCATCAAGGATCTCTCTGTACTTTGCTCTGTTCATCTTTGCCTCGATCCTGACCAGTCTCCCTGTCCCTGCCGCCGTGGGGATGGTGCCAGGTTTCCTCCAGAAGTGACGCTTGGCATTCAGGCCAAAGAGTTCAATCTTGGTTTTATCAGACCAGATAATCTTGTTTCTCATGGTCTGAGAATATTTAGGTGCCTTTTGGCAAACTCCAAGCAGGTTGTCATGAGTCTTTTATTGAGGAGTGGCTTCCACCTGGCCTCTCTACCATAAAGGCCTTATTGGTGGAGTGCTTCAGAGATGGAGGTCCTTCTGGGAGGTTCTCCCATCTCCACAGAGGAATTCTGGAGCTTTGTCAAAGTGACCATCGGGTTCTTGGTCACCTCCCTGACCAAGGCCCTTCTGCCCCGATTGCTCAGTCTGGCCGGGCGGAGTCTTCCATTTAAGAAAGGACGAGTCTTCCATTTAAGAAAGATGGAGGCCACTGTGTTCTTGGGAACCTTCAATGCTGCAGAAATGTTTTTGCACCCTTCCCCAGATCTGTGCCTCGACACAATCCTGTTTCGGGGCTCTAAGGACATTTCCATTTACCTCATAGCTTGGTTTTTGCTCTGACATGCACTGTCTACTGTGGGACCTTGTGTATACAGGTGTGTGCCTTTCCAAATCATGTCCAATCAATTGGTTTTACCACAGGTGGACTCCAATCAAGTTGTAGAAATATCTCAAAGATGATCAATGGAAACAGGATGCACCTGAGATCAATTTCGAGTCTCATAGCAAAGGGTCTGAATAGTTATGTAAATAAGGTGTTTTTGCTTTGTCATTATGGGTTTTGTGTGTATATTGAGAATATACTGAGATTGTAGTTTTATTTCATCCATTTTAGAACAAGGCCATAACGTAACAAAATATGGAAAAAGTCAAGAGGTGTGAATACTTTCCAAAGGCACTGAATAAAACACAACTCTCAGAAATACATTGATTGTACATCCTCTGAAACCTACTTGACGATCACACTGTAAACACACATCTATGCCAATCACTTTCCATTAAAACTTAACACTCAGTCAATAAGTCATTCATACTCTTCTCAGACTAACAGATGGCATTTGCATTCCTACCTCCTTTCCTAGCTGACAAAGCTCAGTAGTGACTTGTTTACATCCCAATCATTCAGTCACTCAGACTGTTACTCGGTCAGTCCAACATTCTCTTCTCAGATTGACAGCCAGTGTTGGGGAAGCTACTCTGAAAGTATAGCTTACCAAGCTACCAATTATTTCCCACTTGAAGAATTTAAGCTACCCTTTACCTTTAAAAAATGTCTTAGGGCTAGGCGTCCCGCCAGCGGGACACCTGTCGACAACTTCCGGTGAAATTGGAGGGCGCACAATTCAAATAAATAATCATCAAAATTATGGATATTAAACATTTAGGTACAAGTAGGTACAAATGTCTTATATCGGTTAAAAGTGTAAAGTCTTGTTCATCTAACTGCATTGTCCGATTTACAATAGGCTTTACAGCAAAAGCATGCCATGTGATTGTTTGAGGACGGTGCCCAACATCAAAATATTTTTCAACCAGCACAGGCTTCATAAAATCACAAATAGCGATTTAAATATTCACTTACTTTTTGAAAATCTTCCTCTGATTTGCAATCGAAAGGGTCTCAGCTACAACGTGCATGGTCGTTTTGTAAGATAAAATCCTGCTTTAAATCCCCAAAAGCCAGTTTAGTTGGCGCCATCGATTTGAGTAAACCACTCGTTCAAAACGCACAGAAAGGAATCCAAAAAGCTACCGCTAAACTTTTTGTTTAAAACAAGTCAAAATATGTATCAGGTATCCTAAAATGTAATTAAACTATAATATTTAATACGGAAAGAAGTATGTTCAATAGAAAAGCAAATTAAGCAGGTGCGCGAGCGCAGACTGATTTCCAAATCTGACTCCCAGTGCCAAAACTCAAAATTCTTCCTTGTTTGGGAAGAAACAAGCCTGAAACCTTGAACAAAGACTGTTGACATCTAGTGTAACCCATAGGAATTGCAATCTGGGAGCTGGAATTGCATATGCCCGATAGCTTTCCATTGTAAAAAAAACATATTGTGGTTTTTCTTTGGATTTTCTCCTACATTATTTTAACATTTCTACAAACTTCAAAGTGTTTTCTATCCAATGGTATCAATTATATGCATATCCTAGCTTCTGGGCCTGAGTAACAGGCAGTTTACTTTGTGCACGTGTAACGGATGTGAAACGGCTAGCTTAGTTAGCGGTGCGCGCTAAATAGCGTTTCAATCGGTGACGTCACTTGCTCGGAGACCTTGAAGTAGTGGTTCCCCTTGCTCTGCAAGGGCCGCGGCTTTTGTGGAGCGATGGGTAACGATGCTTCGAGGGTGACTGTTGTTGATGTGTGCAGAGGGTCCCTGGTTCGTGCCCGGGTATGGGCGAGGGGACGGTTTAAACTTATACTGTTACACACGTCGGACAGGAAGTGGAGAAAAATAGACCCAAGCCTGAAGAAGCTTCTACTTAACTAAAGTTACTTTGGAAAAGTAGTTCACTACATCCAAACAACTTAATAAAAATGATCATATCTAAATCTGAAATGTCGTGGACAAAAAATTGCAGGACCAGATCACTCTGGAGTCAGATGTTTTTTCTGTAAATTATAGTAAACCAAAACATGTTTCTAGTGAGAATAAGGCAGGTCTGATGCCGAAAAAGAAAGGAAATGATTGCCTACTTCACCCGTATTTTCTCTTCTTTGTGCAAAAAAAGTATTGTGTTCTTCCAGTAGTTAGCTACACCGGTACCTGGCAAAACAGTAAATAATTATGAAAAAACACAGCCAAGATTTTAATTTAGTTCAACTACCACCAAGCTACTGCAAAATGTTGTTTAATTACTAGTTGATGTAGTTCACTACTCCCCAACACTGTTGACAAAAAGGTCACTGGTTTGAATTCCCGAGACGACTAGGTGAAAAATCTGTTGACGTGCCCTTAAGCAAGGCACTCCAATAATGGCTGATCCCTAGCCGTGATCCCCCTCTTCAATTTACACGTGTATAGTGCACGAATGAAAGAGGACGAATGTAAGCACACACCTAATTATTATTATTACTTTTGCATTCCTACGCAACCTAACTCTGGAAAAGTCTTACATGCCCAAGTCCCGATCTGAAGTGGGAACTCTTGTCACCTGATGTTAAAGCTCCATTAGGCCTCTATAACCATTCACACCTTATTGTGGATATACCCGATTGGCTCGTGGCAGGCCGTGGACCAGAGGCGAACACTGCCCAAACTCTCACTTACACACACACACACATCACAGGAGGTTGGTGGCACCTTAATTGAGGAGGATGGGCTCATAGTAATGGCTAGAAAGGAATAAATGGAATGGTGTTGAACTCATCAAACACACGGTTTTCATGTTTGAGACCATTCCATTCACTCCATTTCAGCCATAATTATAAGCCGTCATTCTCTCGTGACACACATAGCATCAGTCACGTATTTGTCACACAGCTCACACACACCCGAGTCCATGTCCACTTACTGAGCCCGGATACAGGATTAATAGGAACAGACTTTGCCTCTGGTACAGGCTCTAGTCTTTCATTTTAATTGTTTCACTGTTTGGGTCGTGTAACTGGTGTGACAAGTGGAGGAGTGTTGGCCTAAGACAACATGGCGGAGAACAGCTGGAGGCGAGCGAGCGATCAAGCAAGAGGGAGTGTGTGTGAGTGGGTGGGTGGGTGAGTGTGTAAGAGTGAGTGAGTGACAACAATGGAGACTCAGCTCCAACAACATCAGCAGAGCTGGGGCTCAAATTGCCAAAGGTCGACAGAAGTGAAGATTCTTCGTTTTTGTAGTTGATTTTTAATTAGTGACTGATGTGGACCTGCAGGGGCCCTGTAGGGAAGCTGTGATTGACAATCGATGACAACCAACAGTACTGGGGCCTAATGGAACTGGAGTTGATTTTCAGTGGTTTAGCCATTTGACTTAAACTGTTGAGGATGTTGCTAACTAGTGGGTTGGTGATTCAACCCCAGCAAGTGCTGATGTGGTTCTGGTCATGCCCTGTCCTTATAGGGTGCCAAGCTAACCTCACTAAGAAACTGACAAAGTGCTACATTCCATTATATGTGCAAGAAAAATAAACACGTTAGGGATTTCTCATCAAAATGTTCATGTGGATAATTCATTTGAATACATTCAATAAAATAGAAATGGTAACATTGTGTCAGGCAGGACAGACTGCAAACGTGCACTTTAAGCTGCATGACACTTCGATGACCTCTACCCTCGCTCTGGGCACCTCTCTCTCTCTTTCTCTCTCTTGACCTCCCTCTTTGTCACTTGCTGCCTGCCTGAAAGGGAAACTTTACTCCCCATGGACATTTCTCTCCCTATGTGCTCTGTGTCAATTAATCTAATGGCGCTGGAGCGTGAGAGAGAAGGTGGGAAAGAGACCGAGAGAGGGCAAAGACAGGACATGTGTCTCTTTCATTCTGGCATTGCCTTATCAGCACAGAGAGATCCTTGATGAAAACCTTTTCCAGAGAGCTCAGGACCTCAGACTGGGCCAAAGGTTCACCTTCCAACAGGACAGCGAGCCTAAGCACACAATGCAGAAGTGGCTTCAGAACAAGTCTCTGAATGTCCTTGAGTGGCCCAGAGCCCGGACTTGAACCCGATCGAACATCCCTGGAGAGACCTGAAAATGGCTGTGGAGTGAAGCTCCATATCCAACCGGACAGAGCTTGAGAGGATCTGCAGTGAAGGATGGGAGAAACTCCAATGACAGGTGTTCCAAGCTTGTAGCGTGATACCCAAGAAGACTCAAGGCTGTAATTGCTGCCAAAGGTGCTTCAACAAAGTACTGAGTAAAGGGTCTGATACTTATGTAAATGTGATCTCTTTTTTATGGATTTTGCTTTGTCATTATGGGGTATTGTGTGTAGATTCATTTTAGAATAAGGCTGTAACCTAACAAAATGTGGAAAAAGTCAAGGGGTCTGAATACTTTACAAACGAGCTGTACACACGATTAACTTTTTTTTAGTAGTCAGTTATGTTGCGAAAGTACATCCCTTCTCTATCGCTTTTGTTCCTCCTTTAATCAGAAACAGAGCCCCAGAAACAGTATCACCACCTCTGTATCAAGCGTAGTCAATGTTGAAGGGGACAAGGGAGTTGATGGCAAAAGTTGATGCGGGGGACAGGGGTTCAATCTTCTCATATCTAGTCATTTTACAATCAACCAAGTTTGGTGGCATATGCACTTCATGGCATGGGCATGGTTGTTCATGCAGTGGTTACAATGTAACACTAACGTGGGTGCTGGGAGTCAGGAAGCAAGTGCAGGTGGTGATTAATAAGAAACAGAACATGAAACAAAACAAGAAACACGAGTAGCGTACAGACATGCAACACAGTTTGTGTACTTTGCCCAGATCTCAGGCAAAACACAGGAGTGTCAAGCTGAGGATGTGGCAGGCTGTGGCTCTGGGATGATGAGCTTTTATGTCAAAGAAGTATTAGACTTTTTGTCCCTCAAATCTGATGGATGGAATGAAAAAGGTGTTAGCTCCAGCACAACTCAGTGTCAACCTCGTATTGACCATTGCCAATCTGGAAAGAAAGTCAAAAAAAAAAATAATAATAGGACTCAGGATTTATCGTCAACAACACGACCAAATATTTCTACAAACCTGTGTGATTGTCACGATTGTCGTAATGAGGGGACCAAGGCGCAGCGTGAATAGAGTTCCACATATTTTTAATGAACTGAAACTCACCAACAACAAACAACCAACCAAAATGTGACGCTACTAGTGTGCACACAAGCACCTAACTGTAGACAAGATCCCACACCAGAAAGTGGGAAAATGGGCTGCCTAAATACAGTGCCTTGCGAAAGTATTCGGCCCCCTTGAACTTTGCGACCTTTTGCCACATTTCAGGCTTCAAACATAAAGATATAAAACTGTATTTTTTTGTGAAGAATCAACAACAAGTGGGACACAATCATGAAGTGGAACGACATTTATTGGATATTTCAAACTTTTTTAACAAATCAAAAACTGAAAAATTGGGCGTGCAAAATTATTCAGCCCCTTTACTTTCAGTGCAGCAAACTCTCTCCAGAAGTTCAGTGAGGATCTCTGAATGATCCAATGTTGACCTAAATGACTAATGATGATAAATACAATCCACCTGTGTGTAATCACGTCTCCGTATAAATGCACCTGCACTGTGATAGTCTCAGAGGTCCGTTAAAAGCGCAGAGAGCATCATGAAGAACAAGGAACACACCAGGCAGGTCCGAGATACTGTTGTGAAGAAGTTTAAAGCCGGATTTGGATACAAAAAGATTTCCCAAGCTTTAAACATCCCAAGGAGCACTGTGCAAGCGATAATATTGAAATGGAAGGAGTATCAGACCACTGCAAATCTACCAAGACCTGGCCGTCCCTCTAAACTTTCAGCTCATACAAGGAGAAGACTGATCAGAGATGCAGCCAAGAGGCCCATGATCACTCTGGATGAACTGCAGAGATCTACAGCTGAGGTGGGAGACTGTCCATAGGACAACAATCAGTCGTATATTGCACAAATCTGGCCTTTATGGAAGAGTGGCAAGAAGAAAGCCATTTCTTAAAGATATCCATAAAAAGTGTTGTTTAAAGTTTGCCACAAGCCACCTGGGAGACACACCAAACATGTGGAAGAAGGTGCTCTGGTCAGATGAAACCAAAATTGAACTTTTTGGCAACAATGCAAAACGTTATGTTTGGCGTAAAAGCAACACAGCTGAACACACCATCCCCACTGTCAAACATGGTGGTGGCAGCATCATGGTTTGGGCCTGCTTTTCTTCAGCAGGGACATGGAAGATGGTTAAAATTGATGGGAAGATGGATGGAGCCAAATACAGGACCATTCTGGAAGAAAACCTGATGGAGTCTGCAAAAGACCTGAGACTGGGACGGAGATTTGTCTTCCAACAAGACAATGATCCAAAACATAAAGCAAAATCTACAATGGAATGGTTCAAAAATAAACATATCCAGGTGTTAGAATGGCCAAGTCAAAGTCCAGACCTGAATCCAATCGAGAATCCGTGGAAAGAACTGAAAACTGCTGTTCACAAATGCTCTCCATCCAACCTCACTGAGCTCGAGCTGTTTTGCAAGGAGGAATGGGAAAAAATGTCAGTCTCTCGATGTGCAAAACTGATAGAGACATACCCCAAGCGACTTACAGCTGTAATCGCAGCAAAAGGTGGCGCTACAAAGTATTAACTTAAGGGGGCTGAATAATTTTTCAGTTTTAGATTTGTTAAAAAAGTTTGAAATATCCAATAAATTTCGTTCCACTTCATGATTGTGTCCCACTTGTTGTTGATTCTTCACAAAAAAATACAGTTTTATATCTTTATGTTTGAAGCCTGAAATGTGGGAAAAGGTCGCAAAGTTCAAGGGGGCCGAATACTTTCGCAAGGCACTGTATGATCCCCAATCAGAGACAATGATAAACAGCTGTCTCTGATTGGGAACCATATCAGGCCAACGTAGACATACAAAACCCCTAGACATACAAAAAAAAACTAGAGTACCCACCCTAGTCACACCCTGACCTAACCAAAATATATAGAAAACAGAAATAAGGCGTGACAGTGATGGTGCCAGGGAACAGTTCTCCGTCATATTGTACGAGTACCCACTTTCCCACTTCCAAAACTGGCTCAGCATTCTCCTTTTCTGACAATGTCTCGGAAGTCAAATTCATTTAGACTGAAGCATCCATAGGCAAAATCACAAAAGCAGGATACTTCTCGGGTGTGGATAAGGCCTGGTTTTGTCAATGTCAGCTTAAGGAGAAAATAAAATACATTTTAGGTGAAATTCAACTCAGACATACACACCATCCATTGTTTAATAATAAGTTTCTCTTTTTAGTAACACCCATTATACATTCATAGCATGAACAGTGATTAACCTTTCTGGCGGAGGCGTTCCGCTAGCGACCCACCTCGACAACATTTGGTGAAATTGCAGAGCGCCAAATTCAAAATATAGAAAGTCATAATAAACATTCATAAAAAATACAAGTGTTATACATCGGCTCAAAGATGAACTTCTTGTTAATTCAGCCGCTTTGTCAGATTTCAAAAAGGCTTTACGGCGAAAGCATACCATGCGATTATCTGAGGACAGCGCCCCGCTTACAAAAGCATACAAACATTTTACAACCAAGTAAAGGAATTACAAAAGTCAGAAATAGCAATAAAATTTATCACTTACCTTTGAAGATCTTCATATGTTTGCAGTCACAAGAGTCCCAGCTACACAATAAATGTTTGTTTTGTTCGATAAAGTCCCTCTTTATATCCCAAAAACTCTGTTTTGTTCAGTAATCCACTGGCTCAAAGGCGGTCAAAACATGCAACATACATCCTAATAGTACCGGTAAAGTTCGTTGAAACATGTCAAACGATGTTTATAATTAATCCTCAGGTTGTCAATTGTCTAAATAGTCGATAATATTTCAACCGGACAATAGCGTATTCAATAGAAAGGAAAAACAACGAAGGGCGCGCAAAACCAGCACGGCATGATTCTACAGTCCACTGAGAGAAAGGTCTCATTCTTCTTCATTTTTCAGAAAACAAGCCTGGAACAATGTCTAAAGACTGATGACATGTAGTGGAAGCCATAGGAACTGCAATGTGGGTCCTAACCCATTAGAAACTCTAGAGGCACTCAATTGAAAATACCCACAAAAAATCCCACTTCCTGGATGGATTTTCCTCAGGTTTTCGCCTGCGACATCAGTTCCGTTATACTCACCGTATTTTAACAGTTTTGGAAACGTTAGAGTGTTTTACATCCAAATCTACCAATTATATGCATATCCTAGCTTCTGGGCCTGAGTAACAGACAGTTTACCTTGGACACGCTTCTCATCCAGATGTCGAAATACTGCCCCCAAGCCATAAGAAGTTTTAACCACATTTTTCAAAACTCAATTTACTTCAGTTTTAAACAATCTCTTGTTGACAGGATATTTCCTCCAGAAATCCAGGCAAGTATAAAGGTTGTTTTTAACTGACATTCAGTTAAACACTCTCCTGATGAAGTCTCATCGTCCCAGGTACTGCGGTACTAATTCGCCACTTGTTTTGATGTCCTGTTATTTTGAAGAGCCTCACAGATTAATTGAGATTCAGCTGCTCAAAGAGAGAGTGTCGGCATCTGGTATCATAGGACACAATTCTAATCAGCCAGGTTTATCAGGGCACCGCCCACGTCATCAGGAGAACCCTTTCCATGGGACACCTCTGTGAAATTCCATGTTACATGCTTCAATCCTTGCACAAACGGCACTGTTGAGGCTAGGTAAAAGTTTCTATTCCAATATTGAGATGTGGGCCCATTGAGATTAAGTGAATGTTCCTGGCATTTGGATGCGCCTCTCGTATACTCCTCAGTACTGGGTCAAGGTGGGCCCATGTGGCTGTGGCGTCATGCTGAAGACAGGCTGACAGCGATGCAAATGACTCCACACTCTCCCCACCGAGATAGATAACTCCAGTATGGTTACTGGTAGCCACATCCAAAGTGAGTTTATTTGATTTCCCCGGTGTATTTACAAGCGTAGATCTCACTGTAGCCTGTGAACCACTACATCATTCTGTGTCAGGGTCTCTCTCGATCTCCTCAGTCTTTCAAACTGGTGCTTGATGTTATAAATGTGTCTGGAGAAGTTTGAGAGGTGGTCCTGTGTGAGGTCCACCAGCTTTTCAATGGAGGTATGCCTCTTCTCAAGAAACACAATGCTCACTTCCTTCTCTTCAGTGGACCCATCTTTGCATTTCTTTGTTATTGGTGCAAATTTAGTGACTCAATCCTCCAATACGATGTTTCCTTTCGTTGAAGGATCCAGTGTTGTGTGAAATGTCTTATGCAATTGCTGCATGTCCTGTACATGCAGGACATGTCATTGTCACTACACTGGCCTGCGTTGGCCTGTACTGTACAGTGTCCCTTGGGGATGATGTTTCTATGACCCCAAGCTGGTGGGGATGATGTTTCTATGACCCCAAGCTGCTGCAGCTTCTTTATCTTCAAGCCAAAGTTTTCATGCGTTTTGCAAGCACATGTTTCTCTGTGACTCGTCGCTGCCCAATCCAAAATGGCTTAAGTTTAAAGAATTGAGCCTTGGAAAGGTTGTGCCTAGGATTCTCAGACACAAATCTTCTATGAAGATTTGCCATAGTGTCCGTTAAGGCTCTCTTACGGAAAATCTGGCCCTTTTTCCGATTTATTACAGTGGAGGGTTCATCTTGATGAAGGAAGCCGCTAACAAGTGTGAGCATGGTCTTCCCTGGCTGTTATCGGGTAATGTTATCTGATGACCTCTGTCATTTTCTGGACCTCTCAGCCTTCCATGCTGACAATTGCCTTCTTGCTCTTGGCCGATCATCTCAAGTCTTTTGTCTGTTTAGGTTGACCATCTCTTTGGTCCTCTCCAGAAGCTTTTCTTCTGTGTAGCACAACTTTGAAAGTGTTTTCTTTACAGTGAAATGCTTACTTACAGACTCTAACCAATAGTGCAAAAAAAAGGTATTAGGTGAACACATTACCGACTGTCTGTGTGTATGCCTGTGTGTGTGTGTGCGCGCGCGCGTGTACACATATCCTATTGTAGGGACGGAATGGCTTACAGACTGTGTGGACATGCTATTGTACAAACTAAATGGCTTACTCATTGTGTGTGAGCGTGTGTGTGGTGGACATGTGCGCTCGCATGTGTCGACTTTCTATAGACGCTATGAGGGCATAGACACATATGCCAATTACTCTTTCTGTAACCTCTCTCTCCTTCCTTCTGTACTCTTCCAGCAGTTCTGGGTTGGTTTAGACTTTCTCTGAATTTTGTCAGCCTTCGCTAAAGTTTTTTGTCACTTGCTGACTGTCTGCAATTAAAACAGGACAAAGCAAAATCAAGTCTGTAAATAATATATTATTAACTATTAATTGAAATATATAGTCTGTTTAAATTGTCATTACCGAAACAGAAGTTCTCTACCGCAACGGCCTTAAATTGCAGCAATATGTGAGAAAGGTGTTGGAGGATGAGGAACCTTAGCATGTTTTGCAAACAATAGAGAAGCCATGATGACTAGGCAAATTCTTACTCAATGAACATAATTAGACATTAAATATATTTTCCATAGATCATTTTAAATAGAAAAATGTTCCAAATGTGGAAAACGATCTGTATCAGTAATGATAATCAATACTGTCGTGTGCGCATTCTGACAAGAATGTTTAACTTTTAGCTGGATAAATATAAAGAGAGCTGCTTACCAGGTAGCCATCTTGAAGGTAGTGAGATGTGTTGCCTCATTCAAAATTAAACTTTATTTAAAGTGTTCAGACACTGTGTAAACAGTCCTTTAAAAAAATGTCACAGAGGATGAGAAAATCAGTCATGGACACTTCATTTTTCCATTATTATTATTAAGTTAATACTTTCTGTAATTTGAAAACATCAGTAGAACATCCATTTATTTTTTTCAGAATATTTTCATTTCACTCTGTTTAAATTACAACATAACATACATTCAGAGCTGGACGTGGTGCGGTAATGAGAAAACGCAATAAAATAAATAAAAAAATTCCTAAATTGAAATGACTCTGTGCAAGGTAGAGAACAGTATCTTTATGATATTTTGTTATATTACATGTTTTATATTTAAAATGATTACCGCCATGGTATTTTAATGGTTTCATGAGAATGACCCACCCGTGATGTGAATTGGGGGCCACGGTCTGAGAAGATGTCCTCCGTAAGGCCATAATGCCGTAAGATCTGCTGGAACCGTGCCTCAGCGACCTGGATAGCAGTAGGGAGACCAGAGAGGGATGAAGCGACATGATTTTTTAAATCTGTCCACAACCACCAGAATGGTGGTGAAACTGTCAGAGGGGAGATCGGTAAAGTCAATGGACAGATGAGACCAGGGATGAGGCACAGGAAGGAGTTTCTGCTGGAGCGTTCCCAAGAGACTTAGTTTGGGCATGCACAGGACCTGAGTTAACCTAGTGGGTAACGTCCTACGCCCAAGGTGGGCCACCAATAAGTTTTGGAGAGCGATTTGTATAGTATGGGTGATTCCAGGATGTCCAGCAACGACAGCTGTGTGTGCCCAGGTCAACAGTCGCTCCCTTATCCCCGCGGGAACATAGATGCGCTCAGGAGGACAGGTATTGGGTGGGTTCTCTCTCCAGAGCCTGGCGAATGGCCACATCTACGTCCCAGACCACAGGGGCTATGACACGAGAGGGAACAGGAAAACAGGTCCTCTGGCATCCGGGTGACCAGTCCATGATTCTCATCCTCGACCATGAGATGGTGGGGTTATTGTGTTGGAGCCATGGGAAGCTGAGAATGAGTTTATGAGCTGGTGCACTAGTGATGAAGGGGGTTGTTTTCCTGATGAATAGACTCCACGGTAAGGGGTGTGGGGATGTGTGTGACGGTTCCGGTTTCTAGTGGCCAATTATCAAGAGCTTGAACCGGAAACGGAGAGGAGAGCGGGTTTGAGGGGATGTTCAGAGAGGAAGCAAGGGTCTGGTCAATAAAGTTGCCAGCGGCTACGGAATCCTCCAATGCCCGCCCAGACAGCAGATAAATAACCATGGCAACCTTGGACCTCTTGGTGGTGGGGGCTCCATCTGATGCACAAAATAGAAGGATCACTGGAGTAGGAAGCCACAGCAATTAGATGGGGTTCCGTCATATTTATCCAGAAGGGACAAACAGACATCACTGACCTGGGTGGACTGCTGAAGAGACTGAGGTGCTGGCTCGACTGGTGGCAGAGTATCCTCCGCTAGTGGAAGGCGATGCCTCTCGGCATGTTCGAGAAGCTGAAGGCTGCAAAGAACCTCTTCCATAGCCGTCCCCAGTTGTGCCAGCTGGTCATGGTGCTTACGAAGTAGGTATCCCTGTTCGTCGACCATCTGGGAGATGTCCTGATTTCCTGCTGCTTCCATTTGTTGAGGCAGTATTCTGAAATGGGGGAGCATGGAGTCAGGAAGCAAGCGTAGATGGTGAGTTTAATAATAATCCGAACATGACCAAAACAAGACAGACATGTACAAACATGAAACACATATTAAATACTGCCTTGGGAATAGACTTAAGGGAGTGCCAGATATAGGGGAGGTAATGAGAGAGGAAGTCCAGGTCCAGGTGAGCCTAATCATGAGGAGCAGGTGTGTGTAATGATTGATGGCAGGTGCGCATAATGGTTGCCGGCAGGCTGGAGGGAAGGCACGGCAGTCGACATGACAAACACTGATCAAACGTTCTCATAAAAGGCCTGCAGCAATGCAGCGGGAGGGATAGACATCATTTGCACATGCAAATCTGACTCGATACAGCGTTTGATTATTGAATTGTCGGCCTCAATTTAACTTCAGAGTTGCTTTTTTCTTTCTGAGGGCTAATCGGGGACAATTTCTGGAACTTGTGGTCATCCTGGTCAAAATAGGACTCCATCATTTCTAGGGAAAAAATATAAAATAATGAATACATCATCGTAAAAAATGTCCTGCAATTTTTTACAGTAAATTTTTGGCAGCACAGAAGCCAGTAAATTACTTTAGATTTACAGGACCTTTACTGTAGCACACATTTACAGAATATTACTGGAACACCTGACTACAGTAACATGCAGTATTTCTAGAATGTACAGTGCATTACTGGAAGCACAGTAGTTAGTAAACTGTGTCTTATTTAGAGTGCAGGTAGCTATTGCCATTATTTCTGTTACATGTATTTGATATGCTGTTGGTATTTCTGGTCAGAACTACAATACCCGTTGCCTATTTTGTAACACTTTAATTTGTATTTTCTAATAACAATTTTTACTTGCAAGTAGCCCGCTCAAGTACAACATTCTTGGTAAGGGTAACATAAATGTTTTACTTGCTATGACTGTGGCATATGCTTGTTTACCTAAGTTTAATACACTGATGATTACATGATCATGTCTGTAAGTCGCTCTGGATAAGAGCGTCTGCTAATGATCAAAATGTAAATGTCTATTTTTTTTTAAAAACACTTGCAAATCACACTGCTGGCGATTGTTGTAATGACCTCTGCTCCCAAACGAGGCCAAATTTGATGAATGCACAAATAGTTTGAGGGAAGAGCTCATTAGAATAATCCGCAGCAGTGTGCTTTGCAAATGTTAAAAATGAACACTTACATTTTGGCCGTTTAGCAGATGCTCTTGTCCAGAGCAACTTACAGACAGTGCAGTCATCTAAGCTTGATTATTTATTTTTTAACCGTCATGGGAAGTCAAATGTTTCTGTAACCTTTACTGGGAATCTTGTCGTAGTTAAGAATACATTGGTCTTCAAAATGACCTGTATTTATAATGCAATACCTTTTGGATACATATTTGCTCATCTCTGGCTAGAGCAATGAATGTTAATGTAGATTCCTGTAAGTTACTGGAAAATTCAGAGCAACATCAAAGTGCTGTAAAATTAGCCTACCATACTGTAAGAGAGTAAATGCATCTGTAATCATGATGGTGTTTTACTGTAATTACATGGGATTAGTGCAAGCAGGTTGGCTACTAGATATATTTTTTATATAACATCATATTTATGAATAGTTGGTGTTTTAGATCACTTGCACTTCTAGAGCCCTGAACAAAAGCTTCTAAAGTGACCTTGATTCCAAGGCAAAAGCGATGAAAAGGACATGGCTTTAATATTCCACCGTTAGTTGTTTAACCGCTACAGCAGTGGTTCCCACACTTTTTATAGTCCCATAGCCCTTCAAAACTCTGAGCGCAGCCCAATCCAGAAATCTGACAGTGGCTTCTGATTAAATTCAATTATCACAGAACAGCTTGTTGCAATTTCGATGAGCCTCTCTTGTTCAGATATCGGTAAGTGGACTTGGAGGCAGGGCATGAAAGGGATATCGAATCAAGTTGTTGGTGTTGTCCGTTTCAGGAAAGTACCTGCGTAATTGCACACCCAGTTCACTCCGGTGTTTGGCTATATCACATTTGACATTGTCTGTAAGCTTGAGTTCATTTGCACACAACAAATCATACAATGATGGAAAGACCTGTGTGTTGTCCTTGTTAATGCAGACAGAGAAGAGCTACAACTTCTTAATCATTGCCTCAATTTCGTCCCGCACATTGAATATAGTTGCGGAGAGTCCCTGTAATCCTAGATTCAGATCATTCAGGCGTGTGAGAAACTCATCATCATGCAAGAGGTCAGACAAGTGAAAATGATGGTCAGTAAAGAAACAATTAAGCTTGTCTCTCAATTAAAAAAAATGTGTCAATACTTTGCCCCTTGATAACCAGCACACTTCTGTATGTTGTAAAAGCATTACATGGTCGCTGCCAATATCATTGTATAATGCAGAAAATACACGAGAGTTCAGGGGCCTTGCTATAACAAAGTTAAGCCCTTTCATTGTAGTGTCCAAAACATATTTCAAGCTGTCAGGCATTCCCTTGGCAGCAAGAGCCTCTCTGCAGGGGACCCAAGTGGAGTCGGGAGCAACTACTTGCACACGCGTTACCACTCCACTATGTCTCCCTGTCATGGCTTTTGCACAATCAGTACAGATACCAACACATCTTGACCACCAAAGTTCGAAGTTTGATGTCACAAAGCTGTACAGTACTTAAAAAATATCCTATCATGTTGATCATGTTAATTGCCCCCCCATAAACGTAACAGACATATACCAGGAGTGGTGCTAGGCTGTTGACTCATCCAGCTGTAACACATATAATTCACTGGCTTGTATGCGAAGCAGTAATTGTTTCAAAACGTCTCCTGCTATGTCACTGATGCACCATGAAACAGTGTAGTTTGATGGCATTGTCTGTATATTTTTGGGGTCTTTTTCCCCCAGCATTGTCCCAGCCATATTTGCAGCAGCAGGAAGAATTAAGTCCTCCACAATAGTATGGGGTTTGCTTGTCCTAGCCACTCGGTAGCTCACCATATAAGACACTTCTAGCCCCTTCTTATTAATGGTATCTGTTGCTTTTATACATGTCTTACTACCTGACATTCATCTTTATTCTCGCTCAAAAAAGTCCCATGGCTTATTTTTTAAATTGTCATGTTTCGTTTCTAAATGTCTGCACAAGAGTGAAGGTTTCCCGCGAGAGAGTAATGGTAAATGTGACTGGATGGTAATTATTTGACTAGGCTTCCTGTATTTGACATTGTGGTGTTATTTTGCAGAACACTAGATGGTTTAATGTTATTGTTGGCAGTGAAACGAGACTACTCAGGTGAGAACAAATCCTCACCCAAATCTATAGCCTCTTTGGAAAATATAAATGTGCTGTTTGAAAATGTGAAGAAAAAAATAAAATAGACATATCTGATATTGGCAGAAAGCTTAAATTCTTGTTAATCGCACTGCACTGTCCAATTTACAGTAGATATTACAGTGAAATTATACCATGCTATTGTTTTAGGAGAGTGCACAGTTATGATTTAGAAAATATATTAATAAACCAATTAGGCACATTTGGGCAGTCTTGATACAACATTTTGAACAGAAATGCCATGGTTCATTGGATCAGTCTAAAACTTTGCACATACACTGCTGCTGTCTAGTGGCCAACATCTTGTGCCTGGGCTGGAATAATACATTGTTGCCTTTCTCTTGCATTTCAAAGATGATACAAAAATAAATACAAACAAATGCATGTTTTTTTTCTTTGTATTATATTTTGCCAGATCTAATATGTTATGTTCTCCTACATACATCTAACATTTCCACAAACGGTATCAAACGGTATCAAAAATATGCATATCCTTGCTTCAGGTCCTGAGGTACAGGCAGTTAGATTTGGGTGTCATTTTAGGCAAATAAAAAAAAGAGTCCGATCCTTAAGAGGTGACCCGTTGAAATTCTGATCTGTTCCCTATATACATTCAATTGTTAGGGCACTACTACCACATGTCAGTTTAATTGGTACAGCATTGTTACTAACGGGTGCAACAAATATATCCACTTACAAGGCATGCCTCAAAATGTTAATGAGCCAGTGATTCTTTCCCCTCCCACAAAATGTGTCCACAATGCAATTTTACAGAATGCTGCAGTAAATTCACAGAGTACAGGTGTTCCAAATGTTTGGTATGCTCAGTGTATACAGCAATACAGTGCTGTATTGTTAATTTGTATTGTAATAACATTACAGCAATTGCTAACAGTGAATATATTATTATATAATAAACATAACAATTCATATTTTGTATTTTAAATCACGTGCACTTAACAAATGCTTTGAAACTGGCAGTGACTACAGGGCAAAACAGATCAAAATACCAAATCTAAACTAAACACTCAACCTTTAATTGATTTGAGACTTACGACAACTCTGATCTGTCCCGCATATAGATGTAATTGTTATCACTTAAATTGGTACAGCACTCTTACTAACGGGTACAACAAGTATGGCCTCTTCCAAGGCATGCCTCAAAATGTGTTAATGAGTCACAACAATACCATGCACTCACAAAAGGTTTTTGGTGCTCCAAAATTACAGAATGGTACTGTATTCTGTGGGGTGGTACTAAATTCTAATAAATTACTGGCAGTACAGAAGCCAGTAAGTTACATTAGTTTTACAGGACAAAAAAATAAAAAAAATACAGTATGGTACAGCATTCCCAGTAATTTTTATCTTTATTTAACTAGGCAAGTCAGTTAAGAACAAATTCTTATTTTCAATGACGGCCTAGGAACAGTGGGTTAACTGCCTGTTCAGGGGCAGAAAGACAGATTTGTACCTTGTCAGCTCGGGGGTTATGCAACCTTCCGGTTACTAGTCCAACGCTCTAACCACTAGGCTACCCTGCCGCCCCAAAATAGTGCAACAAATATAGTCTCTTACAAGGCATCCATCAAAATGTGTTAATGAATCAGAGATTATTTCTCAGCCCACATCATTTTCTCATAATGCACCATATTTCACAGTATGCTTCTACAAATATACAGTAAAACAAGTAACACAGTACTTTATTGTAATTGCTGTAATTTTACAGCAGTAAATATACAGCAATTTGTTAAAGTGATATCATAGGCTAATTCATTTGGAGTTTAACACCTGAGGAAGTGGAAACACAAAAAACATTAATTAGATTGCTAACTCTAATTATAAATATTATACACACTAAATATAATACAACCTCTAGTAGCCATGTATTCAACTAACCATACACCCATGAGACCTATAGGCCTTCGCAATATCCGGTGCGCATTTTGCGTGCACTGCTCCATATCTCAAAGCCATATCAAACATATTGGTTATAAAATAGTTGCTATTGAGCTGAATATTGAGAGTTGAGAAATAAAAAGATACCTACAGAAAGCTGAGAGCCTCTCTTCGACGAGGGCAAGGGGACAGAGCTTCCAAAGCTGTGGTTTACTGCAATTGGATTTCGAAATGTTATACGATCAGAATACATTTTTCTCTCGAGCTGATGGGGGGACAGGAGAGCAGCACTCTCATCACAGCAGCAGGCCCCAGCGAGGCCACAGGGACAGTGGCAGGGCAGAAACTTTCATTACAGGAATCATGAGGATAATGCACTTTACTGTTTGACAAAATCATTGTTTTAAGCCACCAAAAAAAATAGGATGTTTTGAGTGAGGTAATAACGTAGAATGTGCTCTTTCTACATTTGTAGGCATCCTTTCTGTTTTTACAATCCATGATCTTGGCCATTGCCCACTGATCAGCCAGAATCTCATTATAGATTAGTATAGCAGAGAAATTGCAAAAAAAATGTCATCTTCCATCTCATCTTACTCATTGTTTTTTTTTTATGTAGAAACATTTTTTTGTGTGTGTCCATTTCGACCAGCCCACCCAACTAACAAATGGTCCTGCCATTCTGGCATTTGCCAGAATTGCGAGATGGCAGGGGAGTTAATAATGGTAAAGGATATGAGGCTGGGGACAGAGGAGTTAATAATGGTACACTCTGCAGCCTTTATGAGCTGACTTTGGCCTTTTGGGGACTGTTTGTCTGCGTGATGGATGAGTCAGTCAACCTTTGTAGCACAGAGAGGGTCCGTCAGGCAAATAATTGGCCACCTGTGTGGTGGTGGTAGGTGAAACCACCCTGTGTGTAATGTGTAATAGGTAGAGGGCCCCTTCCTCTAGCTCCAACGCTCCATCAAATTTTCACAGATCTGAAAGATGTGAACATGTGAAAGCGATAGGGCAGAAGGTGGATCCGTCACGATATTCAGTCTCTATTTTGCAAATGCTGTGTGGTGTGATGTTCTTCAGTAGTAACTGATGGACCAAACCCAACTTTAGAAATGTGCTCGTAACTCTGCATTGGGTGAAATACACGAAACATGGAGTTACAGACAGCTATCTTCAATTGTGATTTGACCCTATATAAACCTGTGTAGAATTTTCAGAAATACCCGACTTAACATCATTCCCAAACATTCTATGAATGTATGAAAAATGTAAAATGACCATATCTATTTGCTAGCTTGTCACAAAATGTTTTTCAAAAATTGCCATATTCTTCCTGAGGGTGTATATTTTGATGAGATTTAATGCTCTTAAGACGCTGTAAGTTCCTCTTTAATGGTAAGCATGTCAATATTTGTCATGTGTGTCACCATTTGACCCATGCTGACAGGGAACCTTTTGTGCCCTCTACAGTATGTGTCTGGCCATTCATGTCACCTGCGGGCAATATTCAGGTTCAATTATGAATGGAGAGGACAAGTAAAGGGATGTTGTGTGTCTGTAGTGGTGGAAAAACGACACAATTTTCATACTTGAAGAAAAGTAAAGATATCGTAATAGAAAATTACTCAAGTAAAAGTGAAAGTCACCCAGTAAAATACTACTTGAGTAAAAGTCTAAATGTATTTGGTTTTAAATACACGTAAGTATCAAAAGTACATGTAACTACTAAATATTCTTAAGAATCAAAAGTAGAAGTACAAATAATTTCTAATTCCTTATATAAAGCAAACCAGACTGCATTTATTTTCTTGTTTTTTACATTTACGGATAGACAGGGGCATGCTCTAACACTCAGAAATCATTTGTGACTCGCCACCTGTATTCGGTCTTATGTAGAAAAATTGAAATTTTGTTTTTTACATTATATAAAAGTAGAGACTCAGAGCTACAAAATGGTTATCATACACTGCGTTTGAGGAACAATGGGAAAGTTGTTCTGTTTTGAAAGATGATGAACTTGTCAACTCACTTTTAAGAAAATCGCATTTGAATGTTTTGCTGTCTAGTGAAAAGCTCTTCTTTGTCTACACCCATTCAGCATCGTTCACACCCTCAACCTAAACTTTAGCCCAACTCATCTCGTTTCGATCTCGAAGCGCACACTTGACACTCTGGCCGATGATTGTTTTCCTTCTGGATATCATGAAAACAGTTTAACCAGCTCTGCTGGCAACAATTCCATTACACTTTTTTGCAGACGCTTACTGACAACGGCCAAATTCAACAGGTGTTGTACACAAGTCATGTAGCATTGGCTAACGAGCCAGCCAGCCAACGTTAGCTAGTCAATAAACAATAAACAGTGCCAACAATGCCACAGTGTTGGGAGCTAACCAACCATGTTCAATATTAGCTAGCTAACCAGAATAGCAAAAGACTCTGGGAAACTAATAATTACATCAGCAAGGGAGCCAGCCAGCTAATGTTAGCTTGAAATGAAACCACTTTCTGTCAAAATTAGAAAATGTGTAATATCTGAAAATGTAACGTTAGATAGTCTAGATTTAGCTATCTTACCTGTATACATCATCATGCATGGATGCGTCTCCCTGTCAGGAATGCCATGCCACAGTTGCCCTTAGTTTGAAGATGAAATCCGGAGGCAGGTGTTTCCTCCATCTCTTTAGCTATCATAATTGAATTCCACTGATTTCAAAACTTGATCCTCCAGAAAGTGGAGAGCCACACTTATGCAGCTTCACTACACAATTTTTTTTTTTAAAGGCGCGTTCGACAGGATGATTACCAACACAGACTGACAAGCTTCTATGGCAGACCAATCCGAACTCCTCTCCCAGCATATCCAGCCCACTCATTATCTCAGCCAATCATGGCTAGTGGGAAGGTTTTTTCTGTGGCTTACCAAACAAGGCTCGTAATTTAACAATTGTATTCGTATTTACAGATGGCATACGAGTTTGTTATTAAGGCACATGAAAGTTCACATGTTCAATATTTTTTACGTTCAAACAGCTCTTGTGTTAAGACGTGACTTGCGGTGTATGCCTAGTTTCCTGAATCTGGTCACATTTACAAACGAAGCATGTATTGAGTGAGTCCACCAGATCAGAGGCCATATGGATGACCAGGGAAATTATTTTGATAAGTGTGTGAATTAGACTATTTTGGGTGTCACGGAAAACATGTGGAGGAAAAAGTACATAATTTTCTTTAGGACTGTAGTGAAATAAAAGTAAAACTTGTCACAAATATAAATACAGTGCCTTGCAAAAGTATTCATCCCCCTTGGTGTTTTTCCTATTTTGTTGCATTACAACCTGTAATTTAAATATATTTTTATTTGGATTTCATGTAATGGACCTACACAAAATATTCCAAATTGGTGAAGTGAAATGAACAAAAATTCTGTGTTTCAAAAAATTTGAAACAATTAAAAACGTAAAAGTGGTACATGGACATGTATTCACCCCTTTGCTATGAAGCCCGTAAATAAGATCTGGTGCAACCAATTACCTTCAGAAGTCACATAATTACTCAAATAAAGTCTGCCTGTGTGCAATCTACTGTAAGTGTCACATGATCTGTCACGTGATCTCAGTATGTACACACACCTGCCTGCAACACCACTAAGCAAGGGGCACCACCAAACAAGCGGCACCATGAAAGCCAAAGAGCTCTCCAAGCAGGTCAGGGACGAAGTTGTGGAGAAGTACAGATCAGGGTTGGGTTATAAAAAAATATCCTAAACTTTGAACACCCACAGAGTACCATTAAATCCATTATTAAAAAATGGAAAGAATATGGCAACACAACAAACTTGCCAAGAGAGGGCCGCCCACCAAAACTCACAGACCAAGCAAGGAGGGCATTAATCAGAGGCAACAAAGAGACCAAAGATAATCCTGAAGGAGCTGCAAATCTCCACAGCGGAGAATGGAGTATCTGTCCATAGGACCACAATAAGCCATACACTCCACAGAGCTGGGCTTTATGCAAGAGTGGACAGAAAAAAAGCCATTGCTTAACTTCTCTAGGGTAGGGGGCAGCATTCGGAATTTTGGATGAAAAGCATGCCCAAATTAAACGGTCGGCTACTCGGGCCCAGAAGATATGATATGCATATAGCTGGTAGATTTGGATAGACAACACTCTAAAGTTTCCAAAACTGTTAAAAGTGTCTGTGAGTATAACAGAACTGATTTGGCAGGCGAAAAGCTGAGAAAAATCCATTCAGGAAGTAGTTTTTGGGGGGTTTTGTAGTTTTCTATTCAATGCCATTACAGTATCCATTGAATTAGGACACACATTGCAGTTCCTATGCCTTCCACTAGATGTCAACAGTCTTTCAAAATTGTTTCAGGCTTGTATTCTGATAAATGAGGGAGTAAGACCAGTCTGAATGAGTGGACCCTGCCGTGCCACAAAGCTTTTTCATGCGCAATCCCGAGAGAGTGCCTTTCTGGTTTACCTTTTATATTGACGACATTATTGTCCGGTTGAAATATTATAGATCATTTAGGCTAAAAACAACCTGAGGGTTGAATATAAACATCGTTTGACATGTTTCTATGAACTTTACGGATACAATTTAGATTTTTTTGTCTGCCTGTTTTGACTGTGTTTGAGCCTGTGGATTACTGAAGAAAACACACAAACAAAACGTTTTTGGATATAAAGAGTCTTTATCGAACAAAATGAACATTTATTGAGTAAATGAATGTCTTCTGAGTGCCACCATATGAAGATCATCAAAGGTAAGGGATTAATTTTATCTCTATTTCTGACTTGTGTAACTCTTCTATTTGGCTGGTTACTGTTTGTAATGATTTGTCTGCTGGGCTATGTTCTCAAATAATCGTATGGTATGCTTTCACCATAAAGCATTTTTTAAATCTGACACCGTGGTTGGATTCACAAGAAGTTAATCTTTAAACCTATGTAAAATGTGTTGTTTTCTGAATTTTTATAATGAGTATTTCTGTATTTGAATTTGGTGCTCTGCAATCTCACTGGATGTTGGCCAGGTGGGATGCTAGTGTCCCACATACCCTAGAGAGGTTAAAGGAAAAAAATAAGCAAACGTTTGGTGTTCACCAAAAGGCACGTGGGAGACTCCCCAATAATATGGAGGAAGGTACTCTGGTCAGATGAGACTAAAATTGAGCCTTTTGGCACAAATCCAACACCTCTCATCACCCCAAGAACCCTATCCCCACAGTGAAACATGGTGGTGGCAGCATCATGCAGTGGGGATGTTTTTCATTGGGAGGGACTTGGAAACTGGTCAGAATTTAAGAAATGATGGATGGTGCTAAATACTGGGAAATTCTTGAGAGAAACCTGTTTCAGTCTTCCAGAGATTTGAGACTGGGACGGAGGTTCTCCTTCCAGCAGGACAATGACCCTAAGCATACTGCTAAAGCAACACTCAAGTGGTTTAAGGGAACATTTAAATGTCTTGGAATGGTCTAGTCAAAGCCCAGAACTCAATCCAACTGAGAATCTTTGGTATGACTTAAAGATTACTGTATACCAGTGGAACCCATCCAACTTGAAGGAGCTGGAGCAGTTTTGCCTTGAAGACTGGGCAGAAATCCCAGTGACTAGATGTGCAACAATAGAGACATACCCCAAGATACTAGTAGCTGTAATTGCTGCAAAAGGTGGCTCTACAAAGTATTGACTTTGGGGGGGATGAATAGTTATGCACACTCAAGTTCTGTTTTTTGTCTTATTTCTTGTTTGTTCAGAAGAAAAAATATTTTGCAGCTTCAAAGTGGTAGGTATGTTGTGTAAATCCAATGATACAACCCCCCCAAAATCCATTTTAATTACAGGTTGTAAAGACAACAAAATAGGAAAAATGCCAAGGGGGTGAATACTTTCACACGCCACTGTTGTAATGTAAAGTACAGATTAATGGCGCCGGAGAGGATGTCTGCTGTTTTATGGACTCATAACCAACCATGCTATTTTTTATATTTTAATCTTTTTTTATTTCACCTTTATATAACCAGGTAGGCCAGTTGAGAACAAGTTCTCATTTACAACTGCGACCTGGCCAAGATAAAGCAAAGCAGTGCGACAAAAACAACAGAGTTACACATGGGATAAACAAACGTAGTCAATAACACAATAGAAAAATCTGCATACAGTGTGTGCAAATTAAGCAAGCAGGTAAGGCCAATAGTGGCGAAGTAATTACAATTTAGCAATTTGCACTGGAGTGACGTATGTGCAGATGAGGATGTCCAAGTAGAAATACTGTTGTGCAAAAGAGCAGAAAAACAAATATGAGGATGAGGTAGGTAGTTGGTTGGATGGGCTATTTACAGATGTGTACAGCTGCAGCGATCGGGTCGCTGCTCTAACAGCTGAAGCTTAAAGTTAGTGAGGGAGATATACAGTAAGTCTCCAACTTCAGTGATTTTTGCAATTCGTTCCAGTCATTGGCAGCAGAGAACTGGAAGGAAAGGTGGCCAAAGTAGGTGTTTGCTTTGGGGATGACCAGTGAGATATACCTGCTGGAGCGAGTGCTATGGGTGGGTGTTGCTATGGTGACCAGTGAGCTGAGATAAGGTGGAGCTTTACCTAGCAAAGACTTATAGATGACCTTGAGCCAGTGGGCTTGGCGACGAACATGTAGCGAGGAGCAGCCAACGAGAGCATACAGGTCACAGTGGTGGGTAATATATGGGGCTTTGGTGACAAAACGGATGGCACTGTGATAGACTGCATCCAATTTGCTGAGTAGAGTGTTGGAGGCTATTTTGTAAATGACATCGCCGAAGTCAAGGATCGGTAGGATAGACAGTTTTACGAGGGTATGTTTGGCAGCATGAGTGAAGGAGGATTTGTTGTGAAATAGGATTTATAATAGATTTAACTTTGGATTGGAGATGCTTAACCTTTTCACACGTACCAACACACGGGTGTGACCATTCTACAGGGACATTCTACAGTGGTCCCTTTAGCATCCGATCAAACCAGGTGTGATTAGATTAGATTAGAATGACGCAACAATCAGAATTTGAGCTGGCCATACCTTTTTCAGAAATATTTCGTACAAACACAGACCTTACAAAGTTATGTCCAGAATGTGAGCTGTTCATATTTGGCAGCATTTTTTAGGTCATTCACAAATGTATCTACAGCATAACACAGTCGTCCAAACTGGAAAAATGTAGGCTACTTTTCGTCCTAGCGCTAACTGAGGAAAGATTGACCTGAATCACGGGGTCATACTTGTATAACTCTCGCTGACAAACTACAATATGAATTAGCTAATAGAAATGACTATTTATAATTAATCACATTACGGGTGAGCTCACCATTGATCGAAATAATTGAGTAAAACACTCCCTAGAAATCAAAAGTAATCCGATGATGGGTAGTTTCTGCGCATTGCCATGCTTTTTTTCCCCTCACAGAAACCAAAGATAATAAGAGGAGACAAGATGAGTTTGGTGTGTTTACAGTATGCATGTTCAAGGGGGGGTGTCGTCCACCATCGTTCACATCCCACCATTCATTTGCGGAAGTCCTCAAAAAATGAGTGAACCCTTACTCACCTCATTTTGTTGTAACGTCTTTGGTCCAACAGACCAGACAATTACGTGAAACCCAGAATGCATTGTATGTCAACAAACATGGCTACACACAGTTGGAATTAGCTTAGCTCATCATAATCAGTTCAACCTTCAAAAAGTATTTAGTAGTAAGTTTACACACATAATATGTGCCCATTACAATATATGCAATAATTGGAATGCATGAAAACAATTGGAAAGTGCTTGGGGAATTTTGTCCGGGTCAGAAATGTCGCAAAAATGAATCAAATCAAATGTACTTATATAGCCCTTCTTACATCAGCTGATATCTCAGTGCTGTACAGAAACCCAGCCTAAAACCCCAAACAGCAAGCAATGCAGGTGTAGAAGCACGGTGGCTAGGAAAAACTCCCTAGAAAGGCCAAAACCTACCCAGACAGGATGATCACATCAGTGATTCAACCCACTCAGGTGACGCACCCCTCCCAGGGACGGTATGAGAGAGCCCCAGTAAGACAGTGACTCAGCCCCTGTAATAGGGTTAGAGGCAGAGAATCCCAGTGGAAAGAGGGGAACCGGCCAGGCAGAGACAGCAAGGAATTGTCCGCAAAAGTAAAAATCACTATTTTTATGTGAATGAATGAGGAAGCGGAACACACCTCAATTTAAACTGTTCTTAGAAAATAAAAACTTCTTAGAAAATCATTTGAAATTGAAGTTGAAACAGCCTATAAATAAAAACAGACTAAGTGCCTTGGTTTGAGGGCAGCGCGGATTAAATGTACTGTTGCGTAACAATCACATTCTGGAATGGAGAGAACGTTCTAACATCACGTGCATAAAAAAACTTACGCTGAGGCGACCGTTAGAGATATTTGGAACTCACGCATGAAAAGGTTAATGTGAGTCTGGAAGGAGAGTTTACAGTCTAGCCAGACACCTAGGTATTCATACTTGTCCACATATTCTAAGTCAGAACCATCCAGAGTAGTGATGCTAGTCAGGTGGGCGGGTGTGGGCAGCGATCGGTTGAAGAGCATGCATTTTGTATTACTAGCATTTAAGAGTAGTTGGAGGCCACGGAAGGAGTGTTGTATGGCATTGAAGCTCATTTGGAGGATTGTTAATAACACAATGTCCAAAGAAGGGCCAGAAGTATACAGAATGGTGTTGTCTGCGTAGAGGTGGATCAAAGAATCACCCGCAGCAAGAGCGACATCATTGATAAATACAGAGAAATGAGTAGGCCAGAGAATTGAACCCTGTCGCACCCCCATAGAGATTGCCAAAGGTTCGGACAACAAGCCCTCCAATTTGACACACTGAACTCTATCGGAGAAGTAGTTAGTAAACCAGGTGAGGCAGTCATTAGAGAAACCAAGGCTGTTGAGTCTGCCGATAAGAATACGGCGATTGACAGAGTCAAAAGCCTTGGCCAGGTTGATGAAGACGGCTGCACAGTACTGTCTTTTATGATGGCGGTTAAGATATCGTTTAGGACCTTGAGCGTGGCTGAGGTGCACCCGAGACCAGCTCGGAAACCAGATTGCATAGCGGAGAAGGTATGGCGTTAGTTTTTTCACATTGTTTGTAACTTATGTTGTACATAATGTTGCTGTAACCGTCTCGTATGACCGAAAAGAGCTTCTGGACATAAGAACAGCGATTACTCACCTTGAATTGGACGAAGAATTTTCTTCAATGAGTCGGTCGAGAGACATTTACTCCAGACACCCGAACAGGCCCTCATCCCCGTCATTTACAGGAGAAATAGATGGAAGAGGTATCGCAGAAGGAGATTGGGGTGCCTTGTGAGGATCCCCTGAAGAGTGGCTAATCTGCCTTTGCCATCGGTCCTATTGGCCAACATATTGCTGGTTAATACATTGGACAAACTAAAAGCATGTATATCCTACCAACGGGACAGTAATATCTCACTGAGTCGTGGCTGAACGATGACATGAATAACATACAACTGGTGGGTTATATACACACTGTATTGTCCGGATAGAACAGCAGTCTCTGGTAAAACATGGGGTGGGGCCTATGCATATATTTAAACAAAAGGAAGTCTCGAGGTTTTGCTCGCCTGAGTTAGTGTGGTCTACAGCTTATCATGAGATACTCTATCTACCTAGAGGGTTTTCATCTGTATTTTTCGTAGCTGTCTACATACCACCATAGACTGATGCTGGCACTAAGAGTGCACTCAATGAGCTGTATACTGCCATAAGCAAACAGGAAAACACTCATCCAGAGGCGGCGCTCCTAGTGGCCGGGGACTTTAATGCAGGGAAACTTAAATCCATTTTACCTCATTTCTACCAGCATGTTAAATGTGCAACCAGAGGGAAAAATAACTCTAGACCACCATTACTCCACACACAGAGATGCGTACAAAGCTCTCCCTCTTTGGCAAATCCAACCATAATTCTATCCTCCTGATTCCTGCTTACAAGCAAACATTAAAGCAGGAAACACCAGTGACTCGGTCAATAAAATGTGGTCAGATGAAGGAGATGCCAAGCTACAGGACTGTTTTGCTAGCACAGACTGGAATATGTTCCGGGATTCTTCCGATGGCATTGAAGAGTACACCACATCAGTCAATGGCTTCTTCAATAAGTGCATAGATGACGTCATCCCCACAGTGACTGTACGTACATACCCCAAACAGAACCATGGATTACAGGCAACGGTAGCACTGAGATAAAGGGTAGAGCTACCACTTTCAAAGAGTGGGACTCTAATCTGGAAGCTTATAATAAATCCCTCTATGCCCTCCGACGAACCATCAAACAGGCAAAGTGTCAATACAGGAATTGCCCTACACTGGTTCCGATGCTCGTCGGTTGTGGAAGGGCTTGCAAACTATTACAGACTACAAAGGGAAAAACAGCCGAGAACTGACCAGTGACACAAGGCTACCAGACGAGCTAAATCACATCTATGCAAGTAACACTGAAACATGCATGAGAGCACCAGCTGTTCCGAATCACTGTGTGATCACACTCTCTGCAGCCGATGTGAGTAAGATCTTTAAACAGGTCAACATTCACAAGGCCGCAGGGCCAGACGGATTACCAGAACTTGTACTCCGAGAATACGCTGACCAACTGCTAAGTGTCTTCACTGACATTTTCAACCTCTCCCTGTCTGAGTCTGTAAACCAACATGTTTCAAGCAGACCACCATTGTCCCTGTGCCCAGGAACACTAAGGTAACCTGCCTAAATGACTACCGACCCGTAGCACTCATGTCTGTAGCCATGAAATGCATTGAAAGGCTGGTCATGGCTCACATCAACACCATTATCCCAGAAACCCTAGACTCACTCCAATTTGCATACCGCACCAACAGATCCACAGGTGATGCAATCTCTATTACACTCCTCACTGCCCTTTCACACCTGTGTGAGAATGATATTCATTGACTACAGCTCAGCGTTCAACACCATAGTGCCCTCAAAGCTCATTACTAAGCTAAGGACCCTGGGACGAAACACCTCCCCCTGCAACTGGATCCTGGACTTCCTGTCCGCCCCCAGGTGGTAAGGGTAGGTAAAAACACATCCGCCAAGCTGATCCTCAACATCGGGGCCCTTCGGGGGTGTGTACTCAGTCACCTCCTGTACTCCCTGTATGGCCAGGCATGACTCCAACACAATCATTACGTTTTCCAATGAAACAACGGTGGTAGACCCGATAGCTGACAATGACGAGACAGCCTATAGGGAGAAGGTCAGAGAACGGACCGTGTGGTGCAAGAACAACAACCTCTCCCTCAACTTGATCTAGAAAAAGGAGATGATTGTGGACTACAGGAACAAGAGGACCGAGCACGCCTCCATTCTCATCAACAGGGCTGTAGTGGAGCAGGTTGAGATCTTCAAGTTCCTTGTCGTCCACCTCACCAACAAACTAACATGGTCCAAGCACACCAAGACAATCGTGAAGAGGGCACGATAAAATCTATACCCCCTCAGGAGAATGAAAAGATTTGGCATGGGTCCTCAGATCCTCAAAAGGTGCTATAGCTGCACCATCGAGAGCCTCCTGATGGGTTGCATCACTGCCTGGTATGGCAACTGCTCGACCTTCTTTTTTACTTACATTTCATTTTTTTAAAGGTATTTTTCTGAAAACTGCATTGTTGGTTAAGGGCTTGTAAGTTAGCATTTCACTGTAAGGTACACCTGTTGTATGTGACAAATAACATTTGATTTGAGATACCCCCCCAAAATACTTAAGTAGTTCTTTCAAGTATTTTTACTTAAGTACTTTACACCACTGTGTGTGTGTGTGTGTGTGTGTGTGTGTGTGTGTGTGTGTGTGTGTGTGTGTGTGTGTGTGTGTGTTTTTGTTTTTGACACCCCGCGTTGACTCCTGCTCAGAATCGTTCCATTTCTCCAAAGTCAAAGTTCAAAGTTAAGGATTAAGATTAAGGGGCGAGATTTTGGAGAGTGTTAAAATATGAAGTTTAGGCATTCATTTTGAATGGTTAAGGTAAAGGTTAAGGTTTTGAAAAAGGTTCAAAAAAACACATATACCGTACATGCGTGTCTACCACTGGGATTGAACTTTTTATTTATTAATTATTAATTTATTTAACCAGGCAAGTCAGTTAAGAACAAATTCTTATTTACAATAATAGCCGACCTCGGCGACGCTGGGCCAATTGCGCCCCACCCTATGGGACTCCCAATCACGGCCGGTTGGGATACAGCCTGGAATCGAACCAGGGTCTGTGACACCTCTAGCACTGAGATGCTGTGCCTTAGACTGCTTCGCCACTCAGGAGCCCCTTAATGTGGGCCTGCCTGCAATGCAGAGATAAAAAGGGACTGTTAGCTCACTGTTTTACTCCTCTCAAACTTGATATTTTAATATAAAGCATTGGTGATTAAGATTTATTTCCAAGCGGTCTCAGAAGCCAATCTCTTTGTCGACAGTCTTGACTACTTTGCGATTGTATTGGGCAGACAAAAAAAACCTTCATACTCTTGTTCCATGCGCATATGGTCAGTGTGCTTCATGGCTGGATAGGAAGCCTTTCCGTTGTCAAAATTCATGCCATAAGCAACTGCGTTACCACTAAAAACAGCTTTGGTTGGTCTTAAATATCCCTTTCAGTGCTGTCTGAAATTAGCACTTTGAATCACATTTTTAAGGACACACCTCAAATATTTCCACCCTGCCCATCAGAGCACAAGTGAGCTGATATAAGACAGGTAAATTGGCAAACCTGGCATTAGGGCTGGAAAATGCCAGTGCGCCAGTTTGTACATGGTGAAATTACAGACTAACGTGCGTTTGACACTAGCACCACCGCCGCAGCCGAAAATAGAGCCATTAATGGTAACAACGCTCACTGTTGCCCCTACTGGCTGCTTTTGAAGGCATTGCCCGACGCCCTCAGGACATTTTCGAAGTCAATCTTGAGCGATCTTTAGCTCATTGACTACCATGACTGTCTCTAAATTGTTTTGCACACCCTTGCAATTACAGAGCTCACACATTCCCTGTCTTTGACTCACACTTTTTCTTATTCTGCCCCTCTGTCTCACCTGCGCTCCTGTCTCTGTTAAACATACTACAAACACACAAACATTCTCTTACACCCATCTGTTGTCGTGTCTTTGGCTATGCCGGATTAATTGCTAAAACATGCTATGCTATAAAATAATTTCTCCGTAATTAATATCACCTGATTGAGCTAATCATGTAAATGTAATTAACTAGAGAGAGTCGGGCACCACAAAATATTATTTATAGAGCTGTTATCTTCCGAATAAACTCTTAAAGATCTAGTAATATTTTACATCAATAGCAGTCAATATCAATCGTCATTTTACTTCAGTCTCATAATCTGAAAGTTGTAAATTCTTGGTTATCTGCAAGAACCCTGGCTAACATGTTGAATCAGCAATACAAAATTGGGTTTAATTATTTATTTACTAAATACCTAACTAATCACACAGAACTCACATACACAAAGAATGAATTATACCTGGATAATTCTTTACCTCATAGGAAAACATCCCTAGAGGGCGGAACAGATATGCCAGCTTGTTACACAAAGGAAAATGGAATGGGTTGAGTGAAAGAGCGGGAAGACAGGAACAAAGGCGAAGCTGTGCTATCGTAAATACAGTATCTTATGCATTCTAAATTACCGCCCATTTGGAAAAGGAAAATTCTATAAATATTTACTCTGAGCTGCACTTCAGTAGGTTGGTGGTAGATGGAAGAACGTGTTGCCAAACCGAGTCCTCTGTCCTTTGAAGAATGTCTCTGGTGGTCACTTGGATAAGTTGTAGTAACGTCATTGTGTGGTAGATGGGATACTCTGTCTGTTCCTTCCGAACCTGCGTTTGCAGCTGCGGTCGCCAACTCAACGGCTAGGAGGTATCACTTCTGTTGTGAATAAGAGTTCAAAGTTCATACCATTCGCAACCAAAGCTCATGCTGATGTTGTCTTCGTTCTGTAGTTTTATCTGAACCATTCTGACATAGGATCGTCATCCTACCTCATCGGAACAGGAAGTTATGTTGTCGTCAAGGGCTTATATAGGAAGGGAGAGGAGGGTGTGTTTGAAAAGTTGTATAGCCCTTGTCCCTTCGCCGGGGAGGGCCACTGATTGAGCAGCCCTATCTTATGAATATCCAAATCTCACATTTTAGAAGCTAAAATGACATTTCATCCCATCACAAATAATTTCATATTCAAACATTTAAATTGAACAACAATTCCATGTGAATCTGATAACTCTGATGTGAGACTTTCCACTGTAGAGTTTGTCATCTTATCATTGATGAGAATGTCTCAGATGACAACCGAACTGACATCATATTCATTAAGTACCACCGCATATGTTCAATTGTTCGGATTACCAGAATATAGTTCATTTCCCCCCACATTCTGACGTTCCCAGAATCTCTATGTTAACCAAGGGTTTTGCAAATGTAACCTTAGTAGGGTAGAGAGAGGAAAAAGGGGGGAAGAGGTATTTATGACTGTCATAAACCAACCCCCCAGGCCAACGTCATGACACTGTATTTCTCTTTTACTCTCTCTCTCACACAAACACACACACCCTTCAACTAATCCTCTTACTCTGGGTCTCTTAAAGAGCAACTGTCTTTAAAATGCAACAAATCCCTGAGAAAACGACATATGTGCCATCGATATGAGTCACTTATTCAAGTGTCAAAAGTAGGATAAATGGTCATAAAGTCAGTCTGGTCTAAAACAGAGTTTGGAACATCCGTGTGTCACACCTGTTAAATAAAGATTGGGTTTTGATTTGACAATGTCCATTTGCCCACTAACAATGGGGTGAACAGCTGCGGTGATTGCTCTGTATCCAATAGCATAGACAGTGAGACAGACCTGCCCAGCAGCTCCTACTGTTAACAATTGTTTTCCCTTGAGAAATACTGCACTAAAAACCTTAGCTTGATGTAAAATTGCGCAACTAAAACATCCTCGGTCAAAACGTCAAAATTCATTACAGATTTCTTGAGTTATCTTAGACACATTTCGGGGATTTTGAGGAAGTGAAATGGGCTTCCATGTCTACAGTGTCTCATAGGGGACAAACATCTTTAACCAAATGTGGAATTGGTCAGGAAACACACCTCCATGTCTGAAATCTCTTTTTTTTATGCGCAACAGAAAAACTGGAGTGCCAATCGAAGTGTTCAGTGGCTCTTTAAGCCTTGTTCACATTGGCAGTTTGAAGTGACTAAAATAAAATGAATTCATATCTGTTTCAAATCTGTTCTTTTTCATGCAGTCTGAACAGACAAAAATCACATGGAACTGGATATTTCAAGCCACATTTCAAACCACCGTTATAAGTGGTTACAAATCTGATTCCTAGCCATGCGACTTGTGTCTGTACGGTCAAATCTGATTTATTTGCCCTCAAGTGGTTTTTAGACTGTTATTTGGCATATGTTGTTGCTTGCTAGCTACTCTATTGACAGCTTGACAAGAACATGTGGTAGCTAACTAGCTTGTTAATTATTCACAAACAAATTAGGAAATGTGCTAGAAAACTACCTAGCTAGCTAGTTGAATGCTGTGGCTGTACTCGTTTTGAAAGTTGGATCATCTTATCCTTTGAGGCTTTCAAAGTGTTCTTACATTATGATTGTGAACGTTCAAAGTAACTGGGAAACGACCATGGCCGGCATTGTAGTCACCTTAGCTTGCTACATAACTTCTCAGTGATAGGAAGAAGGAACACCACCACCAATCAGCCTACACCATTGTGCACACACCCGTTGTTACTATGACAACTAGCACAGCCATGCCAGCACACTATGTTCATTGTTGTTACTATGACAACTAGCACAGCCATGTCAGCACATGACTGCTGTCTGAACACACACACACACATCCAATTTGGTCACTTGTAACTTGCTGTTTGGACATTCAGTTTTCCAAAACGGATTGGAGCTTTAAGGGCTGCAGTGTGAACAAGGTTCTACTCTTTCTCTCTGTCACACACGTGCGCTCACACACACGTGCGTGCATAAAACACCATGCTGCTTGCTTAGCAAGTACCGCTTCCTCCTGATTCGGTTCACACTGAGGATCAAGCCCAGGACCTCTGCCTTGCTAGTACACTTGACCACCCTCCCGAATCGTCTTACCAGTCAGCGCCACCGAAGAGTTCACAATTCTGCAGCACCTCAGGCTGAGGAGTACGTTTCTCACATCCCCATGTGCTACACACACACACGCACACATGCGCCCCACTCTGCCACACTCTCTCTCTCAGCCACTGCGATCCCTATCCCAGATAACCCCTAACAAATGTAATTAACCTTTTACTTGTCCTGCCAATTGCAAGTCATTAAGATCAAATTCCCTTTTGATCATTGACAACCCTTCTCTACCGTACCAAACCAGGGCCAGATGTGTATATACATAAATGCCACCTCAACCCAGGGGCCTTAATATAACTTCATGTTTTTAAAATCAAACACGGAGGACCCAAATGGCACTGAAAATAGCACACTAGCTTCTCCAGCCATATGCCAGCTGCTCAAGTTCAAAGTAAATTGACTTTAATTCAACAGGGATGAGGAATACTGTTGTCTGGGGACAAGTAACGCAAACATATGACCTACAAAGCAATGAACAAAGCCACACTTGGCATGAGGAATAATTGAATTGGACTCTCGCTTCAATATGTGCCATGTGAGTGTCTTTTCAGCCCATTTAAATAGTTAGAGTCCTCACAAGGATTCTAGGCCAGACGGGTTCTGAATTCTGCCTCCGGGATTCGCATGGATCCGCTTTAGACAGTGTGTGTGTGCGTTGGAGGGGGGGTAGGGATGTCTGCGTGTGTGTACGTGTGTGTGTGTGTTTCTGTGTGTGTGTTGGGCCAGACTCATACCTGGACAAGAAACAAACTGCATGGGCCGACCCCTGCTGCGTCCCATACGGGGGGGGGGGGGGGGGGGGGGCTTTGAAGAGCTCCCAGATAGATAAAATATAAACAGGGGCTACTGCCAAGTCTTCGCCTCTACTCTATGGGGAGCTAACACACAAATTCACCATGATGTCGTGGATGTTTGGGCAGAATGTCATCCAATTAAGCATCAACTCGCACATTCAGGTCTACTGCACAATTCCAATTCGCACCAGATGGAGTTTATTGGTACACTTTCCTTTACTCAGACTATTTTTGGTCAATGAAAAAAAAGACATATTTGGTGGGAAGTTGTTGCAGACGCCAAAGTCGCATCTCATTTCCAATGATTACCCAAAAGGATTATACCCATAATTCAACATCTACCACCAACACCACAGGATGACAAACCAATATACCTCCCTCGAATCTTCCCCATCCGAAGGACACACACCCTGGAGAAGGGCTAATTGCAGCTTGTAATCAGTTTACAGTGTCTTCAGAAAGTATTCACACCCCTATACTTTTCTCACATTTTGTTGTGTTACTGGCTAAATGTAAAATGGATTCAATTGAGATGCTTTATCACTAGCCTATACAAAATACCCCGTAATATGAAAGTGGAATTATGTTTTTAATTTATTTATTTTTTTACAAATTAATTAAAAATGAAAAGCTGAAATGTCTTGAGTCAATAGGTATTCAACCCCTTTGTTGGCAAGCCTAAACAAGTTCAGGAGTAAAAATTTGCTTAAAGTCACATAATAAGTTGCTTGGACTCACTCTGTGTGCAATAATAGTGTTCAACATGATTTTGAATCACTACCTTATCTTTGAGGTAAAACAAAAAACCCACATTGAATATCCCTTCGAGCATGGTGAAGTTCTTAAATTACACACTGGATGGTGTATCAATACACCCAGTCACTACAAAGATACAGGCGTCCTTCCTAACTCAGTGGCCAGAGAGGGAAAAAAAACGTTCAGGGATTTCACCGTGAGGCCAATGGTGACTTTAAAACAGTTAAGGAGTTTAATGGCTGTGATAGGACGGAACTGAGGATAGATCAACAACATTGTACTTACTCCCCAATGTTAACCTATTTGACAGAGTGAAAAGAAGGAAGCTTGTAGAGAATAAAAATATTCCATAACATGCATCCCGTTTGCAACAAGGAACTAAAGTAATACTGCAAAAAATGTGGAAAAGCAATTCACTTTTTGACCTGAATACAAAGTGTTATGTTTGGGGCAAATCCAATACAACACAATACTGATTACCACTTTCCAATATGTGACCCGTTTCAGGAAAGTAAGCGTATGTCGCAAGTTACAACTTCACAGGAGAGCCATTTGAACATTTATTTTTTGTGGGTCAGAAATGCCTTCTGGAACATGTGAACTTTCATGTGCCTTTATAACAAACTTGTATGCCATCTGTAGATACGAATAAAATAGCTACATTACGAGCCTTGTTGGTTAAGCCACAGAAGAAGTTAGCAACCTTCACTAGCCATGATTGGCTGAGAAAATGAGTGGGCTGGACATGCCAAGAGAGGAGTTCGGATTGATCTGCCATATAGAAGGCTTCTGTCTATTTTAGCTGGTCAGTCTGTGTTGGTAATCCTGTCAAACACGTATTATTTTCGAGTGTATCCTGTAGTGGAGCTGCATAAGTGTTGTTCTCCACTTTCTGGTGGATCGAGTTTTGAAATCAGTGGAATTAGAGTATGATAGTTAAAGAAATGGAGAAAACAACTGTCTCCTGATTACATCTTCAAACTAAGGGCAACCGTGGCATGACATCCGTGACAGGGAAACACATCCATCATGCATATGATGATATATATGGGTAAAATAGCCTAGCATTCTACATTTTCAAATATTACACATTTCTAATTTCGACAGAAGGTGTTTTCATTTCAAGCTAAAGTGGACTGTTAGCTAGCTAGCTAACGTTAGCTGGCTGGCTCCCTAGCTAAAGTTACGTGTATGACGTTATTATCTGTATCCTAGAACCGTTTGTTAGAGCCTAGTGTTAGCTAGCTAACATTGAACCTGGTTGGTTAGCGCCCAGCAGATCCATGCAGGGTAGTAATGACATGATTTGGCACTATGTTCATTGTTGTTTAACTTGCTAACGTTAGCTAACGTGTGTGATCTTACATGTTGTTTACCTAGCTAGGTTCATTGTTTTCCTAGCTAGCTAGTTACATGTCTTAAGCTAAAGTCTACTGTTAGCTAGCTAATGTTAGCTGGCTGGTTCCCTAGCTAACGGTACATGTGTGACGTTATTATTCATATCCAATAGCCGTTTGCTTTGATAGTTAGAGCCCAATGTTAGCTAGCTAACATTGAACCTCGTTGGTTAGCTCCCAGCAGATTCATGCAGGGTAGTAACGACATGATTTGGCACTATGTTCATTGTTGGTTAACTAGCTTACGTTAGCTGGCTGGCTCGTTTGCTAACGTTACGTGAAGTGTGTGATCTTACATGTTGTTTACCTAGCTAGCTAGCCTCATGTCTTAAGCTAAAGTGTACAACACCCGTTGAATATGTCAGTCAACATCAGCAAAAAAGCGTAATGAAATTGTTGCCAGCAGAGCTGGTTAGACTGTTTTCATGTTATCCAGAGGTAAACAAATCATCGGCCAGAGCATCAAGTGTGTGCTCAGAACACTCCAAGAGCGAAAAGAGATGGGTGGGGCTAAATCTTAAGAGGGTGTGAACGATGCTGAATGGATGTAGACAAAGAAGAGCTATTCACTAGATACCAAAACATTCAAAGGCCATTTTCTCAAAAGTGAGTTTACAAGTTTATCAACTTTCAAAGCCGACATTACAAATGTCATATTACGTATATATACAGTGTTGTAACGATGTACAAATGGTTAAGGGTACACAAGGGAAAATAAATAAGCATAAATATGGGTTTTATTTACAATGGTGTTTGTTCTGAATGGAGTCTCTACTTTTATGCAATGTAAAAAAAAAAACATAATTTCAAATTTTGTTGCATGAGACCAAATCCAGGTGGTGAGTCACATATTTTTAAGCATAGTGTTGGCTGCATCATGTTATGAGTATGCTTGTAATTGTTATTGTCTGGGGAGTTTCGTGATAAAAAATACACTTTCCACAAGAGACTGGGAGATTAATTCACCTTTCAGCAGGACAATAACCTAAAATGGTCAAATCGACACTGGAGTTACTTACCATGAAGGCAGTGAATGTTCCTGAGTTACAGCTTTGACTCTATTTGAAACTCTATGGCAATACCTGATAATGGTTGTCTAGCAATGATTAACAATCAATTTAACAGAGCTTGAAGAATTTTGAAAACAATAAGTAGGCAAATGTTGCACAATCCAGGTGTGGAAAGCTCTTAGAGCCAAACCCAGAAAGTCTCAGATCTGAAATCACTGCAAAATGTGTTTTTCCAAAGTATTGACTAAGTGGTGTGAATACTTACAGTGCATTCGGAAAGTGCTTTCCACACCTGGATTGTGCAACATTTGCCTATTTATTTTTTTCAAAATTCTTCAAGCTCTGTTAATTAAATTGATTGTTAATCATTGCTAGACAACCATTATCAGGTATTGCCATAGAGTTTCAAATAGAGTCAAAGCTGTAACTCACCCCTTAACTTTTTCCACATTTTGTCTAGCCACTTTACCATAAAGGCCTGATTGGTGGAGTGCTGCAGAGATGGTTGTCCTTCTGGAAGGTTCTCCAATCTCCACAGAGGAACTCTGGAGCTCTGTCAGAGTGACCATCAGGCTCTTGGTCACCTCCCTGAACAAGGCCCTTCTCTCCCGATTACTCAGTTTGGCCAGTCGGCCAGCTCTTGTTGGTTCCAAACTTCCATGACGCCACTGTGTTCTTGGGGACCTTCAAGGCTGCAGACATTTTTTGGTACCCTTCCACAGATCTGTGCCTCGACACAATCCTCTTTTTTTATTTTTTTTATTTTACCTTTATTTAACTAGGCAAGTCATTTAAATACAAATTCTTATTTTCAATGACGGCCTAGGAACAGTGGGTTAACTGCCTGTTCAGGGGCAGAACGACAGATTTGTACCTTGTCAGCTCGGGGGTTTGAACTTGCAACCTTCCGGTTACTAGTCCAAAACTCTAACCACTAGGCTACCCTTGCCGCTCTCTCGGAGCACTACGGACAATTCCTTCGACCTCCTGGCTTGATTTTTGCTCTGACATGCACTGTCAAATGTGGGACCTTATATAGATGTTCATCATGTTCAATCAATTGAATTTACCACAGGTGGACTCCAATCAAGTTGTAGAAATATCTCAGGGATGATCAATGGAAACAGGATGCACCTGGGCTCAATTTCGAGTCTCATATCAAAGGGTCTGAATACTTCTGTAAATAAGGTATTTTCTAAAAACCTGTTTTCGCTTTGTCATTATGGGGTATTGTGTGTAGATTGATGAGGGAAAACAATTATTGAATCAATTTTAGAATTAGGCTGTAACGTAACAAACTGCGGAAAAAGTCAAGGGGTCTGAATTCTTTCTTTCCGAGATATTTCTGTATTTCATTTTCTATAAATGTGCAAGCATTTCTAAAACATGTTGTCACTTTGTTGTTATGGGTTTTGTGTCATTTTTGTTGTTGTTGATTTAATCCATTTTGAATTCAAGTTGTAACAACTAAATGTGGAATAAGTACAGTATATGGTATGAATACTTTCTGAAGGCACATTTTTATGTTTTTGCAAACAGATATGCATTTTGTATTCTCTACATTTTGTATGCTCAGAAAACACTTTCTCTGTCCGACACAAGATGACACTTAGGAAAACACCCGCGAGACCTCACGTGACAAACATTGCAAACCACCAACCTTCGCCAAACAATGTTGGACAAGTGGTTGACCCAGTTATTCCTACAGTCACGCTCGAGGAACTGTATCTGTATCCGAAATGCTTTTGACCAGAGCCGCAAGGAATAGTCAAAAGTAGTGCACTATATCAGGAATAGTGTGCCATTTCAGACATACCCTCAGTGTGTAGCCTCACCAGTCCTCTCAAACCTCACCCCCAAAAGACTGTTTCGAGACATCTCATTTTGGCTCTGAGGGGACCAATGGGGGCCAGGCAAGTCATTGAAGGAAATAATTTTGTGTGTTTGCTTGTTTGTGCTTCAGGGGCGCCTCGGATCGGTGGCAAGACACAGATGCATGATGAGCACCGATGTTTACGTCTGCCCTGAGCTATACAAATAAGGCCCCCTTGATGACATCATGCGGCGCGCCGACCCTTTAGGAATCTCGAAAACAATTAGAGTCAAACGGCAGGGAGAAAAGTCCTCAAGACTAACATCAGTTTAGCATGTTGAATTGTTCTCCATTTAGTAAGGTGGAAAAGTCACGGAGTTGAGCTCGACAGGGGTGAAGTTCTCTGCCTTGGAAACTATAGCTTATAGACTTGAGGCTGAGGAAGTGCGGTATGCTAATTATGCTTTGCCAAAACACATGTATCGCTCTGTCTCGAAGCCAAACTGATTTAGATTCATTATCTGATAGCACTGTTACCGTGTGTTATTCGAAATAGATGAGGAAGTGTGTGTGTGCATGCGTGCTTCCCCTGTGGCCCTCTCCTGCTGAGTTCTGACTGGCCCAAGGGGACCAAAAGGGAAAGGGAGAGCTGATGGGAAAGTCTGATTAAAATACAGAAAAAAGAGAGAAAAGAGCTTCAGACTTCAGAGAACGCCTCATCACCTCTTCACAGATGTAGGATCTTAATTTGGATCACTCTTTTGTTGCTGAGAATATACCTGCACAGTAAGAAATAGGAAATGCAAAATGTGTAGTGTTTTCAAGGTCATTTTCACTTTAAAAAAGAACACTTGATTTGCCCTAATGATTTTTTTTTAAATCACCACAGACAAATGGCTATTAATTATATAATCCGCGTAATAATTCACATTTTCTGTTGTTGTAGAATTATTTTCCAGCTGTAGCAAACTATCTCAAATTAACCAGCTAAATGCAATTAAATGTAATCTACGTAATCTCCAAAACACATTATCACGAGAGGGCCATAAGCAATTACTCGTAATACTCCAAGAAAGGTAAAATCTCACTTCTGGTAAAAATGATCATAAATTGCTGAGGTGTAGTAACTTTTGAGGACACAAGCTCAAGTACACAATGCAAATATGATGACAATCTGAAACATTTTACATTATGTATTTCCTATTCAACAAAAATGTACGAGTAAGGCTTGAAATGACTTATATTCTTTTTAAATATAGTATAATCAAATTTAAAAAAACACTAACTGGAAGATTCCACCTTCCTTATCAATTATGTATGTTTAGTGTTAGAGAACATTTGCACATTTTCTAAAGTTCTCTCTTGATCAAAACGTCTGCCCCCAACGCTTTGAAGGTCATCCAGAGTTCTAGCTTGGCTTCCTGAACTCAATCGCCTTTCATCTCATATTAATATTGTCTTTATATGACAAACAGAACGTGTTCTTTGTTTAAAATCAATGAATTATTTTAGATGACTTGGATAAAGTTTGCTATAAATCAATCTCTAAATGTGCTATATACGAAACCACTCTCTTCTGCTGCGCTACAATGTAAGGATTGCAGGCATGTGCTTTGTCAGTTGGTGTACCACTCAGCCAGGAGTTGATGCACCATCGGAAAAGCAATTGAAATGGTAGGAGGGACATCCTAGTTTCCAGAGGTGTCAGATTTCACATCCTTCTTCACAAAGGCAGTGAGAACCAGGGCTACTGCTCAATGCCCTCCATTTCAATCTGCGGTGTCCACAGATCGATTTATCTGCAGATTTTGGTCGGAAACTGGTACCAAGCTGGTCCCCAAAATAGGTAATTTTACATCTAAGAGATTTTATGATCCTACATCTGTAGTTTCACTCATCTATTTGTGTATAAAATATTTATGTTATTCTCTTGGGCTACAACACAGACATTTTCCATACACACAAAACATTTATTTCTCTCCAATTTTTTTGCACAAATTTGTTCACATCCCTGATAGTGAGTATTTCTCCTTTGCCAAGATAATCTGTCCACCTGACATGAGTGACATATCAAGAAGCTGATTAAACAGCATGATCATTACACAGGTGCACCTTGTGCTGGGGACAATAAAAGGCCACACTAAAATAAGCCGTTTTGTCACACAACACAATTCCACAGATGTCTCAAGTTTTGAGGGAGTGTGTAATTGGCATGATGACTGCAGGAATTTGCCAGGTAATTGAATGTTCATTTCTCTACCATAAGCCCCCTCCATTGTCCTTTTACAGAATTTGGCAGTACGTCCAACCAGTCTCACAACCACAGACCACGTGTAACAACGCCAGCACAGGGCCTCCATATCCGGCTTCTTCACCTGCGAGACCAGCCACCCGGACAGATGATGAAACAGGAGTATAATTGCTGTCTTTAATAAAGCCCTTTTGTGGGGAAAACTCATTCTGATTGGCTGGCCTGGCTTCCCAGTGGTTGGTCCTAGGTCCTCTCAGGACCACCCATGGCTGTGCCCATGACCAGTAATGTGAAATCCATAGATTAGGCCCTAATTAATTTATTTCAAATGACTGATGTCACATATAAACTGTAACTTGTTGAATGTGTTGCATATTGCGTTTTTATTTTGTTCAGTATTTTTCCATCTATATGCTTAGCAATTACAAAAAAAATGCTACAGTGGCATGCGAAAGTATTCACCCCCTTGGCATTTTTCCTATTTTGTTGCCTTACAAACTAGAATTAAACTGGATTTTTTGACTTATACAACATGCCTACCACTTTGAAGATGCAAAATATTTTTTTATTGTGAAACAAACAAGAAAAGCTTTCATTAAGTCAAAGGGTGCCTACTTTGAAGAATCTCAAACATAAAACATATTTTGATTTGACATATTTGACTTTTTTTTTTTTTACTACATGATTCCGTATGTGTTTCATAGTTTTGATGTCTTCACTCTTATTCTACAATGTAGAAAATAGTAAAAAAGCTGTAGAATGTGTTGGAGGGTAAGCTGATCCTAGATCTGTGCCTGAGGGCTTCGCTTTCGCTAATGGTTAGCACTGATAGCCTAGATTAGCATCTCAACACTGGTACCCAGCAGGGGGCTGATGTGTTGAGCAAAAGGAAAGGAAAATGGTATACTTAGTCAGTTGCACAACTGAATGCATTCAACACTCTGGATCAGAGAGTGCCTTAATCGCATTCCATGCCATCAGTGCCCGGGGAGCAGTTGTTATTGGTGGGTAACTGCCTTGCTCAAGGGCAGAACGTCAGAACATTTTACCATGCCAGTTAACTAACATCTGTGTTGGCCCACCTCCTAGGCATTGGTGTGAGTGTGTGTGTTGTTGCTCCCTGTGTTGGGTTAATAGTCTATGAAGGGGTAACCTAAGGGCACGGCACTCTAAGTGGTGTTGGTAAAGGTTTTAGATAATACTGATGAGTGTTTGTCTGGGTCCTCGCTGAGACTGATGATGGACCTTGGCAGACATATAGACAGACGCCCATCACCACAAACATCTTAATAACCTGACTAACATTCTCCAACCTATGGCCGTATCTCAGTTTAAGTGAGAAGATGCATTTTCCAAAGGAAGGGAAGGAAGCGCCCAATCAGAAAGATTTGATGATAGGGTAATATAGCTGCACTAAGCTCACACACACACACACACACACACACACACACACACACACACACACACACACATCCTAGTGGTTAGAGCGTTGGGCCAGTAACTGAAAGGTTTCTGGATCGAATCCCTGAAGCTGACAAGGTAAAAATCTACCATTCTGAACAAGGCACTGTTCCCCGGTAGCCCGTCATTGCAAATAAGAATTTGTTTTTACCTGACTTGCCTATAAAGGTTAAATAAAATTCCTTCCTATAAACACAGGATTAGGCAAACAGTCAAGAAGGTGTAAGCAGGGATGGTACTGCGTAACTTAGGCTACACCAGTGATGTCGGAACCATGAAGGCAATGATCAATGAGTCAATATTAGGAAGGTGTTCTTAATGTTTTGTGCACTGGAGTTGCTTATCAACATGACATTGAATGTTCCTAAGTGGCCTAGTTACAGTTTTGACTTAAATCAGCTTGAAATCTATTGCAAGACTTGGCTGTCTAGCAATGATGGCTGTCTTGCAATGATAAACAACCAACTTGAGAGAGCTTGAAGAATAAAAATATATATATTTGCAAATATTGTACAATCCAGGTGTGTAAAGCTCTTAGAGATTTAACCAGAAGAAATGTCATAGGTGATTCTAACATGTATTGACTCGGGGTTAAATACTTATGTAATCAAGATATATTAGTGTTTTAGTTTTCATATAATTTTTTGGTACAAATGTTCACATTTTTCTTCCGCTTTGACTTTACAGAGTATTTTGTGTAGATTGTTAAGAAAAAAAAGACAATTAAATCCATTTTAATCACACTTTATAACACAATAAAATGTGGAAAAGGTCAAGATGTGTGAATACTTTCTGAAGGCACTGTATATACACATTCTAGCAAATGCAATGTATGCATTCCAAATGCTACCCTATTCTCTACATAGTGCACTACTTTTGACCAGACTATATGAGCCGTCCTTGTCAAAAAATAGTGCACTACGTAGAGAATAGGGTGCCATTTGGGGCATTTGTAATATAATTAGAGGCAGACAATTCATGCCTCCAGTGGCTCGTGCAAATGTGATTATGGCATCGCAGCCAAAGATGAGTCCTACGTTTATGCCGTCGTGACAACTGTAGATAATCGTGTTTTCTGCTTGCGGATGGGAATTGTGACAAGCTATGGAAAAAACATTTGTGTTTGGTGAAGATGCCGTTTCTGATGATGAGCAACGTGTTGTGTCTTCCCTACTTTTGTTCTCGTTCCAGGGTGACGTCAAAGCCTAAACTTGTTGTTGTTTTTTTAGGGAAAGTTTGAAGTGGCTTCTTGTCATCTCCTTCAGTTGATTCACTGATTTGAAAACACGGGACAGGGGAAAGCTGTGTTATAGATAATTTGCTTTCAGGGCCCTTTGTGAATAATTTTAAAATGTATCCTTCCTTCCTTCCTTCCTTCCTTCCTTCCTTCCTACACACACCTAACCTCAACCACACCTTTATGTATGGCTTGATTGACATCGCCCAGAGACACAACTCAAGGAACATGAGACTTCTGCCAGGTGAGCTCCAACTGTGTAATGAAGAAATTGGAATTTGTTAACTAGCAATGAGTCTTCCTTGGGACAGCCCTCATCCCTCCCCAAGCCCCCAACACATCAACACCAATCTAACTTAACACTGCTCTCTTAATTGTTACCAATACCCCCAACTACCCCCAGTATCATTCTCTACCATGCTGTGGCCAGAGCAGTGCCTATAGATGTCCCCCCTCCCCCGTCTCTCCAAGCCACGTCAATTAACCCACAATGTGATGTGATGCAGCCTGTCAGATTGATAAAGGGTTTGTGTGGTGTTGTCTTGCCCCTGGTTTTGTGAAAACTTGGTCATCTGTCCTCTATAATAAGTCATGCCAAGAG